>NC_132802.1:11172500-11772500 GCF_048594095.1 Paramormyrops kingsleyae | reverse complement strand
CTATTCATTTTTGCAGCTCACTTAAAAAATATAGTAGCAACATTTGATTTTCTTCAGAAACAATTCACAAGGCAGCACAAGATGGCAGATTGCTATTCCACCAGCAACCAATAGTTGGAGATATAAAGCTGCAAAATATTGTACATATCCTGAGAGGAAAAAAGTAATCTACCAAAAATGCTTTTAAATGTCTGCCTTTGAATAGCTTTTGTTGTCAAATAGGTGAATACTGAAACTTTCTGACATCTGCTTGACATATTGGTCAGGGCTTGATATTACTGCCTGAAAGCCTGAGAAAATAAAAATACATTAAAAATGAAGAGAAAAAAATGTGCTGCTCCTAAGAAAATCAGCTACATCAAAAATGGTTCCCTGAAAAGTATGTTATATTATTGATACATGTATGCTTTTCAACAATGACATGATAGACAGTCATTAACTAGTGTTTTTGGTTATGGACATCAAAGCACATGGCTTTCTTTGCAAGAGACTTACCCAGAGAACTAAACTGGATTAGGACAGCGTGATTTTTAAAACCATTGTACCACCATCTACTAATAATGGACTGTTGTCTACAACACCATAAGTCACAACAACTTGCCAACAATCACACTTATACCCCAACTTCTTACATTGCCATTTTTGGAACAAACCACACACCAACAGTCCGTCTGTTAGTTCCCTGTCAGTATTGGCAAGATGTTCAGCTATATGGGGCCCAGATTTCATCAGCACAAGACAGTTTGGCAGATTCAGTGTAGGGTATTTGCTTTTGAAGGAGGACTGTGTGGAACAGTAATGTGTGGAGCTGTAGGTTGATCATAGTTTGATCACATTGTGCCTGATATCATTTTATACTGTTTATATATGTAGGATAGCTGTCCCACTGTCTGAGAACATGCATTTTTTTCATAGCATTCATAGCTTGGGGTATTACCTGCATTGACATTTATTAACTTTACAAAATATGGTTAGAACCAACTCTGAACTATTTATAAATGTTGTCGCTATTATTATCATTATTATTATTATTGTTGTTGTTCTTCTTCTTATTCTTGTGGTTGTTTGTTGTTGTTGCTGTTGTTATCTTGAATAAAATGAAAAGGGAAACAGAAAAACAGGGAGCTAAAACAGTTTGTCGAATGGCATAGTGACAACATATTTTTTATATGCAATGCAGATTTTGTACTACTAATAATTTTAATACTATGCAGACCCAAAGAATCAGAGCAGCTAAATTCTACTTATCTTCGTATTTAAAAATAGTTATCTTCACATATAAAAGCATTTTAGTGATGCACATTGTTTTCATTAGATTTAGATGATGAGAAGAGCAATATACAGTTTGTGCTTTATATAATATAAGTGTTATATACTGTCATTTTGTGTTAGCAGTTTTGCAATGGTGATATACAGACAGTAACAAGGCACTCCAAAATCTGCAGGTAGATTTTCAGATTCTGTGTAGCACCTAATAGGAGGTGAGTCACAGTGGTGGTCTGCAGATGGCTGTAGTTATAAAGCTGCTGCCAAAACCAGTGGAGCTTCCACATCCAGCACTAACCAATAACAGCGCCACAGTGTGGAGGCTGACCTCTGGTTGGTGACCTTAGTGAGCTAGCCGTATGACAGATATGCCGGCTATCGTTCATGGAGTTCTACCTACTATGCTGGGGATTCATTGATAGTGAAGTCACACTCATTCCTGTTGTAGTAGGCAATAGGTCTCCCAAGGGTGTCGTCAGGTTGCCTTCCTGCGTGACGACATCATACGTGTTCAGAAATTAGCAGGGCTGGGCATGTGGCAGTAGCGCAGGGTAAATGGAGCTATTCATCACAGACGTGACAGCGCTACTCAAAACAGTAGCTGTGGATTCCCTAAAGAAATCAGATATACATCATAAACAGATGGATCTGAAAGAGCTGTTATCGGTTACCAATCATTCTTCTTTGGATGTGGTCAGTGTTGCCACTTGAATACGATGTATCATCTCTGAGTAAAACTTAGAAAAGGGACGTGGAGGCCTTTGGTTTCTCTTGCTGTCAGTCCTGTTTGATGAGGCCTTGCCAGGACATAGATAGCCCACGGGTAGCATCTAACCTCTGTCTTCTCAGAGCAGCAGTGCAAATTGTCAGGTACCTTCGGCCTTGTTTCCGTGCCCCGGGGAGATGCCTGGAACCGTGCAGCAAGCTTTTCCTGACTCTGAATTTCTGGGCTTTAGCTCTTTCGTATTTTCACGCCACTGCTGGTTAGCTATTTTAATGGCGCCTCTGTTCGATGACCTGTTTGTTGTCATAAAACATTTAACACAAACTGCTGTGTGAAGCAGTTTAATAGCCACATTAATGATAATGTCCTTTCATCTATGTGTGGGCCTGTCCTGTCAATAAACTCATAGTAATGCATTTAATGTGAGCAGATCTGAGTCACAATGTATCATTTTTATTCTGTGTGAAAAAGATGTTATCATTTCTTAATAGTATGTTGGAAAACTCTTAGTGACCTTGTTATTTTAGCCAGACTGGTATCGCAGATATAATATCATGACCAATTGTAATACATCCTGAATTTTTCTGGTCTGGTTTTTTGTTACTGGTGCTGCGCTATTTTATTGCTCGTTGTATTTTTAATTTATGCAAAATCTAGCTTGTGGCTTTTTCAGCCTCTGACTCATTTTGTAATCATTACTAGCTTATTATTTCTTTTTCAATTTTGCAGCTCTGAAGTCACTCCGTATCAGGGAGTCAGGATTGGGGCAGGTAATTACACTTCTTACTTGTAAGCAACATCATACTTGATAAAGATATTATGATAGCTACGTCCTAGTAAACCACTAAACCAAATGTGTATTCACAAATTACATTGGTTGTTATTGCTATTTGTTGTGTTGCTGATCTTGTGTTATGTATGAGCTGAATCTAAGATGAGTTTCTGTCACTTTATAACAGACAATAAAGTTTTATTGAATCTTCGTATATTTTTCCATAATAGTTAGTATGATGATCCATTGTGTCTCAACAGATGCAGTGAGCCTTCACAGTCACAGCAGCTCTCCCGAGGAGAGTTACTTACCCACGCCAGAAACACCAATAAGAGGGGTCCTGCGGGTATGGGGTTTGTGAATTACTTAATGCACACACATATGAGATATATGATGTTTTTATCAAAATCTGACATGTAAATCAATGCATGGTTCTCATACTAAAACCTTGCTGTGTGGTACTTTACAGAAGGATGATTTCCAAAATCACTTGCACATCTAAAATCATCCTCGTACATCCATTCTGTCTATCTTGCTTGTGGGCTCGATATTATATGAATCCCGCCTCTGCTCTGCCTGTGTGGGAACACGAGTTTCCTCCCACAGCCCAAAGACACGAGGTTAGGCATCTCTGCATTGCAACATCATATTTGAAGGCGGTTTTCCTATATGTGACCTGACATGGACCAGCATCCTGTCCAAGGTGCACCCAGTGTTGCCTGGGACAGGCTCTAGGCCTCCCCATGACCTTGACCAGGAAAAATGGTCGGAAGATGGATGGATGTATGCTCTTTGTATAAATGCTTTAGGAATATTTTTGCTATTAATTATCGTGTTTATGTATCAATGCACCAGCTGCAATGAAGCAAATATTATGCTGCGTGATCAGGTTATGAAAGAGCGTGACAGCTCTGTTCCCCCCCCCCAGAATGATTTATTCTAAGATTGCCCTTAGGCACACCAAAATCTCCCCTTACTTTAATTCCCCATCGGTCAAAATATATAATCCTTTAATAATCTCTTGTTGCTAGAAGCTTATCAGTGAGGAGGAATAATTTGCGAATTCAGGGTCGTTCCTCATGATGTGTTGTCTTTGTGAATGGATACCTATCCTGCCCCGATAAGGGGAATGGAAAGTGGCAGCGCATTAGTGGCTGTGCTAATGGTGTTATCTCTCTCTCTCTGGGCTCCAGCCTTATGGATGGCATCACGCTGCCCCACATCGATACAAAAGAAGGCTGCTCCAGTCCGCTAACTCCACCCCCTACTCCCTTCTTAATGTGGCTCACAACGGCAAGATATGCATTCTGTTCAGAGCTAAGAAACTGGCAATCAGGTACAAGAACCACACCATCGTGGACCTCACGGAGAGAGCATTCGGCCCCGGGGCCCTGGTGGACACCAGGGGCTCCGTATGCAGCAAGGACAAAGCCACGTATGTCTACCCACCATCCTCCTGTATTTTTAAAAAATTTCCCTCTCCTTCCCAATTTGGATGCTGCCAATCTGATGACAACACTTCTCTGATTACCTCGATGGCCATTTCCACACGCAGGGCTGACCCATCCTTTGTCAGGGCCTTAAACGAAACGTGACTATCTTAGTTGTCATTTGTCATCTTCCTCCCAATTCTGACAGGCTGATCAGATGGAGGGCGCCCCCTGGTGGCTGCTGGGCCCCAAGCAGCCGTTTAGTTCCCTTATGCCTTAGGCCAGCCCTGCATACATCCCAGAAAACACTGAGCAAGGCTGGCACACATGCTGTCAGTCTTCTTATTTTATCACACTGTTAGCATCACATCATAGTGCGAGAACCTGCAGGCTCCTGCCAGACCCTAGTAGAAGATCAGTAATCTGAAATACTTTTCCTAACTTAATCTCCTATCACCTACCTAATTACAGTGCGGTGTCAGTAAGGTCTTCCATCTCAAGGTCATGTGTCCTTATATATTTCTAGTGCTTGTGTACAGAGCATGAAGTGGTACATTGACCCATATAGGCTGATATTGCTACATTGTTAAAATTTCTCATCTATATATTTTCTAACAGGCTGTCACTGCGGTTTGGCGATGTAGAGGATCTCAGAGGACTAGTCATCAGGTATGGGCCTGTCACACGCCATTTTGGTTGGATTTCCTTTGGAGTGTTTTTGTATTAAGAGCTACATTGTGGCCATATTTGCATCATTGATTGTTTTAAATTGAAAAGCCTTTTCAGAGGATGGCAATAGTATAGTTTTAATTACAATGTTATTAAAATTGCCTCAGGAAACCCATGAACTGTCCTCCTACTCAGGCATTACAGATTTCTACCTGGCTACACATCTTACTTGCTTTCTTGTTTGTTTTCTGTGTTTCTCTTGCGTTGCACCGTATGCCCACATGGTTGCACGCACACTCTGTGTGAAGCCATAACTGTCAGAAGTACCACGGTTTTTATTTTGAGCAGCACCAAATGTAAAAAGGCTGCTCCTAGGTAAATAAAGTCAACTTTAGTACCAAACTTTGACCAGAAACTTGCTAGGCAGGTCCAGACAGGGCAGCTAACAGTCCATCTCTTCCTTTTTCCATTCTCTTTGACAACTTCTTTAAAAAAAGCATCTCTCTGTGTCTCTCCCCCCCCCCCCCCCACTGGACAGACTCCAGATGTCCAACACGTTCTATGAGTCAGCTGGTCAGAACTGGTTTACACTGGACAGCGTTCACATCCACTATAATTGGACCCACGAAGCCATCTTCAACGCCACCGAGGTGTACGCCCCGGCCACCTACTCCTACCACTGCCAGCACGTCAGCAGTCTGCAGAAGTACGACACCCTGCTGGTCCCCAGCTCGCACAGCGACAGCGCAGCCAACTGGCACATCACTTTCACAGATTTCCAGGTAGGAGGCCGGCGATCGCCGCAGCCGTCCCATACGCTGCACACGCATCGCCATTTCTTACTGGCTCTCCTGTTGTTTGTGTCTCATCTGATCATTTTCTGGAGCTGTTTATGAATTCTGACATATATCAGGAGAATCCGTGTTTGTTGTTTCTCTGTTTACAATTTGGTCTTAAGTATGCATAGTTCATTCATTCAGGAGGGGTACCACTGATCTGTGATATCAAGGAGTAACTGACATTTCTTTGGCTATTTCCTCAGGCTCTTAAATCATATATCCTGTTAAACTTCACAGAAAGCCATTCAAAGCTACCTAAAACCTAAAAAATCCTCTTAGCTAAACCATGACTAAGCCTGGTCTAACTCCTACAAACCTAGCTCAATGTCTGGCTCTTAATCCTTTCGCAGACTATCAAATCATCAGCAATCTTTTTGAAACAAACCCCATAAAACCCGTATCTGCTGCTGATTTTTCTTCTTCCTCTTTAACGTCCCTCTACCTACTTGCAGATCCAGGCATTTAACGTGCAGTCGGGTCGTTTCGCCTCAGCCAGCGACTGCGCTACCTTCTTCACGCCGGCCATCCTTATGGGTCTGGTGACTTCCATGATCTTGTTGCTAGTACTGGCCTACGCCGTGCACATGGTGGTGCACCTCAAGCACATCGACCGTTGCGAGGAGAACAAGGCCACCGTCTACTTCCCCCGTAGCACCGAGGCAGAATGCACAGACAAGAACAACCCGTGACAGGAAGCGGAGAAGCCATTTGCCCCCGCCCCCCCCCAACACAGGGGCATATCGGACAGTCTGGTGGACCAAAGAGACTCAATCTGTTGGGCTGTTTTGCCCTTTCCCACCTCCTCAAACCAAACTCCTGGAAATGATTCTGCTACCATCCACTCTGGCTGTTGCACCTTCAAGTACGAAGAAAGACGAAAGGAACTAAGCTCCAAGGGTCAGACTATCCAGCTGCTCTGGGATCATGATTGGCCAAACGGAGTTATTTCTTTTTTGGTGCAACAGCCAGTAGATCTGGAGACGAGCTGGGCCGCGGGACGCCGGCGTGCCGGTGACACAGCGGCGTGCCGGAAACCCTGGTGGAGCGGTGCAGTCAGGCACAACACATCGCTGCTGGGAAGGGTGAAGGAGAGAGTCGCAAATTAAATTTATCACACAAACATGGACCTGCAGTACTGGGGCTATCTGCCGAGGGGAGACTTTGCACAGCGATCCAATGAATGCGGATAGTGACCACCCGTAAGAATTTCATTTTGACCTTCGTAGTTAAAAAATTTCCATCTGTCTTTGATTTTCATCAGGATGTGTGATATCCTCAATCTGCTGGAGTGTTATGACGTTTTGTGGAAATAATGCTGTAAGTCGGACTGTTTTTCTCTGAACTTTTGTTATGTTTGGCTGGTCCATCAATGGATTCTGACTAAGGTACTCATTACATCAAAATGTTTTATCTGATCTGACCATTATCAAATAACAATGGTATTACAATAAGTGGTATTACAATAATGGATGGATGGATGGATGTATGGATGGATTACAATAAGCCCAAAAGACTGTCAACTCTACCGTTATCTGTATTTTGTTTTGGAGTTGACTGAAAACTATTTTTTGTATGAATAATTAGATCCATATTGAAGTCTGTCATTTAATTTCCTGGTTCAAGGTACAATGGTAACGGCAGTGTTAACATCACATAGCATTCAAACATGACGCATGCAAGTGGCTAGAAACCACCTTCTTCAAACAGCAGAAGCTCGTTTGGTAACGTTGTGTGAGTTGTGTGCAATGTGTACAATAGTCATAAAAGTACCAAACAAACAGACATTTTTTAAACAATCAACTGGTGTAACTGGAACAATAAATAATGGACAATAATGAAATGAATGTTTGTCTGTGGAACATTTTGTTGAGATTTCAGAAACAATATTGTAATGAATAACAAGTAAAAATGTGCATCATTTGGTGTTGTTTAGACTTGTTACAGTGATTTTTCCAGAATTCCTTTGTTCGTGGCTCTAGTAGTGGAACAGAAGTGAGTAGGATGAGTGATGAATTGGCTGTAGTACTTTGACTACGCTCCTCAGGGACCTGTCAGGTTGCAGGTTGCAAGATTTTCTGGATGAGAGATGTCCTGCTCCTTCAAAGGTGTGTAGAGGGAATGCTCTGCTCCAGTCAAATTAGATCAATGTGTGAATTTGACTGTTGCTCCAATTCATCAGTAATATTTAAGCAATCGGGATACAGAGAAAAAGATTTTACTGTTATGTGTCAAACTCTACAGTATGTGTACATGGTGTATTGTTGTGAAGTAGCAAGCTGAGAGTAGTGGTTAAACCTCCTATCCAAAGCATCCAAACGGCACCAATATTTGCTATATGATATGTCCTGGTCTGGAGTATATATCAGCGTTGCTGATATCTACTCCAGATTGCGTCCAAATGTTTACATTGTTTTCGCAAATATATCCCAGCAATACTATGTGAATTATATCTATGTTTTAATTTAGTGGCTATGTGCAATTTGCATATATGAAAACATTGAAATATATGCTAATGTGACATTTTGAAACAACAATGCTTGTCTGTTCCTAGGACTTTATTATCCATATATCTGTTTTCTATAACCACTTATCCAGTAGCCGGCTGCCCTAACCCTCTTTCCTATCCCAATAAGCACAGGATACTAGTCTTGGTGAGAAGTCAGGCCATATAGGACTTTATTATTTACAGTGAAGTATAGTTCTTTTATTCTGTCATGTACAATAGCAACCTGCTGTGAATAAAAACATGCCTATTACCTATCACAAACCTCATAAAAAGGTTTGGCGTGCTTTTCATTGGAAATATCACAGTACCTTTGATTAAAGTAAACTACCGAAAGTTTTTTCTTTCCTAACAGTGAAGAACTGTCTTTATGATGAATGCGTATGAGGACTCTTAACCCAAGATTGGAAGGTTACTGGTCTGAATCCCATGACTGGGATGACAAGTTAGTCATCGCTGTTGGACTATTGAGCCAAGGGCCTGAAAATGTTGAACTGGTCCAGGGGCTCTGGATAAATGGCTGTTCCATAGGAGAGCAAGAAGGAATATGCAAAAAGTAAAAAAATCCTGTGTATCTGTACTTGTTGAAATGGCAAATAAAAGATATCATCATCAAAAATATATAAATAGAGCAATATTTTGACATTGTTTAAGGCATTTTCTACTGCCTTTGTGTCACTTTGATGAACTAGTTTCATATTACTTTTTGTTATTGAAGAAATCATTAGATATTTATAAATAGAAAAATGCAACTAAAGAATTTTTCTGTTTAAAAACTGTATGCAATTCCATAAACACCTATTAACTAAACAATATGCTTCTACAGAAGGTCCTGAAACAAGGAGCAGCATGTTGTTTCAAGCTAAATCACTGACACTGCTGTTGGTATTTGACACCCACTGTTACAGAAGTACAGTAGTAAGCCACGTGCATTACGTGTGATCTTGCTGTTGAGAACCATGAGAGGCTATGTTGAGGCTATGGATAGTGCATCCAGTTTCGGAGAACACATTTAGTTTTAGGATCCAGCAACTGGCCTTTCCTCTGCCTTAGCATCAACAACACTGCTGTAGCCAGTGAGAGTTTGTTTATCACACCGGCCAAATGAATGCACGCTATTTTGGGGTGGTGTGTGCGTCACTGGACCCCCTGTGGGAGCTCCCGGCTAGAAATGGTACAGTCCATTGTCTTCTTGTCATCCAGTAGAGTAATGCTCTGACAAACACTGGTGTGTTTAATTACGTCCCACTGAGTCACCACACAGGGCAGGATGTCGGGGCAAGAGACCCTAAATTTACTGAGCTTCCATTTCAGAGAGGCATTTTGTCATGCCTGCCCATGTGACCATGTTAACAGCCTATAGTTATGTATGATTTTCATAATAATAATCAAAATAGATCAAAGGCTCAAATACAGAGAGTGTCATGCACTCTTCTGAAAGATTTCAGACTTTCGACAGGCGACCAGTCCTAACCTGATTTGTCACAAGATAATCACATATCATCTTTAACCTGAACTAATGCATCTTTCTCCTACAAAAGAGAAAGTAACATTAAAATTGATGGAGGCCATTACTGCATCCTGTCTTCCATGATTAAAGTTAATTAATGCATTCAGTGGTAAGTGAAGTAATATTTTTCTATTATGAGTGTGAAACATGGAGAGAGTGTGAATGTTTTGGGGGAGAGGCAAGGTCAGGCTAAGACTCTACACCTGTGAGTCATTGAATTTCTTATAAAGGAAGTCTGCTGTTTGTTAGGGGGAAGAGGATCCCTGCAAGTAATGCTCTAGCATTTATTTGCTGCTTGTTAAAAAAGCAAAGCGGTTATTCGAATGTGACTTGATTCGCCTGTCCTCCTCATCCTGAGTATGCTAATAAGCTCAGTCTGTCCCGTCCTCCAGTCCTCATATGCTGTGATTCTGGTCACCATTGAGTAGAACCAGGTCTTTGACAAAGGACACTGATGATAGAAAGAAATCACATAACATACAGGTTAACAACAGGTAAACACTAGGGCCATTTCTGGCTGGGTAACATCCATTCATGGTATCCCATTGACTCTGTTTTGGCACATCATCTGAACCCTTTCTTTGCAGGATTTTTTTCTTCATTCAGAGTAGATCAGTTTGAGTTGGTTTTGTAGCCAGAAGCCCCACAAGCACATCTAGAGGTTTCAGCTCATTGAGGAAACCATTAACCACAATATTTAGCCTACACCGTCACAGAAGTTCTGGTGTCTGCTAATTAACATTAAAAGTCCTGTAATGACTAGCAGACTGAGGCATTGTGGGTGACGATGGCAAATGACGAGAGGATTGTTTAGAGGAGAATCACGCCCTTTTATTACAGTCCTCAACAAGACATGGATATTCAAACAAGCACCAAACTGAATATGACAGGGAAACACAAGGAGGTTAGACACCGGACTGTAAAGCATACGTACGGTGAGGAATTCAGACAGGGTTCACATAAGACACAGCAAACATACACGCCACAATCAGGAAACACAACGATTAACAGCAACAGTACAACAAGGCACTATTCACAGTTGCTAGTCCCCGCTGGCATTAAAGTACTAATTTCATTTAATTCACCATATCAATATTCAATACAAATCTGTAACTGTAACTATAAGTACAAGCATAATGCATACTTCCGAAAAAGAAAATACACATGGCTTGGCAACATCCAGCGATCGGCAGAGGAACATGTCCCCGTTGGAGATGTCTTGTTTGATTTACAGTGGCACTCAGGAAAACAGAACCTGCACACCAATCACGTAGTCGGTAGCTGGAGAAGAACCTCCTGCTGTCCCAACCTCTCCCTGACCTGCAGCTCCTTACAGAGACAGCAGAATCCATTTGAAGCCATGAGGTTAAATCTGTAACTCAACACCTTGCCAATAATAACAAATAGCTTAGTCTGGAGAGTGGGCCCCAAATGCAAGTCTCCCTTAACCTTCACAACCTATTTAGATCCAGCCACCGTTTAATGAATTATTTCTGGAAGCTCCGTAAAAAACCATCATTCTGCAGAATTCAAATTGATCATCTAATTGATACATAATAATATACATAACTGTGAAACAGAGTTGCTTAAATATTATTTTAAACCATATTTTATTCTCTTTCAATTAATAATGTAAATTGTATTAGAATTCTGAAAGGTAAATTAATAAATAAAAAATTCCTTGAAAGGTAAATGAATGTATGTAAATGTAATATCACGCATACATATAAATTAACAGAGAATTACATTCTTCCTGGTCCTTTTCGGTAAGGAAAGCATTCATGCCTAAACAAAATATTAAACTCCCTTCTATAGTAAAATCCCTTCTGCTCAACATTTCTTAATCAAGATATGTAATAAACTCCTAATCCTATTTTATCAAATCATTGTTTGTCTAAAATCAATCATTTTCTGATTATAACAAACATTACTATCATATAATCCTATAATGTTTTTAATTTAATTTAAATTAAAGATGTTACAGTATGTCAGGATGTTAAGTATACATACATGCTGCTTATGAATGTTCAATGAATGCATTATAAAGGCATTATGAAGGTGCACTGCATGTTCTACGAATGATTAATGAATGCATTATGAAGTTGCGGTTAATGTAAAGCACTTAAAAATGATTAAATTTTTCTGATTATACAATGATTTTATCCAAATCGGCACAAAAGTGAGGCACAAAATACATCATAAGCATGCAGCTACCAAGGAGCCATTTAGGTGTAATTGCTGAGCTTCCAGTGAATGCCCAGTAACAAGAACAAGTTAGCACTGGACCAAGAGCTATACAAAGCACTATTAGACCTAACATCAGAAAAGCTATGATATTAAAACACTATGAGAACTAGATTCCTATTAGACACATGCAAAATGCAAAAAAAAAACAACTTGTGTTGCTAAGACACCATAACGAAGGTGTAGTTAATGTGGACAGAGAGAAGGGCAGTGGATGGATGAGTCAGCTGAGATGTTCCTACATGACATGGGTTTTAAGACATTTCCTGAAGGTTGTGATGACCAGACATATAGGTCTGGCTCCTTTCTCCTTTGAGGAACCATACATGAAAAAAATTCTAAACTGAGATCTATTTTCATATTGTGGAGGAAACATCAGGATACACTGGCTTTGTAAATACAAAAGGCAAGATGCAACATAGGCCTTGATGGACGACTTAGTGTAGGTAGGCCATTTTCCATTAAGGGAACCAAGGCCCTGAAATTCACACTAGTGCCTATAGGGAGGGCATGGAGAGAGACAAGGAGCAGTGTAACATACAACCATTTCAGCTTATTGGATACTGTACATGCTGCTGTGTTTTGAACCAAAAATATGAAAGCACACAAAATACCAAAACCTCATACCTTAAATATTTTTGGTGAATTCATACAATAGCATGAGATAAATTTTCATTCAGATGCCAACAACACATATGTATACCTTTTAATTAAATCTAATAATCTATCAGTTTTCTCCCAGAAAACCGCTTCAATGAAGTAGAATAATAGATGAGTGAAAATTTTGTCTCAAGCCTGATCATTTTTAACATTGGCTTGACCATTGATGCTCCTGTTAGCCCATTATCTAATATACGCTCAGGGGATTTCTTGTTCAAGATACAAAAAATATAATACATGCCTTTGTCTACAGAAGATACAGAAGCTACTGCAGGGCTTTACCTTCACCAAGCATGAAACACACACTCTCTGCCCTACAATGAGTTCAGAATGCTGTACCAATGAATGCAGGCAGAACTCAAACTGCAGTCAGCCAGCCCATTGCAGGCCTGGAATATTGACCCATCACATAGATGTAGCTTTTGCAAATTCTGCCCATTTGAGTATAACTGCCTGCACTAAAGGGCCAACATTTCAGCATAGTTTCAACTGAAATCATCCATTTATTTCTAACATTTCGAGATTATCGGGTACAGGGTGTTTGAGCAACCATGTGGTCTGAATCCCGCAATATTTGTTTCTCCTATAAGTAATCCTACCAGATTTTGTCCTCTTTTCTCTCCTTTTCATAAATTTCTGACTTTTAACGCTACTGAACTTTTATTGCTGTTATATCCATTCAGTTTGCTGTTCTTGATGCTAAATCTTTCTTTAATGCTTCAGGGCAAAACTGGGAAAATGGAAAAAAAAATACAGCTGAATTGAACTTAAATCCCACCTTTCTGCTCCAAGTGTAGAATTATTCACACATTCTAATGTAAGCCAGGCTTCACAATTTAGCCATTTTGTGAAATGTATGCATGGTTTGTATAGCCCCTAAATTGGGTAGAAACAAGCTTATAAAGTTAAATAACTTGTCTTTACATTTCCTGAAGTAGATGTAAGTCACGCTACTTATGGAACAGGGACCTGTCAGTGATATTTGATACCATCTTTTTTTTGCCTGGCTGACTGCTGGTTCTGTCCATCATATAGCTAACATTCTGGGAAGCTCCCCCTGGCTAGATGACAACTTAACTAGGGTCATTACTGCTGTCTGCCAGGTTGGTTGAACCCAATGCCCGTTAAGGCTTCTCTTTGGATGATGCATGTTTGTACAGTAGAGGTTAAGATTCCTTAAGGATTTTCACTTATTTAAAGAGACACGAGACATATATTATCCAAATGTACAAACATCTACATTATACAAATAATGCAAAATAATAAGATACAAATAATGGCTAATCAGGCTTATTGGAATGCATTTTTTGCACAATTTAGTGGATTACTCCTATTGCGTATGTGGTATATTTATCAATTTTATCATTACCTGACAATACTGAATAATAGTCAGGATATGAACTGATCAGACCTGCCCTATTAATGGACACACAACTGCTGTTTGTTTAAAGAGTGCATTAATCCAATAGTTTGTTAATAGGATGTGTGCGATGTATTGAAATACTGTGCAGATTTTGCTAGTGTTTGGGGAAGGTCTATAAAACTATTGATTAGGGAGGTTTTTTTCATTAAACTTAAAAAAAATAAATGATGCCCAAAATGCTTTAGTACTCTGCTTTAGAATGGAGGGCAGAAGGGAGTTACTATGGTCAGTTACATGAGGGAAAAAAAGCCACCAAACAGGGCAAAGTCATATGGTCAGATGAGTCATTTTTGTCACCTTGCAGATGAGTACATGTGTGCTGTATGCCAAAGGGTGCCGACAGGCTGAAGTGCCGGAGTCCTATGGTGAAGGATTCTGGCTGCTTGGTTATGGCGTTAGGGTTCATTATCTCTGCATGGATTAGGGCCACTCAGCCCCTTAGAGGGGAAGGTAAAGTTACACGTATACAAAGTCATTTTGAGTGATCACATCGATCAGAGTCAGAATCACTTTTTTTTCCTGCTAACAGAAGGTAGTGGGAAATTCAACAGCACTGGTAATCGAACCCCAGTATTGGACATCGAAACTTACATACAGAATAGTGTACACAAATATGTCAGTCAGGATGTCTTGGGATATATAAACAAATAAATAATCAGAAGGTGAACTTGAGGGAGCATCTGACAAATGCTATACATCTGACAAATGTATACTTGTACATGAACTGTATAAGTATACATTTATTTGATAGAAGGTTTTGTCCAATGTGACACACTAGTGAGACACATAATTATGTAAGTATAGATAGGAGTTTGTAAAACTAATACATTTCAGTCAACAAGGCTGGTGCACAAATACAACAAACAAAAAATAAAACTCCACACATTGACCGTTTCTCTGGGCACCATTGTTCACCAAACAGTGAAACATTCCCATCAGCGTGTGATTTGAACGTTCCAGGATGACAATGTCCCACATCCACTGAACACAAGGGGTTACTGAATGCTTTTATGGCAAAAACCATACACTGTAAACCAGTGTTTCTCCGTACAATCCTCACAATCCTCTGTACAAACCCCCTCCCCAGACAGTCCACATTTTTGCTTCCTCCTCCCAAATGTCATGGTTGCCAGCGAAGCTGAAGGTGACCTTCCACCACTATCAACAGAACACTAAATGGTGCAATTTCTTGTAGAACAGTATTAAATCCCTCCAGTACATTTCCAGATGCTTGTAAAATCCACGGAAAGGAATACAGTTGTGTTGGCAGGTTACGATGACTCAATTTTTTCTGTATTTTCTATGCTACCATTGTGTATATACTATACACCTGCACATATATATGTTTAAAGCAGGGCTTCATACAATCTAGTATCAAGGACCCATCACATACCTATCATAAGCTCTTTGCTTCACTGCCATCTGGTAGGAGATGCTGCAGTCTCAAAGCCAGAACAGTGAAGCTTAAAAACAGCTTTTTCCCTCAGACTATCCAACTGCTGAACAGTCTGGCCCCTCCCAGCCTCAGACTGGGTCTGTAAAAGGTCTGATAACTACAGAATCTAAATCTATTTACTTTTTTGTACATTCTTCTTCAATGCCAAAGTCCCCTACCAAAAATCTACAACCCACCAATCGGGTGGTTAAATTTTCCAATGTTTCTTTCATCAATGGCTTAATGCCTTAAAATGTTGTCTACATTATGTTCATATGTTTCAATATTTATATTCAATATATTATTAGTTTGCATGTTCTCCCTGTGTCATCGTGGGGTTTCCTCTGGGTACTCTGGTTTTCCCCCACAGTCCAAAAACATGCTGAAGTTAATTGGACTTCCCAAATTGCCTGTACTGTAGGTGTGACTGTGTGGCTGGTTGGTTGGTGTGTGAGTGAGCCCTGTAATGGGTTGGCGCCCCATCCTGGGTTGTTCCCTGCCTTGCGCCTATAGCCTCCAGGATAGGCTCCAGACCTCCCGGCAAACCTGAATAGGATAAGCGGTTACAGAAAATAGATGGATGTTACTCATTTGCACCAACAAGAACAATATTTCCTCCCCGTTTTGACTTTGCGTATTCTTATATCTGAAGTTGACAATATACTTTGAGAAATGATCATCGTGTTCAAAACTAGTTTCTTGTGGGGTGTCTGTGCTCCAAAAGGGGGGGGGTGTCAGCCACCTCTGGGTGCTGCACGCTAGGATGAGAGCAGGGAGCAGAATCTCTGCAAAGGCAGGATCCGCGTGGCCCCCGGGAATGCAAAGCAGGTGCAGTGGCTGACAACTCACTTTTGCCAGCAAAAACACCAAGTGTGAGTAATCTAAGGTAATGGCTCAGCATTCCGCCTCATACAAAAGTCATCTCTTAGGCATGAATCTTATGGCTGAAATAACATTCATGACACAGCGTGACTACCTCAGAGCGGTCTATTAAATTAAACAGCACATAAATAAAAACCACAGGTGATATTCGGAAATGTCATACTGCCCCTAGAGCTGGTGTATATTTGAAAAACAAAAACACAAAAATATATCTCAGGAGGTTCCATGCTGCTTTACCCTTCAGGACAATATTTAATTTTAACTGTTCCAGTAAAATATCCAGCTGTTCAAATTGGTAAAATCTGCAAGTCATTTCAGCTCAAAGCATCTGCTAAGCAAATATATAGAGTAATCAGTAAATAATGGTAATTTAATAATGATGTAAGTAGTCCTGCTTCCGAGTGAAGAAAAGTTCAGAGGAGTTAGAAAGATCAAATGGGATACTTAAATGGCCAGTGCATCACTGGCCACACAGGCACAATCACATATGAGGTACAATTCAGACATGCCAGTTTGCTTTAAAAGGATGGTGTAGGGTCATGGGAGGAGATCAAAGTACCTGGAGAAAATCCACATGCCCATGAACAGAATAAGAAAATTCCACACAAAAAAAATTGTCCCGCTCTTCACATCAAGTGGCTCCGGCTCACGGGAATCAGCCCTAACTCTTCGCCTGTCCTCTATGCACACAACATCTGTCATCTCTTCTCATGGTTTCTCTTACCACCGCTGCGCCGATGACACACAGCTCTTCCTCTCCTCCAGCCTCCGAGCTGACAGTCACGTCGCCACCTGTACTGACGTGTGCCTTGCTGGCGTTTCTGGTGGGGGCAGGTGACCTCTGCTACCCCAGGCACACAAAGCTGCTGGGGCACTGGGTAATTTTCATGGAACAGGATTAGCATTTCTGTGACTCTTAAATCACCATGGACAAAGTAGAGAGATTCAAGGCATGTGACAGTGTGGACAGCGGATCAGTTTACTGGGAGTGAGAGAGCGAAAAGCAAACAAGGAATAATAAAATAGTAATGTTTTATATATACACGACCAAGATTGTGGGTCTGGGTACAGAGACAGCCAGCATCAAACATGGGGTTAAGGGCCTTGCTTAACAGACTAGTGGTGATGTGATTACTTTGCTGACTACGGGATTTGAACCCACAGCCCTCTGGAAATGGGCACAGATCCCTAACCCACTGTGTTCCACACCATTCAATGAATCGATAAAATTCCCCGTCACTTGATGCTGTCCCTCTTTAAATGGCCACTGGATAATAGACAATACCGGGACAGATCATGTCAACAGGGCTAAAATCCAACGTGGACACTCAGCGATACTGCCTGTCAGCACCGTCACCTCAGTGGCACCGCTGCCAAGTTACTGGTGAACTGGTGAAAGGACAGCCAGCTTAAGAATGAGGACAGTGAACGGGTGCCAGATTATTCCTGGCTGACGCTTATGTGTCCAGTCTGATCAGTATGATATCATGTTTAGCATGTTGCCAACTCAAAAACCAGAGATCACAGGTCTGTCTTAACCCTTACATGTAAATCACTGGGTCAACATATGACATAAAACACATATATCGTCACCTTACGAACATACAATGATATTCTGTGTGGCAGATCTTATGCAGAAAAGCAGCAATCTGAGCAGGAACACTGCATAGCGGAGGTAATGTGCAAAGAGGCACAGAGGGTGGGAATATAAAAAAAAATAATGAAAAGTTAACAAATAATGGTGAGCAGAACTAGTGGGTTAAAATAATGGAAATTATGACTGAAATGGTTATCCGCAGTGGGTAGAATAATTTGGAATCTGTCAGTGCTGTTTCTAGGGTGCACAGTAAACCTTGGCAACAGGGGGAGCTCCGCGGGGGTTAGGGGGTTGGTGGGGGGGAGAAAAATCATTTATAAAAAGCACATAAATCCTTTAAATATAAGCATCTGTCAGGTGAACACAGCACCTTGCAAGAATTAGGAACCTTACCATGACACAGTATTTTATATGGAAACAGTGATCGTACCTATAGACTGAAGGACATAACTTTGGCTTGGGTTTCAATTAAAATAATTTACTCCCCTGTATAGACTAAGGAAGGTGACTTATGCACAATGAAGCATATCTTTTTGTGAACATTTTTAAAAACTACCAGTGAAATAATGAAGATAATACTATTCGGTTCATCACAAGTGCCACAGGGAGTGATTGGCTTGAAAGTTGCCTACTTTCTGACTTTTTTCATTGATTTGTTCACATCAGAATGGCTTATTATTTGATTTCACTTTCCCTACAACCCAGTATTGTATAATTATCCCCATTTGGAAAATTCTACATTTAGCTGAAATCACTAATTTGCAGGATAGTAAGGGCCTTACAATTGAAAATGAAATTGATATAGTAGATGAGTTTAATGATTATTTTTTCACGGGTGTTCACAATAGAGAACACAAGTAACTTACCACCAATTAGTACGAATACAGCGTCGTCTATGACCAATATATGTATAACTGAGGCTGATGTGGTACTAAGCCTAGCTAAACTCAAAATAAATAAATCGCAGGGCCCTGATGGTATCTGATCTATAGTTTTAAAAGAGATGAGGGATATTATTAGCCAACCTTTAACTTTAATATTCCAGAAATCGTTATCTGCGGGTCTGGTACCTTCAGATTGGAAGCATGCTAATATAACACCCATATTCAAAAAAGGGGATAGAAGTAATCCAGCAAACTATAGGCCAATCAGTTTAACTATCATTACTGGAAAAATAATGGAAGCTATAATCCAAGAGAAAAAGGTAGATTACCTGGATGCAAATAACATTCTGAGGGATAGCCAACATGGATTTAGGAGAGGTAGATCCTGTTTAACGAATCTACTTGAGTTCTTTGAGGGAGCTACAAGTGAAATTGATCACAAAAAGGCCTACGATGTGATCTACTTAGATTTCCAGAAGGCCTTTGATGTTGTCCCCCACAAACAGCTCTTGCTAAAGCTCAAAGCTGCAGGGATTTTAGGAACTGTGGCAGCTTGGATCGAAAACTGGTTAACTGACAGGAAGCAGCAAGTAGTTATTAGAGGCACAATGTCATAGTGGGCCTGCGTTCATAGTGGGGTACCGCAGGGTTCAATTTTAGGACCACTATTGTTCCTAATTTACATTAATGATATTGACACCAATACATACAGTAAACTGGTTAAATTTGCGGACGACACCAAGGTGGGTGGTGTAGCAGATACTGATCTAGCAGCAGGGAGGCTACAATGGGATCTGGATTTAATTAGCGACTGGGCTGATACTTGGCAGATGAAACTTAACACAGATAAATGTAAGGTAATCCATGCAGGGAGCAGAAATATAAAGTACAGATATTTTATGGGTTCCACTGAAATAAAGGTAGCTGATTATGAGAAAGATCTCAGTGTGTATGTTGATGCTTCCATGTCCCACTCTCGTCAGTGTGGGGAAGCAATAAAAAAGGCCAATAAAATGTTGGGTTATATCTCTAGGTGTGTGGAGTTTAAGTCAAGGGAGGTGATGTTACATTTATATAATTCCTTGGTAAGACCCCACCTAGAATATTGTGTGCAGGTTTGGTCACCATACCTTAAGAAGGACATTGCTGCCTTAGAAAAGGTGCAACGGAGGGCTACGAGAATGATTCCTGGTCTTAGAGGAATGTCTTATGAGGAGAGGCTAGCTGAGCTGAATCTGTTTAGCCTTGAGCAAAGGAGACTAAGGGGGGACATGATCCAGGTCTATAAGATTCTAACGGGTCTGGATGCTGTTCAGCCAAATGGCTATTTCAATATTAGTTTAAATACTAGAACTCGTGCCCATAAGTGGAAATTAGTGGGAGAACATTTTAAAACAAATTTGAGGAAGCACTTCTTTACACAGCATGTAGTTAGAGTAAGGAATAGTCTTCCTGCTAGTGTAGCGGAAGCTAAAACCCTGGGTTCCTTTAAATCAGAGCTAGATAAGATTTTAACAACTCTGAGCTATTAGTTAAGTTCTCCACAAATGAGCTTGATGGGCCGAATGGCCTCCTCTCGTTTGTAAATTTCTTATGTTCTTATGTTCTTAAATACTGAATTTTTAAAAATCATGTTTTCATACACAAGTATTCTGTACTATATCATTGCTATAAAAAAATAATATTAAATTTATAATTTTAAAAGCCTTACGTATTTAAATAAGAAGACAGTTCTTTATTTCTCTTTTGACCATGAAGAAATAATTGCTGAGATGTCAGATGATCCTCGTCTGGAAACACCTTATTCGTGTTCGAATATACATCCAGAGCTGTAGGTGGCAGCAACGCGCCCATCCGACGTCAACCTACCAAGCGTGGACCATTGGCAGAAGAAGAAGGATCGCTCTGTATCTGTTGCAGTGCAGTCATTTCAGCATAGTTATTTAACAGTTTTAGTTTTGGCTTAACCTTATACATGTAGTCATGTGTTAGCTGGTTGGCAAGGTTAAAGCTACAAATGGGAAAGTTAAGTCTGACCACTGGCTTACCTTGGAAATATACTTTGAAGATGGAGATTTAAGGAAGCAGCTTAGATGGCTGGTAATTTTTATTTTGATATGCAGGAGTTAACAGGACTTCCAGTCAGAACAGCTCGCGGTCTGGTCGTATTGCTAGTGACTAGGTAGCCGGGTGATTAAACTGTTGGACGACTGGTTAGTAACCGGGATAGAGTGCGGATTTTGTCTAATACGGGTGTGCTGATAGTGGTGAAGTACTTGGGCGGATAACCGTAGAGCAAACGGAGTCATAGTCTGGGATGGAGATGCGGCAGGCTAGCTACCCGAAATAGCCGAAGGCGGTGTTCTAGCTGTCACCGTGTGTCCGGAGAAGCGGCCGTGTGTTTCGGGTTATCCGGCGTGCTAATGAACGTTGTCAGTGGGAGTATTTGAACAGTGAGTGCGGTGTAAGTGGTAAAAGATAATTGTCCGAGCTCAGCTAAAATCGGTGTCCGAAACCCACAGTCACACCCCGGTAGTTGGCTAAGGAAGACTAGGTAAATTAAGTACTTAACCTAGGCTGAAGAATAATGTCCGGTAGTTTACAAAAAAATATATATGTTTAATTAATTCATTAGCCTGTTTTAAAAGAAAATTCGGCAGTTTCTCAGATTTCACGCCTACAGTATGTGGTCGGACCGTGGAATCCTAGCTAGCCATCGAGATTTCGAGACAGGTAAATGGTAACTTGCTGTGGCCGAGTTTCGGTTTACTTGAGGGGTATGCGTTTTTATGGAAGAAGTTTTTGGTAAATGTTTTTATGCTTCGGAAACATGGGATGGGTATGTGAGATGGGGCGCATGTGGTGTTAGGAGGAGGTCGTGGACCGTGATGTAGATCTGTTGCATTGCTGTAAATCCAGATATAACTATTTCGACGAACTCTAAAGGGAACTTAATTGCATGTCGGATCAAGAGCTGCTGCTTTCCGTCAGTTCTGGAGTGAGAGCCCTTCCAAGCCATCACCTTCATCAATGCCGTCGGCACTGGCGGTGTTCACCTGCCGCCTGAATTCGCACGCCTTCCAGGAGCGCCATGTGTACCTGGACGAACCGGTCAAGATCGGCCGCTCAGTGGCCCGGTGTCGGCCGGGGCCCAACAACGCCACTTTCGACTGCAAGGTCCTGTCGCGGAATCATGCGCTGGTGTGGTTCGACCACAAGCTGGGCAAGGTCGGTGCCCTGCGAAATCAGCCCGCTTTCATGTGATAAGCCTCCGGTCAGGTTTCTGACACTGTTTTTAGGTCTAGTTCCTGGAAAATGCGAGATCATGCTCTTAAATCATCTCCCTGGAAATTGTATTATTATTATTATTATTATTATTATTATTAAGAAGAAGCTCTGAAACATTGCAAAATACTTGGCTTCGTGTGCTTTTAATTTATCTGAACATTTTACAATTATTTAATGTGTCCAAGTTGTTACATTTCTATTGTTTCTAAATGTATAACACCTTAAGTACTATAGTACAAGTTTTGCCAAGAGATTAAATAAATTGTGGCTTTTTAGAGGGAAAATATTTGTTGCTTCGTCTATTTAAAACTGCTTAAAAGTGTGTGTTCTTAAAATCTTATTAGGTTATCGTCTCAAAAAAAAAATTTATGAAAGAAGCTTGGATGATTCAGCATTATTCAAGATTGATAGAAAATCAACATTCTGTTGATTTCATTTAATTATGCACTGCAGTGTAAAAATCTGTTATGTTGACAATATTAGCTCTAATGGTGCATCTTCTGCTGTGATGTCTGTGAAATTTCTGTGGTGACCTCCTGACTCTTTAATGATCTCCTTAAGGAAAAGGTTCTGTGTTTTCTTCATCCAGTTTATGTTCAGAGAGTGTATGGATGTGCATTCAGGTATTGGTGAGAGAGTGCGGTTTTGCACTGTTGCAGTGTGGCTGTTGCCAGACTCCCAACAGGTGCAGGCTAATTTTGAGCCAAGGAGCTGGCCTTCAGTAGTCATTGGCTGGCTTGTCCCTTAAAAAAAGATACAAGTTGCTTCAGAGGGTGTCGTGATCTGAGTAAGATCTGGAATTTTTGTTAGGTTCATATTTGATTACCTGCTTATTTTTTCCAAAGCATCGGTTAGCTGTGGGGCTTATTAAAGTGTGTGCTGGATTAGGCTAGAGCCAGCTAACCTTGTTATAAGTGCTTAAATTCTTGTATTTCATATGGGCAATTACATGGTATTTATGAGTATGAATACGCATCGAGGAACATTCATAAAATGTCACATTTGCTTCTTAAGGTATTTAAAGATTTGTCCCGCAGACCTTGTCCCAGTAATTTGTGCTGGCATAAATGAAGCCACTTATCTCAAGAAGGTAGAATGGCTACGTGCTTAGAAACAAAAATAAATCTGCTTTGCAGTTCATTCATAATATTAAAATGGTTTGTATAAAAATAAATCCGGCTACTGGAGGGGGATGGGATCACATAATGTTTTAAACATTTTCAAATATGTTTCTCTGAGGTTCTTAACAAGAGTGTTTAATTTATGTCCACCCTGCATTCACATGCTGCCAAACACAAGTGGACAAACCCTTTTTCTCCTCATCATTTTCTCAATGTGTCATTATTTCATTCAAAATTCTGAATGTTCAGCATCATATGATGTTAAATTTTGCACCTCTGAACAGGATTAAAATGGGAACGCTGAGCAGCCCTATAAGAGCTGACTGGGCTAGATTGTCTGCTGCGTAAAATGCTTGTTTTTTAAGCCTTTTTCTCTCGTGTGTTTGTCTTTGGGTGTGTCAGGATAGTGAGGTAAGCTTGTCTCTTATACAGCTGTATTAAGACTAGACAGTGAATTGTTTAGTAGGCTTGGGTGGTATCTCAATCTCATCTTTCATATCTTACCATTCAAACATCATACCATGGTAGTCCATCATGGAGGTCAACCAAAAAAGAATTTACCATGATAAAATGCCATAGTATACCTAAAATACCATGGTATACCATGATTTACCATATTACCACCCATGTCTGTTTAGCTTCATAAACAAAATGACTGTGAGTGGACTAGAAGACCATAGGTGTCAGTAATGACTTTGAAGAGGCAGTGGAGGTCAAAGGTCATAGACCCCCAGGTGGTGACTGTGTGGTTCTTTACATGCTTAGTGTAAATATAAGCTCTGGCCACCAACAAAAGAAAAAAATTCACCAATCACCATGTTTAACCTTCTGTGGGTATATCAGCTCTTATCGCTAAGATTTCACGGTTTAGCTTTTCAACTCTGTGCTGTCCCCATCTGTATTAAGAAATACAGAAAAATTGGGTGCATCAGCTCTATTTGGCTGTTTGTAACTGCTGTACCTCTTTATTTTAACTGCCTGTATCACTAACCGTGTAAACAGATGCTTAATAAAAATGGAATAGGGATAACTCATCTTTCCCACTGGCAGATATACTGAGATATTTGCAGTGATTTCATGTGATCTGATTTGTTGTTGCAGAATTGCTAAACGGTCTGTGCCTACAGGGCCATAAACATTCACTGGAGACAGTGATTCGGGGAATTTCTGTGGGCAGCATTGTAATTAAGGAATGCCTCTGCTGTGATGTCCTCAAACACGGAATCTGACCTCAAGTGCCAGTTAGTAAATATCTAGCTGCAAAAGTGCCAGTTGTTTAATTCATTCTTAAGACAGCCTGTTAAAATACTAGATGTTACTGTAAAGGCTGTATAGATGCAGTCTTTTTAGTTAATTTTAATTAATGGGCAGCTCTGTGTAATTCTTATCTTGGAAAAAATCTTGAGGAATCTCATTTCTGTTTTCAGGAAAATGTCAAAAGCAAAATTAATAACTTAGTGATACTGGTTAAATCGCCAAATAATAGTCTGTAAGTTCTTCAGAGGTATAAGTATCCATGCACTGTTTAGTACATCATTTTGGCTTTTACCATTTTAGCTGCCAGTTTTTTGTTGTCTTCTTTTGAAAACGTGAAGTCAGGGTGCATGCCCGTAAGTGTTCCATTGTCATGAAATTATTAGTTATGTTCATACAATGGTTTGATACGGAGTGTACTGCATCAGCTCCAATGACAACTCACACTTGTTACTGGTAGAAGCTTTGCCTTGCAGCATTTGTGTCTTAATTGTCAAGGAGACAGCTGTGTACTTTTGATGTGTTGTTTGCCTTCCTTGTACCACACTTTGGGCACAAGCATCTGCCTCAAATATATTTGTCACGTAATGGGACATTCTGTTGCATTCATATTTTATTAGAAGTGTATACTACTCAGATCGGGCCAAAGCAGTTAGAGAGGTTGTGTAAATGATTTTTCTGTTATTCCGCATGTTTTTTCTTCCTGTGTGGTCCCTGGTTTTTCTCAGGCTTAGCTGTGCCTGGAACCCAGCCAGTTTTATTTGGCTGTTGGGGAATTTCTCTTCCTGTTTGGCAGATGACACAAGTTTGGGTGAAACCGCAGACGGCCTGCAGCAGCTCTGTTTGTGCTCTGTCTTTGCTGTCCGCCCCGGGGGAGGGGGCTTCCTTGCTGCGCCTGACACAAGGTGTTCAGTACAGCTCAGTATCTCCTAATAGCCGATGCTTGCTGATGGATTTTGGTGCTGCTGAGAGGAAAGAGCTTTGCATTCATGCATCTTCATTAGGTTTCTGTTTAGAGGCATAGTCCTGTACAATCTATGGGACGGTTCTTGGCCCTGTCCTTTATTTATATAAGAAACAAGGTCTTCGGACAGAACCGTGGTTCAGTGGGTAGCACTGTTACCTCATACCTCAAGGGCTGGAGATTCAAATCCCAACTGCTCCCTACTAACATGGGCTTCTTCCGGGGACTGCTTTCCTCCTCCAGCCCAGAGACAGGCGGTTAGGTGAACTAGTGTCTGGCATCCCATCCAGGGTCTTCCCCTGCCTTGCGGCCTGTGGTTCCTGGGATAGGCTCCAAGCCTCCCAATTGGATAAGCAGTTGGAAGACTGCTGCGTGGGATAAGGTCATGGGGATGAGCGCTAGGTTGAGACCTTATTCTCCACCTGCCCCGTCCTCTTACTGGGTTGGCATCTTTTCACCTGCGGTATATAGGCAGAGCTTTGCATTGCACTCCCTTAGCTGACTGACGCTGTGTCCTCTGCATGCAGTTCTACCTCCAGGACACTAAGAGCAGCAACGGCACTTTTGTGAACAGCCAGCGCTTAAGTCGGGGCTCAGAAGAGAGCCCCCCCTGCGAGGTCCTCTCCGGCGATGTCGTCCAGTTCGGGGTGGATGTGACTGAGAACACCCGAAAAGGTACTAGATAGTGCACACTCTCTCTCTCTATGTGCTTTTTCACCGAAGGAAGAAAATGCATATTCTATTTATTATTCAATAGTATTGCAAATCGTGATGTATTGATGTATTCCAGATAACTCGGAACTTGAACATTTCCAAACTCCTACTTAAAAAAAAAAAAAAGTATTATTGAACAGCTGAACAGAATTGTTTCGTAAAGCTGATTTACACAAGCAAATGTTAATTGTAGTACTTAATACTTGCATAACATGGCTTATGAACAGTAAATAAGCATCTCTTGCTTACCTCTTTGGTTTTAAGTCTCTGTCTCTCTTCAAACCCGGCAACGCCTTCTGCCGTGGAAATTGCAGGCTGGCTGGAACCGTGTTGTAACTAGTCTCTCCAGTGGAAAAGCTCCATCTCCATCTCCATCTCCATCTCTCTCTCTCTCTCTCTAACTCAGCTGGTGTCTCCTGAAATCATATTTTTTTTAAAACTATATTACACCTAATTTTTTATTACACAAATAGTATAGCTGAAAATAGATGCCAACCTTTCCTGCTTGCATTGGATTTCATGTAATTTTAGCTTCCATTAAGATCCTACAGCACATCTTCTTTTGTTTATGTTATATATTTTCCTGCTAGTAATTCCCAATATCAAGTCTCTTAATGGTATTTATAATAGTAGGTAGTCACTTTAGTTTCTCGTTAAAGCTATTTAACAATTTGTGGAGCATATTGTGTGTAAATATCATTGGATTAGGTTCTGAATGCCGCTACGGCTCATTGGGGGAGATCAGGGTTAGCGGTTTGGTTCCCACCGTGGGCTCTGTGTGTATGAATTTTACTTTTTACTTTAAATTTTTCTCTGTATCTGTGGGTTCCCTTCAGGTAATCCACATTCCCCCCGCCATTCTGTAAATTGCCCTTAGTGTGTGCCCTGTGATGGGCTGGCATCTCTTCCAGGATGTGCCCTGTGTTTTCTGGGATAGGCTCCTGGCTTGCTGCCACACTAGATGAGGTGTATAGAAGTTGGATGTACTCATTTGTGCCATCTACTGGCTGGCTTGTTTTATGTTATATTTCTGGACTGCTGATGTGAACAGGACTGAGTACCTAAATAGGGAAACTTCATTAACCTCTAGCCAGATCTAAAATCGCATAGCAAGAATTTTATGTTTTGAAGGTAAATGGCTTCTTAATTATTGTGGTAGGTGTTACATCATGTGTTATATTGAAACTTGTTTGTTAAATTAAAAACGATGAAATGCCTTGGCCCTTGTTACCATGGTGACAAATGCCTCTAGCAGCTGAAAGCCACAGTGAAAGCTGCTCTTCAGTTGCGAATTTGATTAGATTCAACTTTGTCATTGCAGTGTTTCCCCTAGGTTTACAGCTTTGGTGGGGGGGCGGGGGGCAGACGGACACTGACAGGATTCATGGTGTTCGTGTGTTTCTTTTAATGACAGCAGTCAATATAAGAACTGAACTAAACATCAGAACATTTCTGACAATTATCCACAAAGTGTGCAGCTTTTGTCACTGCAGTGTATCTTTCTGGGCTCTTCTGAGAGCGAGTGTTGCCATCTTCACCAGCCTGGAAGCATTTAAAAAGCACAGATATTTTTGTAAATGGACTGCATTTATATAGTGCTTTTTTACTCTTACGAGTACTCAAAGGGCTTTAAAATTTATGCCTCACATTCATCCATCCACACACACACACACACACACACACACACACGCTGATGGCAGAGGCTGCCATGCAAGGCACCAACCTGCACACCGGGAGCAATTTGGGGTTCAGTGTCTTGCTCAAGGACACTTTGATGGGGACAGGAGGAACCAGGGCTCGAACCTGCAACCCTCCAGTTGCCGAACGATAGCACTATCTCCTGTGCCACCATCTTCCCATATTTTTGTCTGCTTTTCAGGTGGTTGACATCGCCATATTTTCCGACGCGCGCTATCTGTCCACTGCTGGGAGTGTGCTCACCTGTGTGTGCGCGCACGTGTCTGTGCACACGCATCGGGGCGGAACTCCGCCACGCGCGATACAGAGAGCGGAGGAGAATTGTAAACGCGTGACCGTGTAGACAAAAATGACAAGCTGTTGTGTAAATAAGATAAATAACCTAATTAGTTTGTTTAATAAAAGGACAATGAATAGACCTGTTCTATAGGAAAAGTAATCTTAAATGACTTAATAAAATTGACTTGACCTTCAAAGGGGGGGGGCGGGAGGTGCCGTTGGGGGGGCGAGTGCCCCCCTAATATAATAGTAGGGGAAACACTGCATTGTATTGTCATTTTACAAAGTAGCCAGACAACAAAAGTTTGGCATCTAATTCAAAAAGTGCAAATTGAACAAGTAAGCCTTCCAAAGCACCTGTTGCACGTTATCAATAAAGGTCTTGAGTCTGGAAAATTCCTAGAAATGTACAACATATATAGGACTCACTGTGTCTGCTGGATGTGCTGGACTGTTGTACTCTCTCTCTCACTGTTATGGGTGTGAGGTCATCTGCTTTCCTTTCTTCTTATGCTTCAGTCACCCACGGATGCATCGTGTCCCTCATCAAGCTGTTCCTTCCCGACGGCCTGGAAGCCCGCAGACGATCTGAGTGAGTTTTTGGTTTCCAGGATGGTGCTGGTTCCCCAGTTGACCTTCACGCGGCATGCAGTGTCTACAGTCATTGTGAACTGTCATTCTTTCTGTGTATTTTATTGCTGGGCTTAGTCAAATTTTCCAAATCTAATGGGTCTTGTGTAATGAAGGCTTTGTGTATAAATGTTGGCGACTGACCTGCCGTTTCCTCGGAACAGTGTCTGCATGTGAGAAAGCGGTGGAACATGCAGGTACTTGCCACAAACTATCGGCGGTATTCTGTCTGTGGGGCCTGCCCGCATTCATCGGGCATCCATGCCAGCAGGCTTGGGCTGGCAAGCAGACCTCCTCAGGCTTTTCAGGCACAGACTAGTTCTAGCTCATTTGCTGCGATAAACTGTGCAACCGCTTAAATGTTTCGTCCCGTTACGGAGTGTCTGAATGAAGGAGAACTTGGTGAGCAACAAATGTTTTTGACGTTGTGACTGAAATATGGAAGAGTAATTCTTCCTGGGGCCCTATGAAGTATTTCGGCCTGCTTAGATAAGTGAACAGTGTTCAGAAGTTGTGGGTTTTTTTTTTCTTGTCTCAAAGGCCTGTGTCCATGTGGCTCTGTGATGGGGGGTGTTTGCTTCAGTTGTCATCAGATGGAGCGAATGAATGGGGCAGGTGACTCTAGCTTACGAAACCTCGGTATGAGGAAGTAGGTCAGTGAGAGGCAAGCGCCCAATTTCTGGTTCATAACCGTGTTGGGGCAGAAGTGGAGGCGGGCAGGCCGAGCGGAGACAAAGGCGGCACTTCTGGGGGGCGTAGCGTGGGCAGGATCCCAACTGGGGGCCCCTAAGTTGTGCTGAAGGTGGGAGGTTTACAGTGGGGATTATTTCTGCACATCCTCTTCAGGCATCCAAATCTGCAAGGTTAGTTAGAGGTTAGGGCCGCAGCACCTGCTCAGAGGCAGGGAAAGACGCAGCAGTCGGTCGCCATGGTGGTGAGAGACTCGCAAAGCCATCTCGATAGCTTCTCATCTGCTCAATTTGAGAGACCTCCTCTTTGGGGAAGCTGAGCACCGATTGAGCCCTGAACCTGGAATATCTCGCATGTGATTCTACTGGAGCTGCTGGAAGAGCTTTCTAGAAGTGCCTGGTAAGGAAAGCTGTGCTTGTTTATAGGTTTGGTGCCAAATATTCCTCTCGGGGCATGGCGACCCGGTTGAACGGATGTCAGATGTCATTCACAGATTATTTCTGCTCTAAATGAGATGGTTTCAATGGAAGTAATGAATGGAATTAATCTGAAGTAAAAAAAAAAATGTATTTCGATATTGATTCATTTGCAGATGTGCGAGCACAGTCAATGTGTTCACCTCTCGCAAAGCTATGAAAGCGGATACAGCAGCGTAAGCAGGTGATGGGCGCAACAGGGTTTGACAGAAAGCAGATAAAGGGCTGCCATGAAGCAAGTGGTTTGTTAATCTGGATATTTGCGTGGGGTGGAGTTCTGGTTAGCCTCAGCATAGTTGTTGGAACCAGGGAATGAAGCATAAATGGCATTTTCAACTCTAATCAAGTCTAGCAGGTTTTAATTTTGGCTTGCAGATGAATAAAAGTGTGATTAATGGAAAGTAGCACTTTTTTTTTTTTCCTATCCTATTATTGCCCACCCACCACCCCTCTTCGGAGGACTTTATTTTACATTAAATTAAAGAGTAAAGAGTGTGGCCGCTCCGAACTCACCCATCCTAGTGCCGTGATTATAAAAAAAAAAGGGGGGGGGGGTACAGAGACAACAAGTAGCACTTTTATCGTTGAAGTTAGTTAAGCAGCATTTTAATTTTATAGGTATTACCATCAAAGAAAGGACACAGGGCACATTGCAAAGTATAGAGCATATAAAATGAAAGAACAAAGAATAATAATAATAAACCAAGGAAATTATGCAGGTGGCAGCCATCTTTTTTACTGAACAGTTGGAAAGAACAGAATGAGAGAGGAGCACAGACTCAAACAAGGCGAACAAGGACGTAATGGTTTTACCTGCTGGTGGAACAAAAACAGCAGATGGCATGGTTTAGGCAGGGATATCTGACAGGGGGGAAAAAACAGCCAAGAATATAAACGTAAATAGAGTGGATCTTCCCCTGTGAAGTGCTGAGGTGCTAATCGTTATGTTAGCCGATGCCCTTTTGCCAAATGGAAGAAGATCTGGTCTGTGTGAAGCACTGGATTGTCTGATGTTTGAGGAATGATCACCCTTCGCTGTAGAGCAGACCTGTAGCCCTTCACCCTCCCTTGAAAATCTAAGGCGGATCTACAGGGAGCAGAATAAGAAGACGAAACTAACATTTGTTCTCGAAATCCGAGAACAGCCCTTCCTTATTGTCAGTTCAGACCGGATTCTTCAAGAATTGTTTTATGTGAGTTTTTTTTTTTAGAAATATATTTAATTTGATTTTGTAATCTGTCTTAGATAGGAGTGTGTATTAAAGAGATGACACTAGTGGTTTTCATTAGGGAGTCTGTAGGCCAGGTTAGCCCAGTAGATGCCTTCATTTAGCAAACCATTAATTTAAAGGCTATACTGTGAATCATCCGTAGGACACTTTTTATTATGAAATCTGGTCTACGTTTTTAAATGCAAATTTCACCCTTGGGTAGCTCGCCAGATTAATTTTTTTTTTTAAACCTTGTTCCTTTGCCTCGCAGTGTCATTTAAATCATGAAAAATGGACCGCGTAGAAAATTGGGAACCACTCTGCTGTATAAGTACAACGCAGTTGTATTTGATCATTCATCAAACGAATGCTTCTCTTGTAGAGAGAATGAGTGCATAAATACAAGACAAAGGCTAAAAAGAATAGTTGAGTAGTGATAAAGTGTAAATGAATGAAATGTTTATTGGTAACAATGAAATAAGCCATATATATGTATAACAATCAGTGAGGATGTGCCAGATTTAAAACCTGTTGTGCATTTATAAAAGTTTAGGTAAAGGGTTTCTTAGAGTTTGCGTGCAGCCTTTAAGGGTTTATGGCTGGACTGATAAATGCATTACCTCACATGACTTTAATGATCGCCAGCTCCCTTTGGCGACTGGAGTTCAATGGCAAGAAGGCTTCTTTAAAAGTTAACAAAACTAGTGCTATTTCCAAGCTCCAGCACTGGAAGTGACAGGCTTGTCATCAGTGTTGTGTCATTCTGCCGATTTAGGCAGCAATGTGAGTAGAAAGGATTTTTGAAATTTGTTTTTGGGTTTTTTTTGTGACATAGTGATAGCTCTGCTTTTCATTAGCTGACTAATTTAAGCATTTAATGGATCCTATATCACAATACTTTTCTACTTGGGGAAATAAAAGTACATCGTTATTCAGAATTTAAAAACTGTTGTCTGTGGGGAAATATTGAATCTCACTTCAAGGCTGGAGAGAGGAAACTTTATCTGCGATAATAGGATGTTTCACCAGAGTAGACGTCTTGATAAAGAATACCCGGAAGCACGTCTCTTACGCTCATTGAACTGTAAAATGCTTTCTTAATTATACTTCCCTGTGAGTGGAATTTCTTTTAAGAGGACCAGACTTTGAAAATGTTTGTTCAAGATCTTCTGCAGAATGACAGCCGTGTTAAGAAGTGTTTGGAAAAAACTGTCTTTCTGACTGCCAGGTTCAAAGTGGCTGCCTGGGGGCAGCTTGTGTAAATGTTTAACCCAGACATGATGATAGTGCGTCAAAAATGCAATTACACGTGACTACAGTGCATTCCAGTTTACTTGTTACGTTTCCTCTACAATGAAAGCACAACTGGATCACTTTCAGACTGTAGATGACTTGTCCATTTCTTGGTTCTCTGTGTTGCAGTGTGACTCCAGTACCCTCCCCACTTCCTGTGGACAAGGTGAGTGTGTGGCTCTCTCTCTCTCTCTCTCTCTCCCCCACACACACAGACCTTGTATTGGTGTGGCTGTTCCCTCTTTGTCCTTGTGGTACGCAATTTTGAGAAAAGGTTTGTGAATCTGTTGCAATTACCTGGATTTCTGCATGAATGGCTCCTAAAATTTGATTAGATCTTTGTCATAATAATAAATATAGACCTCAAATTCCAAATTGTATTAGGAAATTCTACAACATATTGTCAGAGTGCCTCTCTGTGACTTAAAACTAGAAGTTATGTTTTTTACAATGAGTACAATGAGTCCTGACCTCTCTCCGGGTGAAATGCCCTGGTGTAATCTGAAGCAACACATATATGGTCATTCTTTATAAGCTTGATAAGTCCTGATAATTTCAAAGGATTCAAACTTTTTCTATCACAACTGTGTTTGGCTTGGGCTTCGTTCATATAAAACATTGGACGTCATTTGTGATGAGCACCACCCATCATTGTTGATAGCGTGTGTCTTGCTCAATACACATAATGGTATCAGTAATGAATGATAATAATATGCCTCACTCTCCTACCTTTTAGCCAATCATCAAAAGCATGTGTAAGTCACTGCCAGTCATTCCATGAGTTTTATATTTTTACTTACTATTGGTAGTTAATGACATCTTTTCATTTTGTCCAGGTACTTTAGTGTTAATATTTCATGTCTGAGTAAAGCTCAGTAAATCAATGACTGCACTGCACAGTCGCTTCTGCCGAATGTACCAAAAGCACAAGTGCGTTTGACTTGATTAGCTGGGGATTTTACTCTCCAGATCTGTGAGCTAAGCATACCTGTCTGGGGAATGCAGGGTGAAGCTTGATCTCTGGGTAGGGCATATAGTTAAAAGGTATATGTGACTTGCATAATTTATAATATTGACAACTGTTTGCATATTCATGTTTTTCTCAGGTGCATTGACGTGTGCATATGCGTAAACACCTGCATGACTGCAGAAAAGCCTTGTCTTACTGTTCTCTTAGTATCTTTGCCATCTAAACCCAGAATACCTCACGACTGACTGTCAGCTAGGGAATTAGGGAAATGCTAATTATTTTTTAAAACTATGACTTGAAGCTACCCTTGTATTGGGATTTTTTTTCCCTCCAAAATCTATAATAAAAGTCTATTACGCACAGCTTGGATAAGTGCCTGACACAGGAACACTAACGTCCTGCTCTAGCTCCCTAATTAATTCCGTAACAAAGCAATGTCCTGTGAAACGGCTCGGCACTGATAAGAGAAGCATGGTGAACTGTTTTTCTTTTTGGTGGTAGATGTGATTTGCTGGAAAAAAAAACCGTCTATAACTCTGGCGTTTCTTCCTACCACCAGGTCACTGCCAATACCCCCAGCATGTGCTCTCAGGAGCTGTTCCAGCTTTCGCAGTACCTTCAGGTATGGCTCAACAGTGCCCTCTACAGATTTTTTTTTTGACAGCTTTAGTGGCGACTGTGGCAGTAGCATCTGGTTACTTGACTTCTCTGGTTTCTGTGTTATGTTTCGGTTTGACAAAACATGAAAGCTCTAACTTGGGCAAATGTACTGAATCCTGAGGTGAATGTGTCCGTTGAGTACAGCGCAACATTGGTCCTCATGGTCACTCTCCCTACCCAGGAGGCCTTACACAGGGAGCAGATGCTAGAGCAGAAGCTGTCCACACTGCAGCGACTCCTCTCCAGAACTCAGGAGGCTTCCAAGGGCAGCTGGCAGGTAACGTTCATCCAGATCCTACTGATGCTGCTTATCTTGTTTTTTTGGGGCTCATCAGAACGTATTGGCCACTTTAATTGTCCTATCATTACTGTCCACATATTCTATTCTGTTCTGTTCTGTTATCCACAATATGTTTTACGAAACAGGATCCATCTGTACACATTTTGCGCTTGCTTATTTGCAAACCTCAAAGGTCTTCTGGTGCAAATAGTTAGTTGACCAGGAATCAAATGAGGAGAAATTTGTGGCTTAATACAGACCAATCAAAGCTCAGATTTTATCTCCCTTCACCTCCTGCATTGAACTGTTTCATTAGCTGTGTTGATCAATGGAAAAGTTTTTATGCTGTGGCCTTGCTGTGCTGAGAAGGATGACCCATCTGCCCTGTCACACAGGCACTGATCAATGAAGACAGGCTGCTGTCTCGGCTGGAGATGATGAGCAGCCAGCTGCAGGTGTACTCCAAGGTGCGCCCAGCCTCACTCCCCAGGAACATAAAACTGAAGCGCTGAAGCAGGCTTTAGTCTCGCCCAGTCATGGCTATGCTTGGATATCATTAGCCTTTTTTCCGATACTGGTGCTAAAACAATACTTTTATCTGTTAAGGTGCCTTAACAGTGCCTGAGGCAGTACAACAAATAAAGCACAAAACGAAGGTCAACGACATTTAAAAAACAGGGTATTTTTAATTTTTTACTTCTAAGGCAAATTTGAACTTCTTATTGAACAAAATATTAACACTATGTATATAAATTCGGGGTGGCACCATGGTGCCTCATACCTCTGGGACCAGGGTTCGAGTCTCGCCCAGGGTTCTCTCTCTGTGTGTGTGTGTGTGTGTGTGTGTGTGTGTGTGTGTGTGTGTGTGTGTGTGTGTGTGTGTGTGTGTGAGAGACAGTGTTTGATGTTTGCATGTTCCCTCTGTGTCATCGTAGGGTTTCCTCTGGGTAATCCGGTTTCCCCCTCACAGTTCAAAAACATGCTGAAGTTAATTGGACTTGCGAAATTGACCGTAGGTGTGCATGTGTGAGTGACTGTTAGTGTGCACCCTGTGATGGGTTGGTGCCCCACCCTGGGTTGTTCCAGTAGCCTCCGGAATAGGCTCCGCCCCCCACAACCCTGAATAAGACAGTTGGTTTCAGAAAATGGATGGTGAAATAAATACAAAATACTTAACAAATTTGCAGAACATGAGGTCACGCTTCCCTCTGCTTTCAGGTGTATCCCCTGTGACACCAGATGCTTCATTAAATTTGATGTCCACAATTGTTTTTAAACATTTGTTGCATGTCCTGGTGTCAGAATCCTTTTAAAGGAAATAAAGCCACACTTTAGACTCTTGAGCCTTCGGCCTTTGCACCATGTTTAAGGTTACTGCTAACCAAGGGTAGGAGTCTGCTGACAAGATGAGTGTAATGTTAACTGGCAATGGCAGTGAGGTGCAGTGATGCTTCTGTTGCCTGAGCACCAAAGGGCAAATATTTCAATTGGCACTTGAGCCATTTAAGTGTCTCCAAAATGAGGGACCGTAATCCGCATTGCAATGCTATCTGGTACGTACCGATTATATAGGAGTATGGTACCGGATTTCAGTACCCAGCCCTAGTCGTAGCACAAAGCTGTCTGCTTCTCTTGTAGAATCAAACTGAGGATAGCCTCCGGAGGGAGTTAGAGGCCTTGCAGGAGGACAAACACAAGTACGAGACCACGGCGAAGGAGTCCCTAATGCGGGTTCTTCAGGAGAAAATGGAAGTGGTCCGTAAACTCTCAGAAGTGGAGGTGAGAGACCCTGGCTGCCGGGGAGATCTGCAGCCTGAGCTCGCCTCGTGGGATGAAGACCCGCAGTCTCTTATTTACAGCTCTGCGGGGTGTTTTTTCTGCCTGTTAACACCACGTGCGTCTTTCAGAGAAGCCTCAGCAATACGGAAGATGAGTGCACACACCTGAGGGAGATGAGCAGAGCTGCACGCAAGGACCTGGGAGAGCTGGCCGGCAAGTACAACGGCGCCCTGAAGGAGGCCAAGGAGCTGGCGGAGAAGCTGAAGGCACGTTGTGTGATGAGCAGACCTGGGCGGTGTAGCCGATTGGCCCTCGCTGCAGCTGGATTAAAAGCACGTGTGTATAGCCAAGGGCAGCTGTTTGGTCTGCCCTGGGTCTGTGGGCGGTAACGGGTCACGTGTGTGTGTGTGTGTGTGTAGCTCGCGGAGGAGTGCCAGGAGGAGCTGACTCTGAAGGCCCAGCGTGAGAAGGCGGCACTGCAGCTCCGCATCGCCGCCCTGGAGGAGCGGGAGCAGAGCCTGCAGGCCCGCATCGAGGCCCTGCAGGCTGACAACGACTTTACCAACGAGCGCCTGGCCGCCCTGCAGGGTAAGCTTACGTCCGCGCAGCTCTATGGGGGGTTCAGGGAGCCGGGCTCTTTGGGAGAGCAGGCACATCCAGCTGAACTGTACTGAACAGAAATATCAGGTTGATAAATTTTATTGATCCCAGGGGAAATTCTTCTGCATACAGCAGAAAGTACAGACAAACATACATATATGTACATGTACATATAATGCAAAATAGACGAAGTACAAAGATGGTACACTTGGAGAAAACAAGTAAACGTGGTGCAAACGATTGTAAAAGTTCACCGTACACAAGTAGAATTTCCTGCAAAACAGAATATTAATATTAATTCAAATTAATTCAAATACTTGTTTAATACTTCTACTACTATTACTACTTGTACTACCATTAATAATAATAATAATAATAAATAATAATAATAATAATGTTAGATATTCCCATTGGTAAGCATTGTTAAGCACTAATTGGTAAGCACTGATTACCTTATGGTCATTTGTTTTCCTACTTGGAAGTAAAGACTGTTGCTGGTTAGTCACCCTCATATTTTGTATTCTTCCAGTGAGGTTAGAGCAGCTTCAGGAAAAGAGCATCCAGGAGAACATTCTAGGTGAGTGGGCACCCTCTTGTGTCATCCGGATGATTACTGTAGCTCAGCGTTTCCCAGTCCGGTTCTTTGGGACCCTCAGACAGTCCCATGTTTTTGCTGCCGGGAGCTGGGAGGGAGCAAAAAACGTGGACAGTCTGTAGGTCCCCAAGGACCGGGTTGGGAAGCACTGCAGTAGCTTGAAAGCTTGTTCCCTTCACGCAGGGAGAGTTGAGAGAGCCCGATCTCTTTTGGGGCATTGTGCCTCACTGCTTGGAAATAATAACGCTCACTGACCCCAGCTAGCACCTCACCTGGGTCCAGGCTTATTCTGCAATAAAATGCAGCCTGGTGACCTTGCAGGACGTTCTGCTGGGTCCCTCTTTCCACAGTCATCATGCTGGGTAAAAAAAAAATAAAAATGTGCCTGGATGATTGGTGTGTCTGTCTACCCCCAAAACACATTTTGCAGTGTAGGAGTTGTCTGAAGTTTTTTCTATAAATGGGGAGAACTGTCAGAGTCTTTGTTGAAGTCTCCTTCCACTGGTGTCCTGTGTCTCAGAGGGACAGAGAGGGAATGTATTCGCAGTGTACTAGCACAATTGGTGACAGGTTTTGAAAGATACCGTTTGCTGCTCTCAGCACTATGCTATTTGTGTATATGAGCTTTAAAGTGTCCTTGTTTGGCAAGTGCATAGCAGTACAAGTACAGCACTGTACAGTGCACCTGCACATAACCTCCCCATAGCATTTTAACTGTTGTCTACATGCTGACCTACACAGTAGCTTTCATTGTCCAGGCCACCTGTTCATGGACAGCATCACCTGCATGTTTCTTTCTTTGCTTTTAAAGCATCTCGATGGGGCAGACAGTCTAGTGCCGCAAAATCGAAAGAATCGAGAAGGAAAATCCACTTTCGAATGAAGTTAATAACAGATTCATGTGCAGTTCATACTTTGACCACAGCGTGGTGCCAGTACAACTTCTTACAAGTCACACAAGCACACCACACGAGTTTGCAAGCAGAAAAGATAGCTGGTTAAAGACGGTCTTCCTAGTACTGCTCGTGAAGGCCCAAAAAGTCGACGTAAAAATATATTTTCAAAATGTTGGTAGTGGTAATGTGCAAAGACCAAATATTTGATTGAAAAAATGCAGCCAAATATTTGACAGTTGCAGCTCTACTACAGTCTTGCAAAGTTCTCAGATGGAAGACTGATGCCAGTATTGGGTTGAGGGGTTGAGCTCTATTCCACAAAGCACAGGGCAGCATAGACAGTCACTGTGTTGGGGTGCAGTTTTGTTTGTTATTTTGGGTCTGCGTTATCATGCCTTGTACATGTCCGTCCATCCACCATCTATCGATATTTAACTACCAGTCCTCTATCCATAGACGTGTATAAACACGAACATGGGAATGTATAAGCAGCTTAGGCATCCATTCTTCATGGTTCACGGATGTTCTTTTTTTCTCCATTTTTGTTTGTTAGATCACTTGCTTATTAAGAGCGGGGGCGACTGTGCATTCATCCAGCAGCTCATTGAGTACCAGCGTGAGTACAGTGCCTCTCTACCTCACATAGCCAGGCTGATTGATGGGGGAGCTGGGCCAGGCTATTCCCAGGGGGGGCACAGTTTGATTTTAATGATACAGGTCTGCACCAAATTGAATATTGTAATTAATCTTTAAATAGAGTTCCATGGTGTCATTTGTATTTTCTTCCCTGTTGCGCCTACTGTGAATGATTGTATTTTGCTTCCCCCCCCCCCTTCTCTCAGCTCTTGGGTTTCACATCCAGCTTTCCTGTCCATCCCACAGTATCACTTCAATTGTGTTTCCTTAAATTGTCTGAAAACTCAGCAAAAAGCCAGCTCATTGTACAGCTGGGTTGTTTAAAGTAATACCCAAGGGCAATTCTATGATTTTTCTAAAATGAGGGGTGATAATTTATACAATGGGGCCAGCCTTATCATTAGCCAATGACATGCTTTAAATTACTGAGTGACAGGGGAGGGGTTAGTATGGAGACCAATCAGCTTTTAACTGGAAGCAGTGTCCCTTTGGCCCCGCCCTTGATAATGATGGACCAAGACAAAACCAGTGGTGCATCGAGCTTTCGTAGAACACAGGTTGTTGCCGATTGGCCAAGGCAGCTGGTGTTTTTCCTTACATGAAATCCCTCTGCCAATATGCATGCATACATACATATAACCTTTGACACCTTTCATGATACTGAGGCATGCACTGGCCCTGTCTACTTTTATCCATGGAATTTTTCTTAGGTGTGGAGCCCAGGGAAAGCATCATAGCTATAGTCTAAAAACTCTGGTTATAGATAATATAGATTGTCTTGTAGTTGTATTATCCAGTGTTACTGTGTCCAGTTCCGATTGTATATAGCCTGCTTCTGCATCCACATATTCTGTTGGATAGAACCAATATACTGCTGGTTGAGTACCAGGGTAGTTGCAGGTCACATTCTGAGGAGTCTAGATGTGCAGTTATTTCAATCATCTGTTTTTTAACAGCTGTGAAGCAGTTTAAAGAGGCAGTGGATTCGCCGTTGAGTAAGATCTCCAACAATAATGGTAAGATGGTTGTGTGGGGGGGTGGCTCAGGGCGAACGCAGGGTTACCACTGTGAGGACCAGGCGTGATCTTCAGCCTGATTTGTGTATGAGAAGAGTCCCCAGTCATCCGGTGGGTGGTAACACCCCCAGACTGGGTGTAACATAATGCAGTTGACATGCTAGAAGAAAATAGAAAGTTACCATATGATCACTTATGTTCGTGTTTATGGTACGCAACAAAACAAAGCAAAGGCGCAACACCAAACGGGTTTGTGACACTGCACGGATCCAAACTTTTTGCTCCCCTCCGACATAGGGTCTGTTTTATGTCTAATTTATTTTTAGCCTCATTGCTTCTATGCTCTGAGCTGGATTCTCTCTTAATATAATTTTTCCACAAAAAACCTGTCCCCGCTGCTTTCCCAGCTAATTGAATTGACCTTATTGAAGCTACCAAGGGGAAGTACAATTATAACACTTTTTTTTTTCTCCTAAGGTGTCAATCTGAACCTAATGGGGTTCATGTTGGCACATTCACTCAAGATTGAATAAATGAACCTTAAATCAGGTGTGCTTAGACTTCAGGACCCTCCCCTACCTTACTTGGGGGAATGTTTTGAAACCAGAGTCTGCCTGTTATGAATAAAACAGCACTATAGTTCACCAGACACCATCTGCAGAATCTTATTTGTGAATTTCATTAGTGAAAGACACATGCCTGTGTTTTCATCTCCTGCAACACTGGGCCTGCATGGGGAGTCTGTTTAATTGGTTGCTTGACTCCCTTATTAGTTGCCGTTGTTCAAACGGCTGGGTGGCTCCGGTTGTTCTGGATGGGCCTGAGAGATCACTGCGCGCCCTGAAATGGGTTCCTTATTTTATTATGGAACTAGACTTGCTGTCATGGGCCTGGATTCCTCAAGGGTCACGCTTGTGCTAGTTTTAATTTCAGCTCCTCCCTGTGGCTTCCTTGGTCCCATTAATAGCAAAAAAAAAATTCTCATTCATTTCATTGGCTGAATGTACTGGTGCAGGATTATTACAGCTTTTCAAGCACGATTTATCAGCACTTATCAGGTTTTTTTTTTTCTCCCAAATTTCAAATTAATGTCAGTAATTATTGGTTGTAGAAATACCTGCATACACACAGCTCTCACAGAAATGGGTCCAAGGCTTTTAGCCTAATGGTGGAGTCATTGGCTTCTCGCACACTGGTTCCAGGGTCAGATCTTATATTGGGCTGTACCAACCAAAAGTGTAGGGGAAACTGTCCTGTAACATTAATCACTCACAGCAGTTCACTGATGCTCCTGAGCTTGATGGGTGTTACATGGGAGCAGCTCTGGGGTCTTTGTCTTTCCTCCTTTAGAGGTGTCACTGATGAGGGGCTGGGGGGTCGAGCAATTGTGTTATCGATTCAGCACGTGATGCTCGGAGAAAGAAGTAATGGTTTTGAGTTTTTACCCCCCCCGACCCTCCACTTCTGCCCCTGTTCTGCCATATGATTGGCCAACGGCTTTAAAAAGCTCATAGACAGACACCAACAAATCTAGCTCTTTTTTTTTTTGCTTTAAGTGGGCTTCTTTCATTTTTTTTTTTTTAAAGATACTGCACACATCTGCTAGTCAAAAATAAGCCCACTTAAAGCAGAGGGTTGTCAGAAATCTGAAGAGAACTTTTTCAGCTTAAGCAGATGGCTGCCCGGTCTCAGTTGGTTAATCTAGGGTTAAAAATACCTTCTTCGAATGTTTCAGCTGCAGTTACCACTCCCCCCCCCCCCCCCCCTTATGTGGAAGAGTTAGTGGGTTAGCTGGCCAATGTTAAGATTGTTTTACGTTTTTTTTGGTCCCCACCATCCTAAAAATGGTATCTCCCATCTCTTCTTCGACAACTGGGTAGATGCTAAACCGTCGGCTATGTCAGACACATTCAGTCGGAGCAAGGATAAAAGCAGCGAAGACACTACAGGTAAAAAAAAAAAGAAAAAAAAGGAAAAGACAACTTAACTGTTCACTCCTGCATTCTTTACTACTTTGTGTTTTGGTGTTTCGTTTCTTGCTTTAATGAGAACAGAGTGAATTTCGCAAACTAATTTCCTTTTTTGTGCATCTGATCTTCAGCGGTAGTGTGTTATGTACACTCACATTACGAATCTGTTTTTAGATACTTTTTCTTAAAAGTAGTAAGATTAAATATGAGATGAGTGTATAGTGATTATTTATTATTATTATTATTATTATTATTAGGTTCATAGTTTTCTTGTATATCTTCATTCCTTTTTCTCCTTATAGACGACCAAATGGAAAACCAAGAGCTGAATGAGTCTCTGAGTCAGGTCACTCTTGTGAAAGGTAATACCCATTTTACTTGGTTTAAATAATATACAAAAGACGTGATGGGCTGTGAGGGCATCAGGCCAGCGCTAATGGGGACAGCTGGACTTTCAGCCAGCATGCTGTGAGCAGGGCTTCAGTGCTGGGTCTGAAGAGACTATATATGGCTGGGGCAGCCTCTTTGTGGAACTCGGGTCAAAAATAAGTAAATCAAGAACCGAGCCGGAATGTGCCGGCACACTTCTATTTGCTTAATTTGGTAGGCACTGGCTAGCACCACTCAGGGATTACATTCTGGCATGAATGGGAGCATGTTGAATGTGATGCTGCTGCATTTTTTTCATAATCATTAGTCATGTGCATTTGCACATTATTCAGTTCCATTTTGTATTATTTCTGAGTGTGGTAGAATCAAAGGCTGAAATTGGGTAGAGAGAAAGGGGCCTTATTGGGAGAACTCTCCTCAACAACCTAAGGGAACTGAACTGAGCCCCAGTGTGTGTGAGGGATGCCACAGCTGGTATAAAACATGGGTTTCCTATCGGCGTGTGCTTAAAGTAAACTGCCATTCTGGTATGTGATGGGTGGTGTGTGCTGTAACTGTGCTGGCATCCTCAGCTTTCACTAAAAGCAATTACTGGGCTCCTCATCAGAAGATTACAGGCAGACCATTTTAAGATGGCATGCTTTGCACTGTTTCAGAATATGCAGATTGTCTCATTTTAAAGAACTACTTTGATAGCCTGCACTAAATTAATATCTTCCTTTATCATGGAAACACAGAAGTTAGAAATAAGACAAAATTCCCGACTTTACTGTTGAAAGTTGACCTGATGATTCTTTAACTGCATACATTCTGTCATTATCTATCTGTTGAAGAAAGGTGATCAGGTCATTTTTCAAACAACTTTAATGGCTAAAACCTCAACCTCAAATAATGAAATTTTCAATTTGGTCTGGTCTGAGTTCCCTCTTCAGGAAATGTCTTGTAAATTTTGTATTGGCTGCTGTTGGCTAGTCTAATTTCCATAATATTTAATGGACTGAAGTTTCCTGTTTTGCAAATGTTTCCAGAACTTGGTGACATCACAATGAAGTGATTTCTGTCTGGTAATGCCAGTGCCAGTTTCCTCCTGTGCCGCTGCATTTTGTCGACTGGCTCCAGCTGTCTGGTGGTCATTGCCAGAGGCCAGTGCTGACTGTTGAGGTCATTTTCTTTTTCTAGTGACAGATAAGGTTTGAACTGAGAACTTAGGGGAAAAGGTGGGGCAAAATTTCTGCTTTCAGTCAGACAGGCCGACAGAGGGTGAGGTCATGGGTCCTCCTGTATTTTTCCACACGTGGTCTTTCCTCTGGCTAGAGTGCTTCTCTCAGCAAAGGCTCCACCTCTAAGATGAAAGCTCCGACCCAGATTTTGAAAATAGCAATTTTTCCATGGTTGCAGATTCTTATGTGAGATTCCAGAATTTTATTTAAAGTGAACAGGACTATGATTTCATATTTAAAAAAAAAAAAAAAACACTGTCTGTCTTTAAAACACTGGTCTGAATGAAAATAAATTCACTAAATGCTAAAATGTGTTTTATTCGTGACAGGGGTTCATTTGCTGTAGAAACTTTGATCTGCTGGCTGAGCACAGTAACGCCCATAGCTGATGGTGTTTGGATATTCCCGACATGGGTTCTTTGAAAGAGTCTGTGTCACGTTAGCTAGCCGGACCTTTTGCTTAGCAGTTTTTTGCAGGGTAACTCAGCAACGTGAGCCAGCTGGGTTTGAGTTTTTCCAGCAGTGTCACCTGGAGCCACATCTCCAGAGTGGGGAAGAAAGGGCACAATTTTCAGGGGCCCAGACACTAGGGGGAGCCCATGAGAAATGCTGCGGTGAACAATTTTTAGTTTTTAAATGAATTTTTAAACCAGTAAAATGTTTTTAAACAAGGGGGACTCTCATTCGGTAGAATTAACCAGGGGCCCAGCCATGTCGTTGTGTGGCCCCCTGTGTGGCAGCAGAGCAGGACCGGCCCAGTTTGGTGTCAGGCTTATTTTTAGCCCTCCTATTAGCTGCCGTTTGGTCTCGGATCAGTGTTGTCAGTTAAGGGAGAAATACAGGATCATGGCAAGAAGCTGAATTTACGCCTCGGTCAGGGGAAAAAAAAACAGGAATGTGTCTTCAAAAAGTTTTTTTTTTATTATTTTTTTTTTTTTTTTTGAACTTTGAGAAAAAATTCTAGATTGTTTCTACTTTGAGATCTTAATTGAATAGGTTTCATCTCCGGGGAAATTACCTTTTCCCATTTTAATTAAATTTGGTTTATTGGGAGAATCTGGGACAAAGAGACTACATAAATCAGTTTCAAGATGTCTAGCATTATTTAGTTAGAAATGGTAAGTGGACATATAGCACCCAGCTGACTTTGTCCCTATCTGCCTGCGTGGATCCTATATGAGCTTTGTATAATTAAGGAGCACTCGTCTGTTTGAGGGTTACTGGTATTTTTGTAGTTTTATTAGTAGGTATCTACCCCTTGGACTACAACAAGGCCCGCCAGTTACTGGTTTGTCATGCGTTTGCAGACGAACTGCAGCACACTGAACAGGAGCCCACCAACGCGGCGGAGGTCATCCATAATCTACAGGGGGAGCTGTCGGTGGCCCAGGAGCTCGCTATCACCAGCCAACAGAAATGCATGGAACTTCAAGGTAGAATTCTGTCACGGCTGTTATCCTGTTTCAGACGTGGGAGCCTATGGAGCGTGTGGATTCTGACCGGGCTGGTTATTCGCAGAAGCCGCCTTGACAGCGTATGTTGTGTTACAGCCGCACTGGAGGAGGAGAGAAAGACCAGCCGACAGCAGATGGATGATTCTGCTAAGCAGATACAATATCTGCAGGGTGAGCGATGGAGACAGAAGCACTTCAAACATGAGCATCTGCTAATCAAACGAAACTAAGTTTCTAGTAGCACGACTGCATGTGTGGTGTGGGTCCCTCGCCGCAATCCGCAGCCTACAGGCAGCCTATGAGTCCTCGCTAGCTCTCCTGCTAAGATTCTAAGCCTGGGGTACAGACACATGGAGTTGTGGGTTCGCCATAGATTGTGCCGTGAACTTTGTTTATTGTTGCACATTTTCTTTGGGCACTAAAACCTTGGACACAATTGGTGTGCAAGTGACGTGATTGAAATATTACTTTATACTAAAAACTATATTTGTGAGGTAATTGGTGTTATAAGAAGCTGTTCAGAACAAGATGTTCCATAGTCATTTATGCCATGCCAAGTGCGAAAGGAGAGGTGCTTTGAGAAGACAGCATACTGTCGGTAACTTAACTACTGTCATGGTGTTGGACTCCACGCAAAATTAAAGGTGCACGACTGAGCACAACTGAGTGATTGTTAGGCTAGAGGTTAATAATAATATATTCAGGACCAGGCAAATTGCAGGCCACAAACTGAAGCCCCTCTGCTGTGCGGCCAACAGCTCAGCTGCAAAAGCTGCAGACGGCGATGGAGGATCTGCAGGAGCAGAAGGAGAGCGCCATCTCGGATGCCCGGGAGGAGCTGTGCGCTGCCCAGGAGGAGGCGCTGACGCTGCGGCGGGCCGTGCAGACCGCCGCCGCCGAGCGCGACCGCGAGATCGCCGCCGTACAGGGTAACCTGGGCGCTGTCACCGCCGAGCTGGAGAAGTGGCGGCAGGCAGCAGCCACGTACGAGATGGAGATCGGCTCACTGCAGACCAGCCTGCAGCGGCAGAGCCGGCAGTGCGAGAGGGCCGTCGAGCTGCAAGGTAACGCCTGCCCCCCCCCCCCCCGCCCCGCCACGGGGCGTTTGCCGGAGGGCCTACCCACCGAACATCTGCCTCTCTGCGTAGGCCAATCAAACTGCATTTTACAGCACGAGACATTGGATATTATAGGGCAGTGGCATGTGAGTTAAGACTGAAATTGGGGTCTTTTATATGGTATATCTCAAAGGAGACCAACGCAGAATACTCAAAAGCCTAAAGAACTGCTGTATGCATGCAAACGGCAAATAAGGCATCATTAGATTAAATACATTTCTTTAAACAAAAATTAATGTCATTACACTATTACTTGCTAACTGTGCTATGCTAATCTGTGGGGTGGACTGTCACACATTTCTTGGAGCATGAAATGGGATTTGACAGTGGCTGTGTGTGTTGACTTCTTTCTGCGGTGCACGCCCCCTGCAGGTGAGCTGGAGAAATTGCAGGCAGAATGCAGAAACCTGCAGCGGGAGTGCATGGAGCTGCGCTCCGAGAAGGAGATTCTCCTGAAGAGGCTGCAGGACCTGGAGAAGGAGCTTGCCAGGTGAGTCTTCAAATGCTGGACGAATGAGCAGGACAAACTCTGAGAAATGGGGGCGATTCTAGGATTCCTTTAAGGTAGGGGGGGGGGGGGGGGTCTTAAGAGGGGCCATAATTCATACAGAGGGGCCAGCCTAATTAGCCAATTATATTTTGGATCTGTGAGTGACAGCAGAGGGGGCACTTGGGGGCCAATCAGCTTTCAGCTGGGACCAGTGCCCCAGTTGCTCCGCCCCTGTATATGCCCCTGCTGAGGGAGCCAGTTTATAGTATTGGTACAGTTTAGCACCTCTTGCAGTGATGTGAAGTGAATGTATGGGCTTTTCATAGATGCATGTAATGCCTTTCCACTGCTTTGCTTGAAACACACATGTATTGCTTCTGACATCGCTGACCCCCAGATCTCAGGAGAAGAGCGCCAACCTGAGCAGCAGCCTGGAGGACCTAGAGAAGAGCCGAGGGGAGCTGGAGAGCTCCCTGGGCTCGCTGGAGGAGCAGCATCGAAACAGCACAGCCAAACTCCAGGCACAGCTGGCTCAGGCCCAGAGCAGAACTAAGGACCTGCAGAAGGAGGTGCGTCTCTGTGCCACATGGCTGTGCTGCCTTCCTGCCTCGTGTGCAGCCTGACCTCGCTCCCCTCTGCCTCCCACAGTACGAGGAAATCCAGGCGCAGCTTTCGGGCCTGCAGGAGCGCTTCGACCAGACGGAGCAGGAAAAGCAGTCAATCAGCGACGAGCTGCAGCAGTGCAAGGTGGACCTGAAGCTGCAGCAGGAGAAGGGCAGCGGTGTAAGTGGCCCGTAGAGACCCACAACAGCACCTGCTCCTATCCTGTCATACTGTGTGGCTCTCCAGAGATTGAATTCACTATCAAGACCCGCGACTGCATTCAGTCCTGTCCCCCATGTGCTGTCTCACTCCTTAGAGTCTGTTCTCAAACAGTCCAGTTTCAGTAATTTCTTTTAAAGCTCTATTAAAATGTTACGATTGCAACTGACCGTCCTAAATTCCTGAGCTTTAATTAGAGCAACAGCAGAACTTTATCAAGTACTAATAAGACCAATGTGGTGTTTCTGTTAAACTATATATTTGAGCATTCAGTGACAGAGGTAAGGGCTATCAAGTAGTTTTATTCTTTTTATTCTTTTTAATAAATATATTTTCTCAAGTTTTTGAGACATCATGACCAATTTTCTATGAATGCTCTAAAAGAACCCAGTCCTTGGAGACTCTCGGACACTCTATATTTTTGCTTTGTCTCAGCACCCAGCCAATCAAGGACCCCGAATACCTGGTACAGGTGTGTGTTGCAAGCTAGGAAGGAACAAAAATATGGATTGTCTGGTGGCCCCCCGAGGACTGGGTGGAGAAACACTGCCCATTAAACACCAAAAGAAAACAATGACCAACAAACACATCTACACTAAAAGTAGAGAATGATTGTTGATATATGATTGTGATAGGAGGACTAGATTCAGTTCTACTCAATGTGTTGGCCAAGCTTCTGTAAGTGCTGTGTAGCTCAACGTGCACATTTCCCTGATCACCCTGTCTGGGCTTCTGTGCCACTGGTGAGCTCTGACCATGTCTGTAGTCTTCCCAATAACCATTCTTCCCACTAGCATGTAAAGAAGGCAGCCTCATGTCCCTTTTCGTGATGGTACCAGAGTTAAAATGAAAACCTTATTCTAAATATCGTATAGAACTCATTCATAGTGCAAGGTGGTAAGCTGTAAAAAATCCTCCACTCATCATGTCTCCTTTATTTGTAGCTTCTCTGTTGTGTGTTGCTTCAATGTCCAGTGATTTATTTATTTTTTTTGTACGTGTTGTGAATATCTGATGAACTGATCACCCCCCCCATGGCTCGTAGGAGTTTTACTTGCGCAAAAATGTTCTGAGGGCAGAATAAAAAATAATTGGTTCAGAGAGAAAACCAATCAGATTGTGGAGGAGGTGGGTCCAAGCAACTAGAGGCAGAGTTAACCAATCAGAAGTCTTGGCCCCGCCTCCTCTGGTTACTTTGGACCTACCTCCTCTATACTCTGGTTATCTCTCTGAACCAATCATTTTTCGTTCTGCCCTTAGAACATTTTTGTGTAAGTAAAACTCCCATGAGCTCCCCTGTGCCGATCCCCCATGGTTCTCTCCTCTTGTTTAAATCTAGGCCACATTGACAAGCTTGTTAGAATGATTCTTGTGATGTCCCTTCCCTCCTGTAGCCTACCCTATTGCAGCCTGCCCAAGCCATAGTCACCGGCCTTATCCTGGCTTTGCTGTATTGGTGCTTCGGCCCATTGTGGTAGAAAGGTACATGCCCTCCTCTCCACTCCATGTCCTCCTGCCACCTCGTCCTCCTCTCTTAAGTTCAGTGCACGGCAAACTTAAAAGTCCTTTGCTATGCCTAAAATGCATTTTTTGTAGCTGATCACAACTGGTATGACTACTTTTTTTTTCTTCTACTGACCATCTAACATTTGTCTGTCTTGCTTGAATCATGAATGTCTAATTCCTGATTCTGGGGTGGGAAGGGTTTTTTATTGTTTCTTTTATTACACCTGTTTCTTCCCTTCCCAGAAGTGATTGTGGTCTTCTGCTCATTTGATGATTTGTCTGTAGGTCCTCAATTTCTTTATCCCGAATGGGTCCCTTTCCTTGGTTAAAAAGTCCATACTTTCCCATATTGTGCTACTTTGCCCTTGTGTTGTTGTGACCTTCTCTATGGGTCCTTCTTGTCTTTTCAGAGAAGCTGGGTACCCTGGATGTCAGTGGTCGTTCTGATGGTCGCCGTGACTGTAGGAGTGCTCTACCCCGGCCTGGCCAAAAGTTCTGCCTGAGATAGCTACTGTTGCCTCATGTGCTGCCACATCACACTCTCCATCTGATCATGGCCCTTATTCCTGGGTCCAACCCCCCCCCCTCCCCCCCTCCCATTGCCTCTTGTTCTGAACTTGCCATTGTTTGAGAATAGAATTGCAAGCTAATTTCTTTATTTATTACAGGGAAGTGAAAGAAATGAAGAAATTTAAAATTGTGACTAGTATAGTGAAAATACTTTATCAGCAGTTGATTTGATTTATTTTTATATTGACATGGTAGCCTAAACTAGGCTTTCTTTGAGAAGTACCAAATGTATCCTTTGTTTGGAAGGTTTTAGATGGATTCTGGATGAAGTGATTGTAAAGAATTTGATTTTAGGTTTCTTTTTTCCCTGGCAGAGTTCCTGTAAATAAATAAACTATGAAGTAAAGATGCAAAACAAGCTTGATCTTTTTTTAAGTATGTTAACAATTGTTTTTTTTAAATAGTAAAATCCCTTTTACATCATTACAGATGAGCTGCTGTTTATCAATATTTGAAAAAATGCTAAATCCATGAGGTTAGTGTTAATTTGAGCTGAACATTTTTTAATGCTTGCTCCACTCCTTATTTGTGAATTATGTGTGTATGTCTTGTTAAAACTACATGCAAGGCCAAACAAATCTAACCTTAATAATACAAACTAACCTTATAAAACTAACCTTAATACAAATAAATCTAGTATTTGTTTGGTACATGTACCATTCATTTAGGAAGAGGATGTCATACAGATGATCACACAAAACTGGATTAGTCTTGATATTCTCTGGAGTTTTTCAGATTGTCAGAAGGTTAATGGAATGATCCAGGATGGTTTTTCAAAAGGCTAGGAGACCATTTTAAGAAAACCACAATCTTATATAACTTTGTCAGTGTATTAAAGCTTTGGTTGGATATTTGGCTAGGTCTGACCTTAACCATGTTTTATGATATGCCCTGTTACTTAAATTTTTTATGTTTTACGGGATTATAATGAACACAGCATATTTAGCCTTTCAACCTTAACCACCTTAAATGATTCATAATTCTGTTGCATTTACATTTCCTATTACACTAAACATGACTACTAAGATATTTATAATACTGAAGTTGGTTTTTCTATTTATTTTAAAGGGAATAGAATCGGGGTGATTTATGGCTTGTCACGTTAAGACACTGGTGTAACCAGCATCACTTTGCCTCTGCGTTGTGTTGTCTTAATAAATGATGGCCTGATGGATCCGCGGAACGGTACAACTTTATTCCGTCAAAATTAAAATGGTGAATGGACCCTCCTGGACTCCTGCACGTACAGTAACAGGACAGTCTCAGGAGTGAGAGGTGCTTAAACGGTTTACATTTAACTTTAACAAAAACTGTAAATAAATTCTAAACTTTGGCATTTGCTGAATGGTTAACATTAGCAGGCTATTCCTATGCAACAGTCCACAGAGAACGAAATTTCAGTAAAACTAAAAGCTTGGAAAATCGAAACCTTAAGAACTTAAATCTGACATACCTGACAAAATTAGCTTGATAGACTGTTCATGGCCAAGCAGCCGTGTACAAGCTTAACATTGCTAGTTGCAACACAACGCGTCAACTCAACTTTTGTGAAGCACGTTGACATTAGACAGTAAAGCAGTGGAAAAACATTTTGGGGTGATGAACCACGCTTCACTAACTGTTGACCTAGTCAACAGTACATCCTTGTCTCAACCACTGAGACTGATTTGACTCTGCCATTGGCTGGATGGTCAGTGACCTGCTTTCGACTTGTTCAACACCGGGTGACTGTGGGCAACCCGGACCCTGCTGTGCTTCTTGCTGTCATGTGGCTCCTACCCGCATGAAGGTGAGACTAAGAAAGTATGGAGATGCTGAAGCGAGTGTACTTTACTTCTGATTCTTGTGTGTGTCCCTCCATTCACATTTTAGAGGTCACATAACATGGTGTTCTGCAAAACCCTCTACGTTACACACAAAAGGAAAACATCAAGTGTGTAAGTGCTTTAGTATAAGCAGTTTGAAGCTTTGCCAATCTGCAAACAGCATACACTTATACTTGCACTCCAGCTTGACTGCCTGTTCAAAGTCCCCAATTTTCAGCTTCATGTTCTTTCATTAACTAATTTGTTGTCAAATACTTAAACTAATTGCCCAGTTGCAAAATGAACAGTATGCAGACATCCTTATGAACTACAGAGACACTGCCGTGTGAAATCCCAACATTAATATACAAAGTATTAAGCATAGGATGTGTACAGATACACATACTTAATTTGATGTCTCTGTGGATATAGAATTGGTCATGAATGCATTTCAACCCAGAAATGAGCTGCCACATATAATAATGAACTTTGGGGTTGGTAAGAGTCCCTTGAGCTTTTAAAATGTCATCAAGTGTCTGGACAGAGGTAAAAAAGGACAGCCCGAGTCAACACAGAGTCTTAGCCTTAAAGAAATTTTTACTAGTTTTTATTGTATTTATTGTAATTTTCATATGTATTTTGTATTTGTATTTTTTTGTTCTAAGGAAATGTGTTGTATTTTGGGGCTGTACCCTTGTAATTGTACCTTTTAAGGTACAGCAATGGACTCTGAGGAACATGCCAAAGGTACAAACAGCATTAATGTACCATCAATTTTACAGAAGTGTTCCTCAGAGTCCGTTTCTGTACCTTAAAACGTACAATTAGCAGACCCTTGAGGGTACAGTCCCAGTGACAAGCAAAGGTACAAATTTTTACTCCTTTTTTCTGAGAGTGAAGTGTGTGTGACATTTCTCTCAAGTTTGGAGGAAGATTTTGATCAACCTACAACGCAGGCAGGTGCTGAGCCTCTAAAACTATTTTATAGATCAGCACTACATATACAGTAACGTGCAAATTGTCTTAGGCACTCTAAGGCATTGCGTCTGATTCTGCACCACAACACAATCAGTAACCAAGTGAGCCAAGGCAAATGGAAAGGAAGTTTTACTTTCAATTTTACTGAGAAATTAAGCAAGTCATAGACCTTTTATGTGAAAGCAACTATGAGATATCAAGGTTTTGACTTGGCAAAAGACCAGGCAGAGGGGAAACAGGGATTGATGTCTACAGCTGAGGCATTAGAAGACCTAGAACACGTGATAGAGCACGTGTGTCCACTGCACAGCACGTTTATATGCATTATTCTGAAACACTGCCATCCCAGTGAAAGCGCGTCACCACACTGCACTTCAGTACCCATATGATGGGGTTTATAACTGCTATCTTAATCCATGCGTTCTGGCCAGCCTGTTTTTGGTGATAACAATGCTGTCCTCCAGGTGGAGACAATGCGATTATGTAATTTCATACAGTCGTTTGAACTTCTGACATTGAACAAAGAACATTTCAATATATAATATGCATTATCTATGTATTGTTAGTAAGAGAAATACAATTTTATATAGATGTAACTGGTGTCAGAGAATAGTTAATTTCAACTAAAATCCTGCTTTTATTTAGTTTATGTAACAGTTTTATTTACTTGTACTGTATTTTTGTTTTGTTATTCATTTTTAAAAAGGTGCTTGGTACCGTCGCTTCTTTGGGATTCGCGCGTCTTTCCCCAAGGTGGTCGCGAGCCGGGCTGAGGAGAGGTACGTTTGTTCGGTCGTTTATTTGTCTATCAGTTAATTTCATTAAGAACTAGGGTACAAACTTTAAAAAGTGCTATGATTTTATTGTTAAGTAGATAATGAGTTATTTTTTTTAATCCCGTTCGCTGTTGGAAAAGTGTTTTGCTGTGTACACCGCAAGATAAGGTCATATGTTGGCCGCTTAGTAAGTTAACGGTATAAAATAAAGCGACGGTTGATTTCGTGCTGACCGTTATTTTCATTTGGAAAGGAAAGTGACAGAGACCAAGCAGTAGCCTCAGAAGTGCTGTACATGTGTCTTTTAAACTTTTATTATTCAGAATAAACCCCCCAGTCGACAGAAGGAGTCCGAGTCATCATCTTCTGCTCCATAAACACATACAACGCAGAAAATGTTTAGCCAGTGTCAACTCAGAGTATTGGACACCCGGGCTACATAGATACGTTTTGGGTATAAATACAAGGAGATCAGCAATTACCAGATTTATAGTTAAATACCATTTCACTGTCCGTCTTACTGCGGAGCTTATCAGTGCTGTCAGCTGTTACACTTAGGAATCCTGTAACGTCACCAATGGGATATAGGCTTTGATTAAAAAATATTAATAAAAATAGACGGACAGAATTTTGCCAAGCCTCACGCATCTGGCGTGACACTTTCTGGCTCTCAGGCTCCCGCAAAATTTCTTACGGCAAATCTATATTAGATTATGCACCTAAAATTAGCTGCATCAAAAGCGTTGGTGTAGCATGCAAACCCTACAGTCAGATTTACAAGGTAATAAAATTGTTACACACACGTAAATGAGTGTGCAGTCTTGTCTCGGATTGAAAATCTCACACCAGCCAGCTGACCAAAGTTGGCTACGCTGCACAGGACACCCAGAGCTACATGAAACAGCGAAACACATTAGCAATATGTAAATGTTTGTTGTTGGTGTTTCTTTATTGTATTAATTATGTACTTAATAAATTATTACATTTAGGGAGTTATTTATTCATGTTCGTTCTTGCGCAGCCTTCGAATACGATTTAATTACCATTTACAATTCCCACTTACTCTTCCGTCAGGCAAAAACGAAATCATAAAAGTATCGGTTTGTTGTGCCCTTAAAACAGTTCCTGATACGTCCCACATGCAGCGACTGTGATAGGGAACAACCCCCTGACGTGGTTAGAGACCAAAATGGCGTTGCTTAGATGTGCTCTGCGATCGGGGAAGGTATGTCGAGATGTAAAAGTACACTAAATGTATACTGTCTTATTTTTTAAAGTATTTGGTCTCTGCATAAGCTAAAAGACATTCTTTCAGGATGCAGTTGGCGCTATCTTACGGAGAGAGTTCCACAAGACATCGGCTGCCTCACTACAAGTAAGATAAGATGATGACTGTATTGTGATGATCATATTTTAATTCCTGAAGCAGAGTCAAGCAGTGAGCAGTGTTTTGCAGCACGCTTTGGATCGAAGTTATATTGTCCGTCCGTCACTGTATCTACCTCGTCAAACAATTTCTCCTTAAAAAAAACAACAACAACAACTAAACATCTTGCCTAGTTCACACCCTAACAACTCGTGTGTCCGGTCCAACCTGACTTTTAAAATGATAATAATTCTAGTGAGTTGTAATAGGCTTCTTCAACGGTCATACTGTCATTGGTGATAAACATTATAAAAACTGCTCATGCAAACTGAATAAGGCGTTCAGTATTTTCTGTGTAAGTTAATGCAATATAACCAGCTTTTAAAATTGTAACTAATACAACTGCAAGTTATCTGAGCCACTGTGTACACTTCCGTTTAGATAGGAATGCATTTTCCTCTGAAGAAGGTTTACATTTCTTCTCTTTGGTGTAGATGACAGTGCGAGATGCCCTAAACCAAGCCATGGACGAGGAGCTGGAACGAGATGAGCTAGTATTCCTCCTTGGTGAGGAGGTTGCTCAGTATGATGGGGCGTACAAAGTAAGTCTGGTTAACATAATTGTTGAGTGAGGGGGAACTAACTGTGCATTAAGTATAAGGGTTGTCAGCTCTTTCCATGCTCACACAAGAAATCATGGCAAATATATATTATTCCATTATTAACCTAAAATTAGATACATCAAAAGCATTGGGGTAGTTTGCAAACCCTGCAGACTATTGAAAAGGTAATAAAACTGCCACATACATTAAATGTGTGTGCAAACTTGTCTTGAATTGAAAATTTCATTCCAATCAGCTGAATAAAGTTGGCACCCCTGCATTGGTGCTTGATGGGCATTTAATTTTTATCAGGTTAGCAGGGGTCTGTGGAAGAAATATGGAGACAAGCGCATCGTTGACACTCCTATAACTGAGGTGAGGGAAGCATTTTAAAAGAGATTTAATATGTTTAAAATTCATCAAATCTGCACTACATATTTAATTGAATTCCTTCTACAGATGGGATTCGCAGGGATTGCTGTTGGTGCAGCTATGGTAAGGAAAGTCACTCTTGTATAAATCAAATTTCAAAAGATGTTTTATCTCAGGAAGAACATGTAATAATTTGTGTACTTGAAAATAGTGGCCAGGTCTTTCCACAAATTTTTAAAACGCAAGAGAAGCTCGAGCAGAATCTCCGCCCCTTCTCTGTTGGAAATATCCGGTTATCATTTTCTGTACACTCTTCTTGTATTTTAGGCTGGTCTGAGGCCCATCTGTGAATTCATGACCTTTAACTTCTCTATGCAAGCCATCGACCAAGTCATCAACTCTGCAGCCAAGACATACTACATGTCCGCAGGACTGCAGCCCGTGCCAGTCGTGTTCCGGGGGCCCAATGGAGCCTCGGCCGGGGTGGCGGCCCAGCACTCGCAGTGCTTTGCAGCTTGGTATGGACACTGCCCTGGCCTCAAAGTCATCAGCCCGTGGAACTCTGAGGACGCTAAAGGGCTTCTCAAGTCAGCTATCCGTGATGACAATCCTGGTGAGATCAAACCTACAGTATATTACTCAGAAAATATGTCTACCCTAAATTATTAGATGATATTCACCATTTTAAAGATTGTATTTTGTGTTATGTGACCAGGTATGTAGTTATGTGTATCTTGTCTGTCATCTAGTGGTATTCCTGGAGAATGAGTTGATGTATGGTGTGCCATTTGAGATGTCAGAAGAAGCACAGTCGAAGGATTTCACCATTCCCATTGGAAAAGCAAAAGTGGAGAGACCAGGTTAGAGTAAAACTGGGATCCCAAACTGTTCCATTAGCACAATATTTTAAAAAGGAGAGAACTTCATTGCTCCCCAAGGGAGTAAAGCTTTGTTCTCCAGTAGCATGACAAAAATAAGCCAGCATGATAGTTCCCCACCCCTCCAAAGAAATGGATAAATAACAAGATTATGCATAGTTAAGGTTGGGCAGTACAACTGTGGTAGACACATGTATTGTAAACATGGAGGGTGCCTAATTTAGTGCAGGTGGAAAAATAAAACAGGGAAACAGAGTTGGGTTAGTGTTCTCTAGCCTGGGTGAAGTCAGACTGGAAGCACTGACCAAAAGAATGGCAGTAGGTACACAGGAGGCCCTCAAGCATTGAGTTCTTCTTTTCAGGTAGATGCGCCCATGGCTAAAGATGCTGTTCAGCTATACTACCTCTTGCTTGAGAGGATGGACCTCATAATTCATACCAGTGTACAATTTTGCCACCATTCTACCATCTACCATTGCTTCTAATGTTTACAGACTCATTCTCATACCAGAGCTTTCCTCAAAAACCTACAAGATTCCTTCACCTTGATTGTCATGCTTGTATTCCCCCAGGTGATCACATTACAGTGGTATCTCATTCCCGATATGTGGGGCACTGTCTCGAGGCGGCAGCCATCTTGGCAAAAGAAGGTATTGAATGTGAGGTGAGAGATGCTTTTTAATGGCCCGTTGAGGTCTTTGTGAGAGAAGTATAAAACAAAAAAAAAAAACAATCCCATAAGCCAAGCCTTTGAGAGTGTCACATTTTACATTTACAGCATTTAGCAGACACTCTTATCCAGAGCCATTTTTCTAAATTCAGGAAAGTTGTGGTTAAGGGTCTTGCTCAGGGACCCAATGATGGTAGTGCCAGAAGTGGGACTCTTGGTCCAGAGGCAAGCGTCCTAAGCACTAGACCACCAGCTGCTCATTAGGCTACGGCCCGATGTATGCATAAGTTCAGGCACTCCTGGCCAAATTACATATTCAGTTAATTATGTAAGTGAAAAGTAGCAAACAACACTTAAAAAAACAACATATTTGCAAATGTTAATGCAGAGTTACTTTTTATTTCTTGAACGTCAAAATATAGGAACAAAGAAAATAGTAACTTGTCCAGTGATGCTGAATTTTTTTAGGTAGGTCCCTGACCCTAATTAACTCATTAGGCCTTAATTGCCATTATGAGTTATCGTGTATATATATATATATATATATATATATATATATATATATATATATATATATATGCAGTATTATATAGATTACAAATTGATTCTTTTCCCCAGCAGAAAGGGTACAATGATTTCTTTCCATCACCTTTTGAAATTATTTTGAGCAAAATTTAATGTAAACTAAAATTGCAAACCATTTAATCTTAGTTCCAGCTATTTTAAACTGAGAAAAAATCAAGGGACCTACATTATCTTTTCCTTTTTATACAAATGTTTCTAATTTATTGTTTTATTTTGGAAATCCCACTAATAAAAGATATTTGGGAAATGTTCTGCATTAAAACTGACAGCTTTTTCAAACTGGTTTTTTGGCGTTTATTCTAGTGATGTTCCAGTAAAGAAGATTTCTGACCGATAACGATAGCTGATTATTTTGAAAACTGACACCGATATCGCATGCTTGGGAGGTTCTGCTTAAATAAGTTTAAAGGGACACTCCACTGAAATAAATTAAAAAATAAATTAATTACATTCCAAAAATTTGAAAAAGTATTTATTTGGTAAGAAAACACTGACTGTCATGCAACAGCTCCAGAGCACTATATTTTATAACTATATACATCTTATATATTTATAATATCTACAACAGAGAAGGGCTGATCATCGAGTGTGATAAACTCTGTAATTTTCAAAGTAATATCTTCTGATTTTGCACTTTCTGTAATTAATTTTCTTTTGCTATCAAATGCTTGCATTACTGACGGTAGTACCGTACGATTTATTTTTCAGAAACTCTTCATACTCTTCACTGTCTCGCAAGTTGAGCAGTCTAATTTGTTGTGTTGATATCCTCCTCCTGAAATTCTAGCAGAGCAATGGGCCTCATTCACCAACCGTTCTTATGAACAAATTTGTTCTTAAACCCCACATACGCACTTTTTTATGAAGATTCTGACATTCACCAATGTTTTCTTATCTGAATTTGTTCTTCGCTAAGAACAGAATCTATGCACACTCAAGACCATTCATACGCACCTTTTAGTAATGAGTAATGAGTTTGTTCAAAAGAATCGGTTATAGCAGTTTTGTTCATTCTACAGTTCATAAAGTGATAGTATTTGAATAATTTATAAAAGTAAAATATAAAAAATAATTATAAAGTGTAAAAATTATTTTCATGGTAGTAACAGTGATCATGCGGATTATAAATAGGTCTGTTTTATGTTTTGATTATGATGGCCTCCTTTCGTACAAAGAAGAAGTGGATTAACATGGACGTAATCCAGTGTTATGCCCCAACAAACGACAGTGAAGAGGAGGGGAAAGAAGACTGTTACAGCAGACTGTTGACCATCATACAAGGGAGGCCAAAGAAAAACATCATCATAGTGATGGGTGATTTTAACGCCAAGATAGGCAGCGACAACCGGGGCTATGAGGAGATTATGGAGCAGCAGGGCTTAGGAGAAATGAACGAAAACAGGGAGAGATTCGCTGAACTGGGTGCCACAAGCAACTTGGTTATCGGAGGAAGTGTCTTCCATCATAGAAGGATACACAAGGCAACTTGGGTTTCACCAGATCTATCGACGGAAAATCAAATTGATCATGTGTGCATCACGAGGAAGTTTCGCCGCGCACTTCAGGATGTACGCGTCAGGAGAGGAGCAGACATTGGTTCAGACCACCACCTCCTGGTCGCCCGACTGAAGCTGAAGCTAAAGAGAAACTGGATAAGACAGTCTAGTCAACGCCAGCGTTATAACACCACCGCGCTGAAAGACAAGAAACAAGAATAATTCAAGATCACCCTTTCCAATAAGTTCCAGGTTTTAGAAGAACTACCAGAAGAGGAGACCATAGAACAGAAGTGGCAGAGACCAAAAAAAGTGATTACATCAACATGCCAAGAAATACTGAACTCCAAATCACACACTCACAAGGAATGTATATCACAAGAGACATTAAAGAAGATTAAAGTAAGAAGAGAAAAGAAGACTGCCATGAACAATAGCAGAACAAGAGCAGCAAAAATCAAAGCACAAGAAGAGGATATGGAAGCCCATAGAAACATTAAACGCAATATCAAGGCAGATAAAAGGAAGTTTATAGAGACATTAGCGATAGAAGCAGAAGAAGCAGCTTATCATGGCAACACAAGAGACCTGTACGCTACTATAAAGAAACTTTCAGGAAAGTTTGCAGAGCCAGAGAGACCAGTCAAAGACAAGGAAGGAAGAGCGATACCAGACGAGGAAGGGCAGAAGAGCAGATGGGTGGAGCATTTCCATTATAGACGATATTCCGTTATAAGCGAGTCCACTATAATGGGATTTTACTGTATTAATACTTCAGCATTACTGAAGTTTTTTTTCCTCTTAGTGCCAAGCGGCTCACATTCTGTGCATTTTCGCCATTCCTTGCACATGGCCCTACAGTCTCATGCCATTTATGGGAAATTGCAGGGCGTTTCCCTATTCTAATTAGGACAAACTGACATGCACTTTGTTACGAAGACGTGGGTTTCACCATTCTTAAGAACAAAGGTGCGAACAATTCTGCTACTTAAGAACACGTCATGAATCCGACGTAGGTTGTTAAATTTTGTAGGAACAAATTTAAGAGAATTCTTAAGAAAATATTGGTGAATGAGGCCCAATGTTTGCAAAATGCATTTCTAACATTGTTTTCGCTGACGTTACAATAATTCCACTCAGCAAACTTTTTCTAACTGGTTAGTCACAGGTGTTATTGGGGGTAAATACCAGCTAATGTTTAAGCATCGCCAATGACTGATTGTTGCTATATCAGCCGATACCGGTCACTGGCTTATACAGTCGGTGCATCTCTTGTTTATAGTCTATACAGTGGTCTTCCCTAACAGAGAGATCCATAGGCTCAATTAGAAATGATTTTCTTTAGCTAGAGTAGGAAAAACATGGATGAAATTCTCCACCAATGTATTCATTAAGGATGCAAATAGGCAACTGAACCACAAAGACTGATAATAAAAGTGTATAAATGTTAAGTACAAATTTCCTAACCCATTAATACATGGAAACTGCCTCTAATAACTGAATTTGTTGCCAACATTTGGTTTCCATTTATATTGCATCATGAAAACTCATGAGCCTTTATTGCGACATTATACTGCAGGGTCAGTTCTTATCCCAGGCCTTTCTGGTATATGTTGGCTTGCCCACTGTTCATGTCCAACCCTCAAAAATTAGTTTAGGATTATGCTGCCAGATTAGCCACCTCCATATTCAGTTGCTGTTGTCCTCTCTCCTACCCTCCCAATTTCAGGTAATTAACCTTCGTACCATTCGGCCTATGGATGTGGAAACCATAGAGACAAGTGTAATGAAAACAAACCACCTGGTGACAGTGGAGGGTGGATGGCCACAGTTTGGTGTTGGAGCAGAGATCTGTGCCATGATCATGGAGGGTAAAACTACATATTTTTCCTGAATGAAATATTCTGTCACGTGAATTAGCTTGGGTAGATTTCTTCAATAAAAATAACAAAATTTAAAATTTGAACAGAAGGAAATGGTACTGCATCCATATGTCTGGTTTTAGCACCACAAGATTCTCTTATGAAGCCAGAGTTTGAAAGTTTCAAAGATTTAATTCTGTTAAATATTTTACTGTACTGAGTGATCAGTTTCATCCAATTGTGTACCTTCCCTGACAACACTTCTGCCTACAAAGCGGATATTGCCTCTTATGAAAGCTATTGAAACTTTTAATGTCAACTAGAAATCCAGCCCTTGAGAGAGATATGCTGAGCTGGTTTTTCCCTCTGCTTTGGCTAATAATTGTTATTTAAATAACTATTTGGATAGAAAGTCACTTTACCAAAGGTAAATCAAACCACAACTGTAATTTATTTTCAATACGGTAGGACCACAGCTCTTATGTGCTTCCCAGTCCACACTATACAGTAGATGTACAAGAGGCTGTAAGAGACTGTTGACTGGTTAGTGGCAAAATGCATGAAGTACTTCAGGTTCTCAAGCAGTGGCTCCTTAGGATTGTGTCAAAAATTTAGTTTGAAAAGTTGTGTATAGAGTTTTAATAGTGTTAAGGTGATGATACACAGGGCAACTTGACAGATCTCGAACGTTTGATTTAATCTTTGTTGAAAAATGTCTAAATCAAATTCAGAATACTGCCATAAATATTTATAGGCACTCTTCTGCTAGATCTAAGTAAAACTTGTATTTTTCAGCCTTGGTCTGTTTTTTAAGAATAGAGAGGCTGCATTTATGACTTGTAATAATCTTTATTTATACTTTGTGCCTCTTTACTTTCAGGGCCGGCTTTCAATTATTTGGATGCACCCGCTGTGCGCGTGACTGGTGTGGACATCCCCATGCCTTACGCAAAGATTTTGGAGGACAACAGTGTACCTCAGATCAAAGACATCATTTTTTCTGTGAAAAAGACACTGAATGTCTAGTTGGTTATTGAATTCCTCACCCTCCCTACCCTCCGGTATAAGCATAGGCTCTTTATCCTCATGACAACAAAACTGCATTAATGCTCTGTTTGCTAAATGCTTGAAACATATTTTTTTCCATCTCAGTATAAGAACAGTGTATAGAAAGCTCTGATCTTGCATACTCCCTCCTCATCACTGCTTATTATTTATTAGTCCATAATGCAAAGTTAAACACACAATTTTCATTTGCCAATTGCTTTTGTCCAAAGTGACTTCTTTAAGAGCACACATTTTAAGTGTATCAGAATAAAATAAGAGGTTATAAATCCACAAACAGGGACAATCTAAGTACAACCTATTAAGTGTTGACTTGCTTCCCATACTTTATGGAGAGCTAATCATAAAATAAGGTATATAGGTGCATATTTAGACATTTGTATTGCTTAATAATATACAGTTATACAAATTAAGCAGTATAAATGACCACAGATTGCAAACAGGTAGTTTAACTCTGTGTTAAGTAAATGGGTAGCCACTAGGAAAATGCTGTACTGGAAAAAGTAGTCTTCATTGCTTAGGGCCCTTGTGCTTATATCGTGCAGTATCAGCAGGCTTTACACATTCATTGATGAACATTACATGCTAATAGATAGGAAAATTTTCACAGTTTTTATCCTGTTACCGGCAATATCTCTCGCTGAAACTTTTTGTTCTGTGTATTTTGGGAAAAATATAAGGTTACATTTTTAACCCATGTGTGCTTCATTTGTGTGCTTAAAATCTTTAACAAATGACAGAATGTCAAAATGAGGAAATTACTAGACAGATCTGTACTGGCCTTGCTTTAATTGGCAACTGCTTTTAATTTAAATATGGATGTTTGGGCCTCAACATAAGAATTTCAATATATTACGCCGTAAGAAAACTACAACCGGAAGTACCTTTCTGGTGCAATGCCGAAAAACTCGGTCAGTCTGCAGTCCGCCACATAGTCTTTCCACTTGCCCCGTAAATAGTGTAACTCCGGGTTAGTAGCTTGTTGTCCTCATATTGCTACGACCCGAGAGCCGGGCGGAGTTCTTTATTCAGCCTGTCGGCCAACTTGCTGATCGCTGAACGTATCCAAACCCTATAGACTTGAATGGCCCGACTGCCATGCCATATGGACCAAAGTGCGGTATTGTTTTCAAAGGGTGACTAATGCAGCTGCATAATTCGACTAAGAAGGTAAGCGAGTAAACTATGATTAAGCTCTTTTTCTTTATTGCTCGGGTACTTATATGTGCACTCGGTTGCCTAGAGCTATATCTTGCTTTGTATCCTCGGTAGGTAAGCTACTGTAGCTAGCTAGTTAATGCTGGTAATATTGTATACACGCCATGGCTGCATCATCCGGCTGGCCAGTTACACTGGTATATTGCATTGTCTCTTAAGTCTGAAAACCGCTGCTGCGCGTTTGCGGTTTTAAAATCGAGGCATGCAAACGTGGTAAACCCTGTTTCATGCAATGTATCACCCGTAGAGAGTGTAAGCAATCAGTTGACTGGGAAAGCCAACATTTGTCGCAGTAATACCTAAGCCAATTAGAGGTCAGAGTGCCCAGAAATGTCACATCATCCAGCAGTTTATAACCAGATTGTCTGAAATGCATCTCAAATATCTAATGACCGTTTCCTGAAACATTAAGAAAGCCACATCATTTGGATTGAGGCAGTCTTCATTTATTTGGAGTGAAGTTTATCGATTTTAGATCGCTGCTCCTGAAGTATTACTGTTTCACTGTTTCGTCAATTGCAGCTCCCGTTTGTCGAATTAGGAGATCAGTCTCTTAGCAGTTAATATTTTTTGTATTGAAAGAAAGGTCTTTAACCTCGCTGAGTTGGCAGTATACATCTGTCGGCATTATGAGTCGGGTGACCTCTGTTGTGTCTTTGATAATCTTTGTAGTTATATAATAACATATATATAAATACGTAATTATTATGTGTCAAAATATGCTTGTTTAAGTGCAAAGTATGTAAGGAAGGCTTATATATGTGATACTTTAGCGGTTGAATTTTATTCTTCTGTTTATGCAAGTGATATTCTCAGCTGTGAACAGGCCTTCCCCAACCTGTGACGGCCCAGTGAAGCCAGCAGTGATGCATATGGATAATGGAGACTGGGGATGCATGGTTAGTGGAAGAGGGGAGGCTCGCACGTACTGGAAAGCATTAATGTAATCCCTTTTGATTGTCTGTTGACTCGTTTTACTTCTTTAATGTATATGTGATATACATAATTTGATTTTACTATGTATATTCTGAGCATTTGCAATATTTAAACCACGGTAAAGTGGTTATCCTTTGTCTACAACAATACTGGTTCCATTTTAAGTTTCATAATGAGTTTTCAGTGATAATGGTAGTTATCCTGTGATTAATAAGACTCATAGTTTGAATAGGTACCAAACTTAGTAGTTGTCTGGTGGTCATAAAACATAAAGTACCTTTTCAGGAAAGTATGTATCGGGTGTTAATGCTTGCTTTCTTATTGCTTGTTTAGTTCATAGCTTATAAACCACCCCCAACCCATTTGTGTATTGTGTTTACATCTTGTACTAATTTTGGTAACATTTGGAACTGCAAATATTTAATTCATGTCCTTTGATATTCTGTCACTTCTGAGATCCAGAATGAAAATAATTAGTTGATATGTATCTTCCATCCACTCACTCTGGTCGGGGTTGTAGGAGGCCTGAAGCCTATCCCAGGCAGCACAGGGCAAGGCAGAGATGCACCCTGGGCAGGGTGCCAGTCCATCACAGGGTGCACATTTACTCACACAATGGGGAAAATTGGAAGTGCCAGTTAACTTAACTGCATGTATTTGAATTGTGGGAGTAAACAGACAAAACCTGCACAGCACAAGGAAAATGGCCAGCATCTGCTCACACAGAACAAAGGCTGGATTCAGTCCCCCCATCCGTGGAGGTGTGAGGCAACAGTACTGCCAGCCAAGCCACTGAGCTGCCCCATTGAATTTTTCTGCATTCCAGTTCCAGAGTTTGCCAAAAGCTGGAGTTATATGTGTACAGCTCTGTAATGATTACTGTGTGTATATGGCCTTCTTTCCTTTTTCAGATGACTGATCCAGTTACTCTGAATGTTGGTGGTCACCTGTACACCACCTCACTGTCCACTCTGCAGCGGTACCCTGACTCAATGCTGGGGGCCATGTTCCGCGGAGATTTCCCTTCTGCTCGAGATGCCCATGGCAACTACTTCATTGACCGTGACGGACCTCTCTTTCGTTATGTCCTGAACTTTCTGCGTACATCTGAACTCACTCTTCCCGTGGACTTCAAAGAGACAGACCTCCTACGCAAAGAGGCTGATTTCTACCAGATTGAGCCTCTGATCCAGTGTCTAAATGATCCCAAACCTCTTCACCCACTGGACACATTTGAGCAGGTAGTGGAGCTGTCCAGTACACGTAAACTGTCAAAGTACTCCAACCCAGTAGCAGTCATCATTACCCAGCTGACCATTACCACCAAGGTACATTCCCTTCTGGAGGGTATTGCCAACAACTTCACCAAGTGGAATAAGCATATGATGGACACCAGGGACTGCCAGGTGTCTTTCACTTTCGGACCATGTGACTACCACCAGGAAGTATCTCTTAGAGTCCATCTCATGGACTTCATTACTAAGCAAGGCTTTGTCATACGGAATACTAGGGTGCATCACATGAGTGAACGGGCCAATGAGAATACAGTGGAACATCACTGGACATTCTGCAGACTTGCTCGCAAGGTTGAGGATTAAAGGACTAGGCTGACAATAAAATAGTACCAGTGTCTGTTGTACTGTATTTACTGACTTTGTTAAAAATGAAAAAGAATTGCATCACATGATTTTACATACGGTACAACGACACACATAGAAATCATTTTAGAAATCATTATAGAAGTTCTTGTTTTTGTAAAGAGACCCCACAAACATTTCAGTAGAACTTAAATGTTACAGTAAATGTTAAATATTGAAATGGAATTAACAGCAATAACTTTTATATGGTTATCGAAAAACTTTTTAAAATAAAGCAGTTTTCCATTCAGTATGGTTTTTATAGGCTTTTTTAAAGTCTAAATTTTGTTTGTGGTAATGTGTTTTGTATTAATTGTATTAGTACTTGTGGCCTTGCCATATATTGTGTTATTGTGATAATTTAAAAAATGACCGTGGCAAGGAATATAACAGATATATTCCAGGACGAAGTCAAAAGTGTTTTCCTCTGAATCACCTTTTGTGCTATACTTGTTAGAATATGAGTCATTATGATATGCAGAATATCTTGAAGTATGTAGGAATTGCAGTTTAGTTATAGTCAGGATTGTAAAAGTGACTTTTCATCAATGGCAGTGGCTGTAACTTTCTGTCCCCTGTATAGGGAAACTGTCACATTTTTGTGAACTAATTGCTTCCATATGTTCATAATTTCTTATTTAGAAACATACCAATAAAGGAACAGTTTTTTTATGTAAGTATAGCTGAATTTGCAATTGGATTATGGAACATCACATGGCTGCATCTCAAAATAAATGTGTAGATCGATGCAGACTTATTGGTTCTTGTATTATGAACAATATCAAAAGTAATACCTGGAATTTAAAGGCTATTTTGCCTATGAAACAGTATTTTATAGGCATCTTAAGCTATAGTAAGTGGCACGTGTATCGTGAAGTCTGCGATTTGTCTGTGTTAAGTATTTATGTCAATAAAAGAAGCATTTTGTGGGTATATCGAATATACACTAGATACTGATGTAATATTTCATATTTGCAAAAATAGGTTATATGATGTGACTATGTTTAACAGAACTCAAAATGATCAAAGTATATTTTAATATTCACAGTTGTTTTTTTCACTGAATACAAGCATACTAGTTTGCATATTTAATGCGGTATCAATAAAAAAAAAATCAATGGGCAAAATCTTTTTATACTGTCAATTATTGCAGCAAATATTAACTAGTTACATCACAAAGTTACAGTTACTATGAATGCTAACAGATATTCAATTTGGAAAACAAGACCAAAGATCAGATTCGGATTTATTGGCCAAGTATGTTACACCACACAAGGAATTTGGTTCCAACCAGTGCTGTCTCTCAAGTTAAACAATATATTGACAATGAACATACACTATATGGAACAATGTATTAGAACACCAGGTCATTACACCCACAGGAACTTCTATGACATTGTATTCTAAATCTATAAGCATCATTATGGAGTTGGTCCTCCCTTTGCAGCCATAACAGCTGCCACTCTTCTGGGAAGGCTTTCCGCAAGACTTCGGAGTGTGTCTGTGGGAATTTTTGCCCATTCATCCAGAAGAGCATTTGTGAGGTCAGGCACTTATGCTGGACTTGAAGGCCTGGCTCACAATCTCTGTTCTAGTTCATTCTAAAGGAATTTGATGGGGTTGAGGTCAGCGTAGAATTTTTCAAAATGTCTTGGTATACTGAAGCATGAAGAGTTCCGTTCAATGGATCTAAAGGGCCTGTCCCTCCTCCACCAAACTGTACAGGTGGCACAATGCAGTCAGGCAGGTTCCATTCTTCTGGCATCTGCCAAACCCAGACTCATCCATCATCAAACTGCCTCACAAAGAATCGTGATTTGTCATTCGACGGAACACATTTCCACTGCTCCAGAGTCCAGTGGCAGCGTGCTTTACACCACTCCATCTGATGCTTGGCATTGCGTTTGGTGGTGTGAGGCTTGCATGCGGCTACTCGGCCATGGAAGCCCATTCCATGAATCTCCCCACTGACAGTTTCTGTGCTGTGGTTAATGCTACAGGAATTTTGGAATTCTGCAGTTATTGAGTCAAGACAGCATTAGCAACTTTTATACACTATGTGCCTCAGAGGGACCCTGCTCTGTTACTTTACGTGGCCTGCCACTTCTGAGTTTCTGTTGTTCCTAAACACTTCCACTTTGCAACAATACCACATACATTTGACAATGGAATATCTAGCAGGGAAGAAATTTCATGAACTGACTTATTGCAGCTGTGGCATCCATTGACAGTACTATGCTTGAATTCACAGTTGTGCTGTGGCAATGGGTTTGAATGAAACACCTAAGAGATGAAGAGATTCAATTACTAAGAAGACAGACAATACACAATATACAAGCCATACAGAGATTAAACACAAAACAAATGATATACATAAAGTGCCAAAAGTAACGGTGATCATTATGTATGGAAATGAGATTGTACAATACAATATTTGTAGATGTGAGGCAGGGTGTAAAGACAAGAGTAGCTGTGGCCCAGCAGATGATACTGGTCAGCTATTTATGAGGCTGATGAGGGAAGAAACGGCTCCTGTGTCTGTTCATTTTGGTATACAGGGTTCTGTTACATCTTCTGAAGGGGACAAGCTGAAAAAGACTTCTCCAGCATGTGAGGAAACTGCAATGATTTTCCCTGCCTATATCCTGGTTCTTGAAGAGTTCAAGTCCTGGAGGGTGGGCAGAGGAACACCAATGGTTTTTTTGTGCTGTCCCTATTGTTTGCTGCAGTCTGTTTGTGTCCTGTTTGGTGGTTGCTCCAAACCAGACTGTGATGGATGTACACAGGACAATTGTCCTTCTCCGCAGATAGTACATCCTCTGCTGGGCCTTTTTGAGGATGGAGTTGATGCTGGTCTCCCACTTGAGGTCTTGGGAAATGATGATTCGTAGAAACCTGAAGGTCTCCACAGGTGACTCAAGGACTCAGGGATATTTTGTGGATGGACAGTGCTGAGGAGTATCTCCTAAAATCCACTACATAAATATCTCTTTTCGATGATAAAGTTCACTGGCTGAAAAAAAAGTAACCATTTGAATTTAAATCAGCAAGTACTTAAGAGCTAATGACTGGATCATTATTACAGCTCAGCAACATTATGCAGCAATAAAGTGAAGTCAGCTGCGTACCGGAATCTACTGAATGGCCAGGTTATCCCATCAATTGATTTTTTCCATTCCTAATGGCATGGGCATTTTCCAGGATGAGAATGCCAAGATTCATTGGGCTCAAATTGTGAAAGAGTGGCTCAGGGAGCATGAGGAATCATTTTCACACATGATTTGGCCACCACAGAGTCTTGAACTTAACCCCGTTGAAAGTCATTGAGATGTGTTGAAGAAGATTTTACATGGTTCAACACACCTATCATCAACACAATGAGAAATGAATGCAAATCTAGATGGAAAAAAAATGTTGAGATGTTGTATAAGCACATAGAAACAATGCCATGATGAATGTGCACCATAATCAAAGTTAAAAGCAGTCAAATTAAATATAAAAATGTGCAACCTTTTTTAGGTCAGGCAGAGTAAAGACAGTACAAAGTAACACCTGAACTGAAATACAATTTAATTTCAAACAATTCTGAAAATTAAGCAGAAATTACATTCAAATACAGAATCATATACAGTATATGTCCTCTTAAATTTTTAAATCAAAAACTATTATTTTATGTTTCAAATTTTTTCCTAACCCAGAGTTAACTTTGCTTAACCATGGATAACACAACCTACAAAAATCATCGTGAATAAATGCTTCATGTCTATCATAAAAGAGCTGCTTCATAATTCCAGAAGAGAGTCTGCTATCAAAGTCACCCTGAATAAAATAAAAAGCAATAATTCCATCCATCTTCCTTCTAGAGCTTATCCAAGGCACCAAAGACCATGGTATATCCTGGATGGAGAGAGGTAAGGAACATGCACTGATGCAGTGTGTTGCCACACCCATCGCATGATAAACCACCTCAGGGAGAGCCTGTGTGCAGCACCACACCAGTCCAAATGGACCAGTGTGAGTTTTCCCCCCCCAGTGGCTGGAGTGCCAATCCTGCCACCAACCCCCAAAGTTTTCCCTCTAAATTAGAGGACCTCCTTATAGGGCTGGATGTAGATTAACATCATACCCAGGATGAAACAACTGCAGGATAAGGGTCTTGCTCTGAGAGTAGAATCACTCGGGGCATTCACAGGATTTGAACCAGCAACCTCCCAGTTGTCAGTACAGATCCCTAACCTTAGAGCCGCCACTCCACTCTAGATCTATCCATACTGGATGGGATGGTAAACAAAGAAAAAACTAAATGCCAAAGCAGTGCCCAATCTCTTCCCCTTGTGATGCATTGCTCAGCTGTTTGGCTAATGATGCAATTGTGATGAAGCAGTTTCAAGCTACCCCATAAGTTTCAAGTTCACCTTTACTACTGCAGCAAGCATTCACATCAATAAAATACATTTACGAATGTTCTTTAAAGTGTGTTTAATTAATTATTTTTAAAATATGAATAATATATTGATCATATGGCCCACTTTGGGGACCCCTTACCCATGTTAGCCTAGGGCCTCCAGAGAAGTTGTTTCCACCCCTGGCTGCCACTGTGTGGCACTGCTGCAATTTTGGTGCAATTTGTCTCAAAATTTGAGGACTTCCAGGTTTCCGCCGTAGAAAGTTTGATAAAAATCTGTGAAATTCATTTTGAGTTGTTTCTCTAAAGAGCTAAGTATCTGCAGTGGAAGCGGTGGCAGACCAATCCCAAAAATATATATATGTATATAAATGTATGTATTCCCTATCTGCGATTTTGAAGGGGTCTGGAGATTCAACATAGGATGACATTAGATTTTGTTCTTGAATTCCTAAAAAAATTACCAAAGAATTTTAGATCATGGCATATTTTTTTTTTTGTTTACAGCGAGGAATTATAAAATTACATGCAGCAATAACATTTTTAATGATTTTGTCTCAACCGGAAGGACATGAGAGAGGGACCATCAACAAACAGATTGGTGCTTTGTGAAGTTAGAGCTCAATTGGACTCAAAACAGTTAATAAAAGGAAAACCAAAGGGAGTATGAGTCATCAAACCAAAAAAGGAGTGTGATTCAGAAAGGTGTGGAACACAGAGATAGCCTAGGACTGGGTACTGACAAGACAAAAGTAAACGACTGGACAGGAACCTATATACACATATCACAATTGACAAACCAAAGACAGTTGTAAAGAGTTGACACATTAGGTCAGAAAAAATTACAGGATTATGGGATTATGGGATGGCCAGAACCTGCTAGTCAAATGGGACATGATGGAGGTCATGACAGCTTCTGATATTCTTCCCAATTTAACTTTTTTGTCACCATTATGTGAAAATTGAGAAATAAAATTTCTGATCTTTGCATCAACATACAGGTATGGTTTAATAATGGTATCCACAAAACAGAAGACATCACAGATATATATGTATATACGTATATATTTCTGTGTCTGTGTGTGTGTGTATATATATATATATATTTCTGTGTGTGTGTGTGTATATATATATATACTGTATATATATACATATATATATATATATATATATATATATATATATATATATATATATATATATATATATATATATATACACACACACACACACACACACACAGCTCTGGAAGAAATTAAGAAACCACAGAAAATTTTTTAGTTTAACTCATTGCTCAATTTATTGGTATGCTTCTGTGTAAAATACACATTATTTGTATACTCCAACCTGGCTCTCTGGTTCTCTGTTTCTCATTGATGAAGGGCTTCTGCCTTGCTTTATGGAATGTCAGTCCTGCCTCTAGGCGCCTGTTACGCACTTGTCCTAGCCGTGCACTTCACATCATTTAATGTTTACCATTCTTTTTGAAGGTCACTTTATGTCATCATCTGATTCATGAGGGACTGTTGGATAAGTTGACGGCCTGGCATTGGAACATTGTTGCTGCCCTCTACCTGGCTAGTTTATGGTCATTCCCAGTGTCTTCTGCTTCACATTGTTCTTCACATTGGGGGGCAGCGTGTGGCTCAGTGGGCTAAGCCTGTGTGCCTGTAATCAGAAGGTCACCAGTTCACACCCAGCCTCAGCATGTCTATAGGTCCTTAAGGAAGGCCCTTATCCCCCCCCCAAGTTCCCTGGGTGCCCCAACAGGTGGCTGCCCTTTACAACCAGCATACTCTACAAAGAGCAAAGCTGAGGGAGGCATAAAGACAACTTCAATAAAGTACAGTGGTACCTCAGAACTCAAATTTAATCCATTCAGAACTCCAGATCAAATCCTAAAAAGTTCAAGTTCTGATCAAATTTTCCCCATAAGAAATAATGGAAAACCAATTGGTTCCCAGTATTCTGAAATTTTTTCCTACCTAAAATGTCTGTTATTTTGTCCTACCTTGTGATAATATCCTACCAGCATAAACATCTGCTCCCCTCTCTAAGGGTGGTACAGTAGGACATTATGATAGATGTAAACACTTCATAAATATCGGCTCCCCTCCATGTTAAGGGTGGTAGGACATTATTATAGACATAAACAGGAAACAGGAAATTTGAACATATTACTCCCATCCCCAAATCACTTCATTGGCTCCCTGTTTCTTCCCGGATCGAGTACAAAATTCTTCTGTTAACCCATAAATGTATTTTTGGCCTGGCACCTTCATATCTTCAAGATTTGATGAGTTTGCAAACCTCCAACCGCACCCTCAGATCATCAGGTAGTATGCTACTTCAAGTTCCCTCTACTAAGCTGTGTACTATGGGAGGTCGAGCTTTTTGCTCTGTTGCCCCACAGCTATGGAACCATCTTCCTGTCCAGCTGCGAGTTACACAGAACCTGGACTCCTTCAAAGCAAATTTGAAGACTTTTTTTTATTTAGGAAAGCATACAACTGCTGAGATATCATATTTAGTAGTTGTGATATTTTTAGATTTTATGGATGTTTTTAACTTTGTTGTTTTTAATGTGGCACTTTGAGATTTTGTTCATGAAAAGTGCGTTATAAATAAAATGTATTATTATTATTATTATTATTATTATAAACACTCCATAAATATCTGCTCCCTTCCATGTGTAGGGTGGTAGGATATTATTATAGACATAAACACTCCATAAATATCTGCTCCCCTCTCTGTTAAGGGTGGTAGGACATTATTATAGACGTAAACACTCTGTAAATATCTGCTCCCCTCCATGTTTAGGGTGGTAGGATATTATTATAGACATAAGCACTCCATAAATATCTGCTCCCCTCCATGTTTAGGGTGGTAGGAGATTATTATAGACATAAACACTCCACAAATATCTGCAGAAACTGCGTGATGCAATCCTATCAGCATGAACCAGAATCTCACACAAATTCTTCCATCATCTTCTGGAATCCATGCCATGAATATTCTGAGAACAAAGAGAGCTCCTACCCAGTATTAGAATAATGTTCCTAATCAAGTGCTCAGTGAGTGTATATGATAGTAATGATACTTCGTTCAACACTGCACAAAAACAATTACAGTGGTACCTCAGAACTCGAACTTAATCTGTTCAGAGCTCCGGATCGAATCCTAAAAAGTTCGAGTTCTGATCGAATTTTTCCCATAAGAAATAATGGAAAACCAATTAATTGGTTCCCAGCCCCAAAAAGTTACACCGAAATATGTTTTTTTTAAGCAGTTAAACACAAAATGAACCAGATAAAACAAGAAGAGCATACACTGTACTAAATCTAGCACAATTATCAAAACAGTAATTTTTAAAGTAAGAAAATAAATGTATCCAAACAATGTGTACAGTTAAAATAAAACAATGTGTCCTGCCCCAATCGTCCGCTCCTTCCGTGTGCCACGCCCCCTCGTTAACCCCGTGTGGAATCCCTGTGTGATCAGCTGTCCATCTGCATTTTGCCTGCCTTACCTGTAATTAAACCCCGTATTCCCTGATACCCTGACGTCTGCGCCTTTGTCTCCGTTCCGTCCCCGCTGGGCACGACAATATTATTATAATTAAATGTATTAATAGTTTATTATTAATATTGAAATAATTAATAAGAAATCTTTATTTTTAAATGTAATTTATTATATAATAAATCATGTTACTGTCTATCATTGTCTATATGTATTTTTACTGTCTAAAAATATGTATTCAGCTAGTGTAAACATGCAGGATGCCATCACAGCGAATGTGAGGCTGAGACTGAAGCACTACCCTTTGTTTCCAGTGAGAGACGTGCGGCGTGACTCATTTTCCCGCACGTACAAGTTATCTTACGTCGGCCTTCACCGTTTGACTTCTGAGATTCAGAACGAGTTTTTTTTTTTTCGAACTGGTTGGTTCGACTTCGAGTTCTAATGAGTTCGAGAACTGAGGTACCACTGTATTTATTATTATGTACTTTGGTCTTAGAAATTTTGGGCCTGGAAGCAACCTGCCACTCAGTTTCGCCTTCTACCTGCAGAGCCAGAATTAAACCAGGATTTAACAATGCAGATGCTTACAAAATATGTAGTGGTCTCTTAATTTTTTGTAGCGCTGTATATAGTGTAGGGGGTTGTGTGGCTCTGTGTGTTGTGAATCTGTACCTGTCTCTGGCAAGCAGTGTATAATAATATCACTGTTGGACGCTTAACCCAGAAAACTGTTACAGGGGTGCCAGAAAAATCGTACCCCAAGCATTACTCTCATAGGCAGGGGCGTCGTAGTAGGGGGAAAAAGGGGACTGAGTTACCAGGGCCCCATGTGGGGGGAGGGCCCCTAAAGAATCTGGAATTTTATTTTCCTTTAAATATTAATATTATTCAAAGATCACAATAAATGTTGCTAACTAATAAACATGTAATTTTTGTGGGAAAATAAATCGGTTGACGGATTGAATTGTGTCCCAGCTTACAGTGCCTGAGGACAAGCACCCTCACCCCTTGCAATGGTTTAGTCTTCACCGGGCTTTTTAACTAGGCGCATTTAATTTAGCGGTCATTCTGTTGAAACAGCTGAATCCGTGCTGGAAAATGATGCCAAAGAAAGCTAAATCTGGTTTTCAAAAAAGAAAAGAGAGGCAGGAAAGAAACAAAAAAAGAAATGAGGGAAAGCAACTGCGTACAAACTTTTTCCCCAAGAAAGGTGAGCCCAAATGTGAAAGCAAATGGCCTACATTAAATGAACTATGATTATTAAACACTTCAATACCACCGCGAAATTACACATAGCTTAACATGATGTAGTCTAGATAAGTCTAAATATTTTTTTTGTTTGCTTAACCACCTGGGTTCCACGGCATCGTCGGCGATGCCACGTATCTTTCTCGTCTATTTCAGTTTATATCTCGCTGAAATGTTCCAGTAGAATCATGGAAAAAAACGCTGGCTAAATCTGTAATCTGTCTTTTTTCCAAAACGTCCATTGTCGGAGGTATTTAAAGTTTTTAAAATTAGGTTAAATCGGCAAAAAGTAAACCATGTCACCTTTGTTTTACCTGCATGGGGGCGTGAAGATCGCTATTCACATTCTAAACAGCCGCACTTCCGCGTATCCCAGTGGGCACTAACTGGGATATAAATTTCAGTGTTTAGCTTTTAACATAAGAACATAAGAACTATACAAACGAGAGGAGGCCATTCGGCCCATCTAGCTCGCTTGGGGAGAACTTAACTAATAGCTCAGAGTTGTTAAAATCTTATCTAGCTCTGATTTAAAGGAACCCAAGGATTCAGCTTGCACTACGTTATCAGGAAGACTATTCCATACTCTGACTACACGCTGTGTAAAGAAGTGCTTCCTTAAATCCAGTTTGAAATGTTCTCCTGCTAATTTCCACCTATGGCCACGAGTTCTTGTATTTGAACTAATGCTGAAGTAACTATTCGGTTGAACAACATCCAAACCTGTTAGAATCTTATAGACCTGGATCATGTCCCCCCTCAGTCTCCTTTGCTTGAGGCTGAACAGATTTAGCTCAAATAACCTTTCCTCGTATGACATTCCTCTAAGACCAGGAATCATTCTTGTGGCCCTACGCTGCACCTTTTCTAAGGCCGCTATGTCCTTTTTAAGATATGGTGACCAAACCTGCACACAATATTCAAGGTGAGGTCTCACCAAGGAATTGTATAATCTTAGCATTACCTCCCTTGACTTAAACTCCACACACCTGGAGATATACCCCAACATCCTATTAGCCTTTTTTATTGCTTCCCCGTACTGGCGAGAATGAGACATGGAAGCATCAACATACACACCAAGGTCTTTCTCATAATCAGCTACCTTTATTTCAGTAGGTCCCATAAAATACCTGTACTTTATATTTCTGCTCCCTACATGGAGTACCTTACATTTGTCTATGTTAAATTTCATCTGCCAGGTGTCAGCACAGTCACTAATTAAATTAAGATCCCGCTGTAGCTGCTGAGCCGGTAGTTCAGTATCTGCTACGCCACCCACCTTGGTGTCATCTGCAAATTTCACCAGTTTACTGTATATATTGGTGTCTATATCATTTATGTAAATTAGGAACAATAGTGGTCCTAAAATTGAACCCTGCGGTACCCCACTATGAACGCAGGCCCACTGTGACATTGAGCCTCTTATAACTACTCGCTGCTTCCTATCCGTTAACCAGTTATCAATCCAGGTCGCTACAGTTCCTAAAATACCTGTCGCTCTCTCTCACAAGAGCCTCTTGTGGGGGACAACATCAAAAGCCTTTTGCCCATTGCCATTTTTCAGTGTTTTCTTTTTGCCCTTTTTTAATAAAAAATGACTAGTGAATCAAGTTTTGTTTATCTTTCATTATAAATATAGTAGTTTGTCAATGTGGAAATCTGAAATGGCATTTTTCTTTTATGTAATAATAATAAATAGGCTACTTGATAAAAAGCTGCTCTCTTCAGCCAAATGCAAAAGTGTTCAATTTTCATGCAGGCCTATGATGTTAGGCTACCTTTGGTGACATTTCCTGTTATAGCTTTCAATCATTCTGCAAATAAAACCAAATTCCAGTGAAGTCTTGTGTGATTAGGCTGTTTTTTTTTTTTTGGGGGGGGCATGGGCACTGTTTCTGCATAGGGCCCAGAATTTGGTGCTACGCCCCTGCTCATAGGACAAGATAGGATATGCAAAAGCTAAAGGATTTACATATACAGTGGTACATCAGTTCTCAAACTCATTAGAACTCGAATTTCTTAAAAATTGAACTAACCAGTTCGAAAAAAAAATACCTAGAACTCGATCTGAATCTCAGAAGTCAAACCATGAATGCCGGCCTAAGTTAACTTGTACGTGTAGGGAAATGAGTCACGCAGCACATCTCTCAGCAGAAACAAAGGGTAAAGCTTCAGTCTCAGCCTCGCATTCGCTGTGATAGCATCGTGCATGTTTACACTAGCTGAATACATATATTTAGACAGTAAAAATACATTTAGACAATGATAGACAGTAACAGTAATTATTATTATATAATAAAATACATTTAAAAATAAAGATTTCTTATTCATTATTTTAATATTAATAATAAACCATTAATACATTTAATTATAATAATATTGTCATGCCAAGCGGAGATGGAACGGAGACAAAAGCGCAGATGTCAGGGTATCGGGGAATATGGGGTTTAATTACAGGTAAGGCAGGCAAAACACAGACAGACAATACAGTGACCGGACTGGGGAAACAAACTGAAACGTGGACGAAATACACAGGACTAATGACAACAACCAGAAACAGCTGATCACGCCGGGATTCCATATGGGGTTAACGAGGGGGCGTGGCACATGAACGATCGGGGCAGGACATGTTTTTTTTTTTAATTTTACACATTGTTTGGATACATTTATTTTCTTACTTTACAAATTACTGTTTTGATAAATGTGCTTAGATGTGTTTAGTACAGTACATGCTCTTCTTGTTTTATCCGATTCATTTTGTGTTTAAATGCTAAAAAAATAAAAAACATATTTAGGTATATTTTTGGGGGCTGAGAACAAATTGGTTTTCCATTATTTCTTATAGGGAAAATTCAATCAGAACCCGAACTTTTTAGGATTCGATCTGGAGCTCTGAACGGAATAAGTTCGAGTTCTGAGGTACCACTGTAATTGTTTTTGTGCAGTGTTGAATGAAGTATCATTACTATCATATACACTCACTGAGCACTTGATTAGGAACATTATTCTAATACTTGGTAGGAGCTCTCTTTGTTCTCAGATATTAATGGCATGGATTCCCGAAGATGATGGAAGAATTTGTTTGAGATTCTGGTTCATGCTGATAGGATTGCCTCACAATTTCTGTAGATTTGTCTACCACTGCCCAAAGACACTCTATTAGATTCAGATCTAGTGACTGAGAAGACTACTGAAGAACACCATTTGGAGATCACTTTTATTTTGTGACATGGTGAATTCTCATGCTGGAAGCAGGCCTTAGAAGGGCAAATTGTGGTCATGAAGAGGTGCATATGGCTAGCAACAATACTAAAAAAGCCTGTTGTAGTCAGTTGATGATCAATTGGTGTTAACAGACCTAAAGTGTGCCAAAAACCATGGATTCCCTCTGTTGATGCTAAATACTGGCCATACCTTCTGTGTGCCTCAAAAAAAAAATCAAGATTCATCAAACCAGACTATGTTTCTGTTGCGACCACGCTCCAGGTGAGCGAGCAGTGAACAGGGAAGCAGGTTCCGGACACACGGAAGTCCAGCAAACGGGGTTTATTGCAGGCATAGGTACAAAGACACAGTAGACGTCAATGACAGATCTGGGAAACGGATGAAGACGTGGACTGAAATACATTAAACAAGCCGAAAATAACATGAAACAGCTGGGAACAATCAGGGTAGTACACGTGGTTAATGAGGAGGATTGGACGAGCTGGGTGTGACAGAACCCCCCCCCAAAGGCACACACTCCAAGTGCATCCCAGGGGAGGTGACGGACGAGACCAGGGGCACGGGACCTGGAAAACAAGACCAAAGCATCAACGGGGAACAGGAAACAGAACAGAAACACAGAACAAGCACAGGGGCAAAAGCCAAGACAACACCTGACACAAGATGGGAAATGCAGACAGGCAGACCAGGAAGAGAGACACAGGTGGAATACCAACGGGCGGAACGGAAGGGCCAGGAGTGAATGGAGGGACCACAAGGGGACGAGGAGCTGAGACAGGAGGGACAAAGGGACGAGGAGCAGACAAGGAAGGCCAGACAGGGAAGGCCGGGGGACAAAGGGGAGCTCGAGGGCGCCACAGTGGGCGACGGGTAGCAGCTGGAGGGGCCGCAGGCGACAGGGAGGCAGGAGGGGACCACGAAGGGACCAAGGAGATTGGCCGAGGGACAGACAAAGGGGACGAGGAGGGAGTTGGAGGGGGCACCAGGGGAGGTGAGGAGGGAGTCGGAGGGGAGCCTGATGCAGGCAAGAAGGGAGGTGGAGCCGCGGCAGGCGACAGCGCAGCCACAGCCGGCTAAGGTGCAGCAGACCGAGGAGTCGAAGGAGGGGGAACTGCAGGCGACCGAGGAGTCAATGCCAGGGAACCCGCAGGCGACCGATGGAGGCGGGACCGAGGACTGCCGACGAGGCGTCGGAGGGTCTGCTGGTTCTCGGTCTGCTGTGGTATGTCTTCTTGGAGATCCATCATTCTGTTGCGACAAGGGATGCTCATACTGATATATAAATATATATATATATATATATATATATATATTAGGGGTGGAGCCGAACCCGAATACGGTATTCGGAAAGGCACAAATAATGTGTTTTTTACGAATACTTATTTCGAACAAATACTTAAAAAAATATTTGTATTCGGGAACAAGAAAAACTTTATATCAAAAAGCTGCGTTTCCTCTTGAGACCGCAGTGCATGCCCGGATGAGTGAGTGAGTTCAGGAGTCGGGGGGGAGTAAAAGAGGTGACTGACACAGGCTGCTCCACACAGCAACAGAGAAGGCTCGGCTGAGTGAAAAAAGACTTAACTGTATCACTATTTTTGTACCTTAACTGGGTTCCGGAGGCAGTTTATAACTTTCGGGAAGCGGAGTTTGATCGGGAGATTATTCCATTACACTGCATTATTGACGTCTGCAGTCAGGTGCTCTCATGTTCGCTCTGTTTACGTAGCTCTGTTAGCTCGGTAATTTAGACAATAGGCTGTTGACAGAGTAACGTTAACGTTTGGTTAAAAAGGTTAAAACAATGCTTGTGTAGTTGTGTCGAATTGTATGCACTTGTAGGAGTTATATGGTACGTTTAAGTTACTCTGTCTACTGCATATCCATAATTATTTTAATGGATATAATTAAAGAATACTTACACTATAACGTAAATTAGAAGTGCAACGCAAAAAAACTGGATTTTTACGCCTATTTTGAATTTTACTCGAATACGAATACAAATACAAATACTTTTCCCCCCTCAACAAATACAAATACAGATACAAATACCGGCTGCTTTGCACACCCCTAATATATATATATATATATATATATATATATATATATATATATATATATATTTAATTATTATTATTAGTAGTAGTAGTATAAAGTTTTGGGGCATAAATATGCTACACATACGCTATTTGTTAACTCATGGGGCGTTATCACGTGCAACCACACATGACTTAATTCAGACGTATTTTGCCGGGCAAGCAAAATGAAGCGAGTGAAAAGAAGTACTTATTCTTTTTATTTATATTAATTTGCTTTTCTCTGTTGTCGGAAACGCTGCAGGTGCGTGAAAATTGTGTGAATCCAGATGTGAATGTGTGAATCCAGATTCTGTTCTTGATATGTTCTGTGTGCTGTTGTTCGCACATGTTAAAATAAAACTGAAAAAAAATGTTCGCATATTTAATCAGACACTCCTCAGTGTGACGCGGAGTGACAGAGAGTCGGACCCAGATAAGCAAGGCAAGCAGGGTTTATTAACCGGTCTTGACACAGCAGCTGAAGTGTCCAAAACGAGAGGCAAGAATCCGAGTCGGGGGCAGGCAGGAAGGTCGAAGTCCGGGATGGCAGTCCGACGAAGAGGTACGTAGACGAGACACCGGAGAGGAAGGCAAAACAGGACACTGGGCTGGGCAGGCTGATCAGGAACGGGAGCTGGGCTGGAGAGAAAAGGTAAGAACGAAAGGCGCTGGACAAAGGTAAGACTGACGGACACGAGGTAAGCGGGGAGACGAGAGACAAGAAGCTGCTCGGTAAGGCACAATAGTGACATTGGCTCAATACTTCGCACCATGGTTTGGATCCTACTTCCTTTTATATCTCCGATGATGAAGTCAGAGTCGCTACACCTGTCGAGTCCCGCCCCTCCGGGACCGGGAACGTCACACTCAGTTCTATTTTCATTCAATTCTAATTTAATATTCTAATATTCTATCTGATCAGTTAACGATTAATATTCGGATAACGAACGGCGGTTGTCGGTTGGGAAAATTAATCGAAATGAGCATCCCTAGTTGCGACCATGCTCCGGGCGAGTGAGCACTGAACGGGGAAGCAGATTCCGGACACACGGAAGTCCAGCAAACGGGGTTTATTGCAGGCACATGGTAGACAACGTCAATGACAGATCTGGGAAACGGATGAAGGCATGGACTGAAATTAAGGTGTTAATTCTAAGATAATGCAGCTAACAGAAACAGGAACTAACAGTGTACCGGCAGGGCAGGGTGACCTGACCTAGACGGTTGGAAAATAGAGACAGATGGCATAAGCGATACTTATTTAACTCTAGCCTAACACAAGGAGGGGTGTAAAAGTGCTGATGCGATAAAATGCAGGGTGGGGGGACATGTACTAACTAACTGGAGCAAATGTCAAAATATGTTGTTGTCACGTAGATGGAAAAATACCAAGAAAGGGGGGGAACACCCCGGAGGGCCTAGCTATAAACTACTGTTCGAGCTTCTTGCTGTACATGCTGAATGTCAGATAATCGCTCCCTGATTGCAATCTGTCAGAGAATAAACTGGTGACTTGCAGCTACTCCTCGTCTCTGCTGTGAATCTCTTCTCATCTACGGACCCTGGAGGAGTGCGGCACCAACAATTTACACTAAACAAGCCGAAAATAACATCAAATAGCTGGGAACAATCAGGGTAGTACACATTGGTAATGAGGGGGCGTGGACGAGCTGGGCGTGACAGTTTCTCCAGTCTTCACCTGTCCAGTTCTGGTCAGCCTATGCCCACTGCAGCCTCAGCTTTCTGTTTTTGTCTGACAAGAGTGAACCCCAACATGGTCTTCTGTGTTGTAGCTCATCCACCTCAAGTTTCGACATGTCCTACATTCTCGAGATGCTTTTCTGCTCACCACAGTTGTGCAGAGTGGTTATCTGAGTTACTGTAGCCATTCTGTCAGCTCGAGTAAATGGTGTCCTGTAGTTGTGTTCTGGGCATACAGCAACTCTGGATATAACTGGTCCCTTGAAGTCCGTTATAACTGGATTTTACTGAAGAATAATTTTACACTATGTATTGGTCCACAGTTATTCCTAATGAAATACTGCCATGGGTATTGCGAATAAAATGCTCAGTAAGTGTATGATCAGGGTCGCACAAAAACATGGCTGGGCTTCCCAACTCGATCCAAACCAAAGCTCCCATTTGTTTTCCATGATCACATACTCAGTCCCCCCCTAGTGTCTGGGCCCCTGAAAGTCTTGATCAGTTTAAGGGAAATTAAATTAAACGTAATATATCCTCCTGAGACCCGACCTATTAATTTATGTCCATTGTAGTGGACATTGTATTTTTGCATTTATTTTTTCACTGATGTTGGGAAACATATTTATTCTTGTTGTGCACTAAAGAAAGAAAAAATCTAAATTGTAAGATGTTATTTCCTTCAAAGACAAATAACCTACAATTGAAGGACACTTTTTTCCTTGGGTCTCAGGAGGATATTGTCACGATCTGCTCCGTTCGATCATGATGTGCGCCACGGCCACCTCGTTACCTCGTGTTCATCCCTAATTGTTCTCATCTGTGGCCTGTTCTGTTCACCGTATCCTGTCCATATTAGTCCGCGTCTCCCACTGTTTCCCAGATCGGTCATTAATGTTGGTTTGCGTAGTGCCTGTCCTGTCCTGTTCTGCCCGTCTGTGACTATTAAATCCACGTTTATTGAACTTCACGACTCCGCTTGCCTGCTTCCCCGTTCACCTGCACGCAGATCATAACAGAATGACCGATCTCGAACAAAGCACGAAGCAGCAGTCCGAGCATCACCGGCTCAGGCTGCTGCAGGAATTCGTGTATTGGCGCGCCCAGCCAGAAGTCAAGGAGGACCCTGTTGCCCTGGATCTTGCTAACTGGGGCACGGACCTCCTCGAGAAAGAGCGCCCGGCAGGTCAGGACTATCCGCTGACGAAAACAAGGAAATCCCTTCAGCGCCTGAGAAAGAGGATTTCGGAGCGACGGGACAAGCGCGTTGCCTGGAGCCTGGGCAACGTCTCTGAGCCGGCTCCGCCCTCTACCTCCAGCGGCAAGAAAGAACGGCCAAAGCAACACCAAACGCAACACGGGGAGGAGACCACGATCTTCCTGGGAGCCTGCTCTCTGCTCCTTGCCTGGGATGACATCGCCCCTGCCCGCCTAGCCAGCTTCCACGGAGAGCAGCCGCCTCCGTGGGTGGCTTCCTTTCATCGGCCGGAGCGTCTGGGGCAGGGCGGAATACGCGCCATTAGAGACACTATTCCCCGGATCCCCAAGGCCCTTAAAGGGACAGCACCTGCACGCCTGGCGCCGATCGTGGCGCCGATCTCACACCTGCCTGCTCCGGACCTGCAGGCCATGCCGCCTGCTGCTGCCGCCGATCTGCCCGCGGCACTGCCTGACCCGCCTGTCCTGCCTGACCCACCTGTTCTGCCTGCAGTCCCTGCAACTGCCACCACTCTGCCTGCAGCACTGCCCGAGGTGGCCGCAGTTGCGCCCCCTGCTGGCCGCGTGATGGCGGCACCCGCTGCGGCGCCCCCTGCGGACCACATGATTGGGGTGCCTGCCGAGGCGCCCCCTGCTGGCCACACGTCCAAGGTGCCTGCCGAGGCGCCCCCTGCTGGCCAAGTGATGATGGCGCCCGCCGAGGCGCCTCCTGCTGGCCACACGCCCGCGGCCCTGCCAGAGGCCGCCTCTCCCATCCAGCCCGCGGCCCTGCCGGAGGCCGCCTCTCCCGTCCAGCCCGCAGCCCTGCCTGAGGCCGCCTCTCCCGTCCAGCCCGGCTCTCCGGTTCAACCCGGCTCTCCCGTCCAGCTCGCGGCTCCGGCTGCACCGCCCGCGGCTCCGGCTGCACCGCCTGCGGCCGCGCCTGCTGCCTCACCAGAGGCCCTGCCTCTAGTTCCCCCAGCCCTAATGACTCCTTCGCCCTTGCCCCGACAAGGCCGACGCTCCCCGGGACCCCGCCTTTCAGTGTCCCGCAAGGGACGGGGACACAGGCGTCGGGCCCAGGTCCCGCCCGCCCTGCCCCCTGGCTCGACCGTTCGGCCCCTGGCTGTCGCTCGGTGGCTGCCTGCGGGTCCTCCGGCTCTGGGTCGGCGGTCCCCTCCGGGTCCCCCCCCGGTGCCTTGGTGCCAGTCCTCGGCGTCGCCTCTGGCTCCATGTCGGTCGCCTCCGGGCCCCCCTTGCTACGCCGTCGCCTGCCGCAGCTTCCCCCTCCTGCCCGCCTTCACTGGTGTTCCCTCCTGCTCCCTCCATGTCCCCTCTGTCTCTCCCTCGTCCCGTTCCCTCGGCCCCTGTGTGGTTCCCTCCTGCTCCCTTCTCCCTCTCGCCTGCGGCCCCTCCAGCCGCTGCCCGTCGCCCGTCTGGGGTCCTTCGGGCGCCCCTTATTCCTCCTCCCTTTCCCTTTCTGCCTCCTGTCTCTGCTCCTCGTCCCCCTCTGGTTCCTTTGTTCACTCCTGGCCCCTGTGTGTCGCCTGTGGGTGTTCCTTCTGTGCCTCCCGTGTCTCCCTTCCTGGTTTGTCTTTCCGCGTTTCCTGTTCTTTGTCGCGTCCTGTCTTTTGGTTGGTCTTTGTTTCAGTTCTGTGTCTCGGTCCTGTTTCCCCGGTTTGGTCTCCTTCGTCGCCTCCCTTTGGGGCGCGCCCGGAGTGCGCGCCTTTGAGGGGGGGTTCTGTCACGATCAGCTCCGTTCGATCCCGATGTGTGCCACGCCCACCTCGTTACCTCGTGTTCATCCCTAATTGTTCTCATCTGTGGCCTGTTCTGTTCACCGTATCCTGTCCATATTAGTCCGCGTCTCCCACTGTTTCCCAGATCGGTCATTAATGTTGGTTTGCGTAGTGCCTGTCCTGTCCTGTTCTGCCCGTCTGTGACCATTAAATCCACGTTTATTGGACTTCACGACTCCGCTTGCCTGCTTCCCCGTTCACCTGCAGGCAGATCATAACAGATATCATTTTAATTACATTTTATTAACAGAAACATTTATTTTATTGTTTTTTTTTTTTAAAAAAAAGGAGACAAATCAATGACCGGATATTTTTTTAGTTTAATCGATCAAACTAAATAAGAATAAAACTGATTTACATCGCTAGTACTACTGCCATATTCCCTATACTACTTGGGATAGGCATCTACTGACCCTGTCCTAATTGAATACATTGTGCCAGAAATATTACAACCATTTTAAAAATGATTAATAAACGATTTTTTAAATTAAAAAGAGAAGGAAAATTTACCTGGAATTTATAGCTGGTTACATGGTACAACATGTAACGATTGTTTTATTGTCTGAACGTAAGCATTTTTAATTTTGTAGTTTTTCGCAATATTTCTAGTACAGTACAATTACCGGGAAATTTGCTCTCTTCGATCACAGATGCAAGGACCCACCCAGTTAAACTCCGACCACAACCCCCCTCCCCGACCGCATCCAGCTGTTGTCATACCTGCCAATCTCGCCTATAGACTATCCCACTTATTATCATTACCCTATCAAAATCAAAAAGCCACTATACGAGTCACGTTTAACAATTGCCGGATCTTGCACTTCCGGCTTCTGAAGGAAAAAAAATAATAATAAACAGTCCAATGAGCATCAACTCCGCTGGTGTAAGTCACGCCCCTTTCATTTTATAGTTATGAAATATCGTTTCGTGCCTGTTTCGAACTAGCTATTCTCTTCTTGCGATTTTTCAGCCTGCGAATCCCCGCCTTCTTTCTCTGTCTGTTTCCTATCTGTATCTGCAACTCCCCCCACTGTACGAAGTGGTAGCCATCTTAATTTGTTCTGTCTTTCTGCTCTGCTCAGTCCGTAATAAAACACCTAACCTGGGCAGACAAAGGCGAGGAGGTCGTGTCTTTTTTCGCGTTTGCACTTTGTCGCCGGAGAACTTCTTTAAAATTGTGCGTGCATATGCATCAAAGAATTGGCATTAAAGTCTTCTGCACGGGCGACGACAAGGTAAAGCGACGGCATACGCCGGCAATCCAATAGCTGACGTCTAGCAACCTTAATAGAAGCAAATTTTTGTAATTTCAACGTGTAAAGTGTCTTATTTAAGCGACTTGTTTTGGGTGTACCGTTGACGTGTTTTTTGTGGCAGTAGCAAAAATTGTCTCACACTTCTGTTGATATTATGTTGGTATATGTAGCAGACTACTCAGCCAGTTAATTGGGTACTAACGTTGGTGTTAGAGGCTGAGGTGCATCTTGCAATTTTGTGAATTGCGGTTGAGTTTTGCTTCTCATTTGTGAGGCAGACTGTAGCGATGCAAGTACAAAGTTTATCTAAGAGGCTGTTGGCACTGGTAACCAGTTAAGCGGTTCATTGTGTATCCGGCTGAAATACTTATTTAGATCAGTATTACAGCACTTATATTCGTGGTCTGTCTTAATAGCTGGTGTGAATCGAGTATGAATTACAAAGACATCCGACAAAACCTAAGTTTTTGCAGTATAACGGGGGACTGATTATTCCTGGCTGCATCTGTACAGCTAATCATATGTATCTAGCAAGCCACGTTGGTGTATGCATGGTTTACTTTTTACTGCAGTTGTCCTGTATGAAATACGTCATTTCTCGGTTCTCTCTGCTTGTTGGGTAACACGGATAAACGATCATCTGAGTAGCTATTTCGTTTATCGACTTTTCTTATGGTTTAATGGGTTAGAAATACATAAGTTTGTGTTTGTTTACGAGGGGCTCTAGCCGCTGCAGGAGCCTTGGTGATGTTTGCTTTCCCCATCGTATCTACCTGCACGTAATACTCCAGTTGTACTAATTAACTTTACAGGGACTTCTCAATTCAGATTAATTGGAAGTCATGTCAGGAGTTTGGAATGTATGATTCCATAGAAACGATGTGTAACAGATGGTAAGCATCCCACACTCTCAGAAAAAAAGATAAAAATGTGTACCTTTGCTTGTCATTCGCACTGTACCCTCAATACCCTACAGAAAGCCAATTGTACCCTTGGCTGCAGGTAATTGTACATTTTAATGTACAGAAATGCAGCCTTTCTGTACCACTGATGGTACATGAATGCTGTTTGTACCTTTGGGATGTTCCTTAGAGTCAATTTCTGTACCTTAAAATGTACAATTACAAGGGCACAGCCCCAGTGACAAGCAAAAGTACCAATTTTTACCATTTTTTCCTGATACTGCAGTCTTAACCACAAAAACCAGATTAATCCATAAAGGTACCAAAACATTGTGTTTGCAATTCTGTTCGGCTGTATTCTTATGCTAATGGTCTGATTTCAAGGAGCCTCTTGCATTTGTTTTAGGAATTCAGAAAAGCCGTAATATGACTGCAACCTTGACTTGATTCAGTGATTATTGGCCATGAGTAGGGTTTTTGCGAGAGACAAGAAAATTTGAATTATTGATAGGTCAGAGGTCTTGGTTTCAGTTTTCTATTGCAAAAAATTAAAAGGCAGGAGATAATGACTCCCTTGCTTTTTGAACTGAGGGTTTTGTTTAGTAGAAGAAATCCAACTACACTGAGAAATGAGGAGAGGGATGGGCTAAGAAGTAAAGTGTAGCCTATTTGGATTATTACTATCTGTACAAATAATATTAAGTTTATAATGCTCAAAGGACCAGATGTCTTAATACATTTCCATAAAAAACAGAAAAGTTATTGTGGATTTTATTATGAGTTGATTTAAGTAGTTGCTGAAATTGTTTGGGCAGTCAAGCATTTGTTCGCCCAGTTTATAAAAACATAATAGAGCTTCACGTGTATGTACATTACTTTAAAAAGAGAAATGCACACCCCTGGGAGAAAGTGGGGGAAAACTGGCCTGAGACACTTAAGATTCAACTTGTGACACTTCAGGACATATACACTCACCTAAAGGATTATTAGGAACACCATACTAATACGGTGTTTGACCCCCTTTCACCTTCAGAACTGCCTTAATTCTACGTGGCATTGATTCAACAAGGTGCTGAAAGCATTCTTTAGAAATGTTGGCCCATATTGATAGGATAGCATCTTGCAGTTGATGGAGATTTGTGGGATGCACATCCAGGGCACGAAGCTCCCGTTCCACCACATCCCAAAGATGCTCTATTGGGTTGAGATCTGGTGACTGTGGGGGCCATTTTAGTACAGTGAACTCATTGTCATGTTCAAGAAACCAATTTGAAATGATTCGAGCTTTGTGACATGGTGCATTATTCTGCTGGAAGTAGCCATCAGAGGATGGGTACATGGTAGTCATAAAGGGATGGACATGGTCAGAAACAATGCTCAGGTAGGCTGTGGCATTTAAACGATGCCCAATTGGCACTAAGGGACCTAAAGTGTGCCAAGAAAACATCCCCCACACCATTACACCACCACCACCACCAGCCTGCACAGTGGTAACAAGGCATGATGGATCCATGTTCTCATTCTGTTTACGCCAAATTCTGACTCTACCATTTGAATGTCTCAACAGAAATCGAGACTCATCAGACCAGGCAACATTTTTCCAGTCTTCAACTGTCCAATTTTGGTGAGCTCGTGCAAATTGTAGCCTCTTTTTCCTATTTGTAGTGGAGATGAGTGGTACCCGGTGGGGTCTTCTGCTGTTGTAGCCCATCCGCCTCAAGGTTGTGCGTGTTGTGGCTTCACAAATGCTTTGCTGCATACCTCGGTTGTAACGAGTGGTTATTTCAGTCAAAGTTGCTCTTCTATCAGCTTGAATCAGTCGGCCCATTCTCCTCTGGCATCAACAAGGCATTTTCGGCCACAGGACTGCCGCATACTGGATGTTTTTCCCTTTGCACACCATTCTTTGTAAACCCTAGAAATGGTTGTGCGTGAAAATCCCAGTAACTGAGCAGATTGTGAAATATTCAGACCGGCCCGTCTGGCACCAACAACCATGCCACGCTCAAAATTGCTTAAATCACCTTTCTTTCCCATTCTGACATTCAGTTTGGAGTTCGGGAGATTGTCTTGACCAGGACCACACCCCTAAATGCATTGAAGCAACTGCCATGTGATTGGTTGATTAGATAATTGCATTAATGAGAAATTGAACAGGTGTTCCTAATAATCCTTTAGGTGAGTGCACACACACACACACACACACACACACACACACACACACACACACATATATATATATATATATATATATATATTTATTTATTTTTTTCCCCAATAATAGGATATATATATATATATATATTTTTTTTTTCCATTCTATACCTTATTTCTGAAATCTGCACTGAAACTAAAATCAAGGTTTCAACAGTTCAACCAGAAATATTGGTCAGTTTCCCCCTCGGTGTTTTCATAGAACCCCATGAAAACTCCCCCTATACTAAGTACCAAAAAAGCTTGTGAAGTTTTTCAGCCGATTCTGGGCAAAACCTCACAACCAATGGTGAAAATCCACCATGGAAATGAAAGTGAAGTCCCCACTCAAGTCAAAAATGACCTCAATAGTCATATCCCACTGATTTTATTTATTTATTTGCTTTATTTTGTAATCAAAATAATAGTCTGATCTGACAATCTAACCTGGACCAATATTCAATTTTTATCTGCCAGTACCTACTCTTTGTGGCTAAGGATGTTGTGTTGTAAGTTGAATGCTGCTTTTTCATGTCCCTAAACACAAACTTGAACTGAATTGCTCCATTAAATGCACCATGTTTAAATGGACGAAACCGTAAAACATCCTGTCATTACACGAAGGACAAAGGACTCGAGGGCAGATGTTGGTCAAAACAAAAGGGATTTTTATTGAACTAAACTAAACAAAAGGAACTAGAAGTAAAAAGAACAGTGAGGGATCAAAATGAGAATGCTGGAATGGCCACGACCTAACAGAAGGTACGCCGTCAGTGGCTGGACTGGGGAGTACAGGACTGGGAAGCACATATACCAGACTGAGGGAGCTAATGAGAGGCAGCTGGGAGTGATTAACACAAGGGTAGGAATGAGAGGTAAGATAAACGAGTAACAGGTGTGGCTTATTAGACCCACGTGAAGGAGGAGACTGGAGGGTCAGGTAGATATGGCAGGCACACCCCTTTAGGAAAAAACATTATGGAATGACCCAAATTAAATCACCCACAGGGTCCCAGATCACCCTCCCAGATTCCCCTGGAAAAAAATTACAGGTGCTCTTACACCAAACTTATGTAGAAATCCTAAATATTATATCTATATATCTAAGCGTTTTGAAACTACAGCCCTTTATCATTTTTAATTTTATCCAGTTTGCTGAATGAGCCTTTTGGTCCAAGATTCCCACATTCATATCTCCTTTGATGTGGCATGTTCCGCTTTGAAACGTTACGATTAGGGTTAATTCTTTCTTTACAATTCAAAAGTGCAATCAGATCAGGTAAATCTTAAGTACATTTCCTCTTCCAAGGCTCTGAAAATAGCAGAAAATTCAAAATATAACATAATGCCCCTTTCAAAGCTTCTCACTGAAACAGTATGCTTGATAAAGCACTCAGGTTTTTTCCCTTGTCATTTATGACATATTAGGCCATGAATATGGAGTAACAATATTTATTACTGTTATAGGAGTGTCAGAATAATGTTTTGAAATGGGCAGTATTTTCAGTTCCTCAAAATCACCTATTTTCATGTCCTCTTTTGAACATGTGGGCAGTAAACCATCATTTTCATATTTTTACCATGTATTCCCATATATCTGAAGATGAGCCAACAAAAATTTGGTGTTGATGCTCAGCTTTCTTCTGGCAATATATTTTTTTTAAAAGAATGAACTGTCATACTCTTGTATGCAATATTTGTGTTTTGGTTGAATTTGTACAAGTCAGTCCTGCTACAGTGCAACTCATATGTTTCTTAAAAACTCGCATTCACTAAAATTTTGTACTAAAATACACATCCATTGGGAAAAATAGGGTTAGGGCAGGGGTCTTAAACTCAAATTACCTGGGGGCCACTGGCTATGTGGTGATACCCCAAGGGGGCCATGTGATAAATCATACACAAAGAAAAAAAAAGTCTTCCATCTTTTTCAAGTGAAAGTTTAAATATATACAGTCATTCTGGTGATCTGGTCAGTATTTGTTTATCACTTACTACCAGAAACACAGCATTGCTCCTGCTGAGTAAGATGAGTAAGATTTGCATTGAGGGACTTGACAGTGGACACTCGGAGAATAGCCTGGACATGGCCATCAGACATTAGACAGCCTGGGTCTGTATTGTGATTTATTGAAGTTCATAGTGGGGGAAAAGTGTCTCACAAAGAAATGTGCTTCCAAAGAGACATTACCTGCTTGAACTATTTGGGCAACTCTAGTGAAGATGAGGGTAACTTGTGCAATCGTGAAATTGGGCAGTCATGTCTGGGTCTGTTTGCATCAGTTAAACTTTGCTTTGAGGTCTGTGCTGCACTGTAAGTCTGTGAAACGCACTATTATTGTTTATTAAAATTTCACAGTTTTATATTGAAAACCACAAATTTTAGCAGCACTCTGCATGTATTGTTTGCATAAAAAATACTTGCTAATAGACAAACCACGACATTTCCTTCCCAATCTGAAGTTCCAACATCATGCATTGAACTAAAAGTTAACTTACCTGGCATTTGCTATGAAGTAGTGGGTGGTGGCCATGAAGAAAATGCGACCACACCAGACTTAGTCCTCTTAAATGGCTGAAAAATCTCCAGAGTGCTGTAACTGTTTCCACCATCTTTTTACCTACATAAAACGAACCCACGCTGCTTCTTGCACCTGCACACGTGTGTCTGGGAATGGTTGAGCATAGAGATTTTTTTTTCTTCAAAGCACCAGTTTTAATAATAATAAAAATTTAAAACGATAATGCAAAGTGTCACGAAGTCTCGCTTTAGCCATCATTGGTCAGGAGTAGTGAGCCACAGTCACCCTGCAGTCGGGCATTCGCACAGCATAAAAACAATGGATTATGGTATGCAGATACTGAAAAGAACCGCTTCAGAAGAATTTTTTGTTCCTGTTTTTGGCATCAATATTGTTCACTTGTATAGCTGTTTTTGCGAACAAATAGTGTTTTTTGCTAAGACCATATCACGTTTTAGTTCACATTGTGCTTTTCTCTCCGACTGAAAATCACACAAATACGAATGCGATTCCGTAATGTATTAGACTTTGGTACCAATATATCAATTTTGTTAGAACAGACTCCCGGTGTGATATCACGCGTTGTAGCAGGACTAACTAGTAAACAACAGTTTTTGGTAACATTTTACTTGAAACTCTCATCTAAAATGCATTATAGATACCTTCAAAAAGCATCTTATAGCATCCATAATGCATTATAATGGTCAGTATAAGAATGAGGGATGCTTTGTAATGTATTATGAAGGTATCTGTAATACATTATAGATGAGAACTTTTTGGAGCTTATAAAGTATTATCAACACTGTAATGCCTTATGACCGTCAATAAAAAATTCTGTAATGTTTTATTCATTCTTATACTGACCATTATAATGCATTATGGAAGCCCTCATCTTTAATGCTTCGTAGTGCATTAAGAAACATCCTTATTTTTTTTTTTGCTATTTAAAGTTGAAACCCCTGAATTATACAAACCTTGTTATGCTACACACATTCAGATAGTCCTCCTTTCTTTTTAGACAGCCGTTACAAGTTGTTGCTGTTGGCAACAGTCATTTTTCTGTAGTTGTATTTGTAACCATTTTAGCCCTTATAGTGCAAAATTGCATTATGATTGACTCATGAATGCTGTTGTCTTTTTTTCCAATCTTTTTATACTATCAGTAGACTTTTGTGATTCTGCAAAAAAAAGTTATTGAACCAACAACATTGAGACATAAATTTTTATGTCATTCTAATCTACACTGTCATTCAGATTTCATCCAGCCAACTAATCAAAATAGGTTTATGTAGTCTGGCATTTTAAATAAGGCATGCTTCTGAATTGACAGATGCAGAATGTTTTTATGTCTAGTTTACGAAGTGCATTAACTTTTAATCTGAAAAACATTACAACTTGCCTATCCACTTACTGAAATGAATCTTCCCCAGTGAAAATACTACTTTCAGGAGTTTTAATAAAACAGGGCAATTAATTAAAATTGTCTGCATCTGTTGTAATAAGGCTGGACCAATGCCAGTTTTTGAATATTTTATTACAAGCTAATTACAAACTCAGTTGAAAGTAGCACGTACTCCGTTCTGCCAGGGCAGACGTTAAGGTATGCTAATATGGAAGTTCATGTGATATACTTCTGTTTGAATATTTGTTTTTCTCAATAGTCATAGCAACTTAATTTTACTATACAATGCTGAATATTATTTTTTAAAATATGAATTAATATATACTTTTTATTTAATGAAGTATGTATTTTAAATTGTATAAAGTGATTTATTTATGCCAAGAATTGTTAGTTGTGCTATGCACTTGCCAAATATGGCTTTTTCTTTGATCTCTGCAACTAGTCATGCTTGCTGCTTATCGTGGTTGCTGCTTTCTACTGCTAAGCCTGATATATGATGTGATCCAAAGGTTTTGTTTAAGGTCTTAGTGTACTACTTGGAATTTCAATGGTACCTCAGAACTCGATCTTAATCCGTTCAGAACTCGGGTTCGAATCCTAAAAAGTTCGAGTTTTGATCGAATTTTCCCCATAGTAAGTAATGGAAAACCAATTAATAGGGTTCCCGGCCCCAAAAAATTACACCTAAATATGTTTTTTTTTTTTAGCATTTAAAGACAAAATGAACGGGATAAAACAAGAAGAGCATGTACTGTACTAAACACATCTAAGCACATTTATCAAAACATAATTTGTAAAGTAAGAAAATAAATGTATTCAAACAATGTGTAAAGTTAAAAAAACAAAAATAAAAACAATGTGTCCTGCCCCTATCAGCCGCTTCTTCCATGTGCCACGCCCCCTCGTTAACCCCGTGTGGAATCCCTGTGTGATCAGCCGTTTCTGGTTGTTGTCATTAGTCCTATGTATTTAGTCCGCGCTTCAGTTTGTTTCCCCAGTCTGGTCATTGTATTATCTGTCTGCGTTTTGCCTGCCTTACCTGTAATTAAACTCCGTATTCCCCGATACCCTGACGTCTTCACCTTTGTCTCCGTTCCATACCCGCTCCGCAGAACAATATTATAATAATTAAATGTATTAATGGTTTATTATTAATGATATTAAAATAATTAATAAGAAATCTATTTTTAAATATATTTTATTATTATATAATAATTACCGTTACTATCATTGTCTAAATTTTTTACTGACAATATATGTATTCAGCTAGTGTAAACATGCACGATGCTATCACAGCGAATGCGAGGCTAAGACTGAAGCGTTACCATTTGTTTCCAGTGAGAGACGTGCCGCGTGACTCATTTCCCCGTGCGTACAAGTTATCTTGGGTCGGCGTTCACGGTTTGACTTCTGAGATTCAGATTGAGTTCTAGGTTATTTTTTTTCGAACTGGTTGGTTCCACTTTTAAGAAATTCAATTTCTAATGAGTTCGAGAACTGAGGTACCACTGTATTTGTTTGTGAATTTCACCTAGGTTTTGCTTTGACTGATCCAATGAAGTAAAGTTTCCTTTTGTAATTAGTTCTGACTCTGAGTCACTCCTGTTAATAGTGGATTTAGAATCCAGCAGGTTACCTGAGGCTTGAAAAAAAATCAAACTTAAATAAAAAAAAAAACCCTCAGACTAATGTCTTGTCCTTTAATTCCTTCAGTGGCGGTGCACCATTGCATTAATGATACTGTTGCCACCAGAACAAAAAATTAAAAGAAACTTTTTAATTTTGTCATGCAGGCAACCTTTGACGAGTGGTGAGAAGTGGGGAGGATTGATCACATGATCCAAAAATATGGAATAAATCGTGTCCCTTATTGGTTCAAAACAGGTCAAAGCATTTAATTTCACAATATAGAACAATCCTGTACAACACGAACTCTACTCTGAAGAGGTCTCAAAGTTCCAGCCTGTGAGACAGTTTTATATGGCTTGCAGCATGTTTAAAATTTGTTAAATCTACCCCACAGATCAATCTTTACTTTTCCACAGAATGAAAAAAAAATATTTATTCCACTAATCTGCACTGGCAAGTTTATTGGTATCGATGATATTAGACAAAAATATATTGGTTATCGGTATTGGTCAAAATTTCCGTATCGTTGCACCACTAATACTACCATTTATTTTGGTGCCACAAAGAAGGCCTCGTGCATTGCATTTCCTCACACATACTATCCATTGTGTCAATAGCCATACAGCAACCATGGAAACAGGAAAATAACCTGAAAGCCATTAGGGAAATAATGGATCTACATGATGATTGCTTCAGTAACGATCTCTTCCACCCTCTTCATATGGCGTGCACACACAGCAATGTAAAAGCTGTACTGTATATTGGGGGCATAGAAAAGTATTGATGCATCATGATGAACTGATTTTATTAAGGTGGTGATTCCACTGTATCAATCAATTTTTGCTGGCAAAATTTTTATTGCCAGCTGATATTTAAACTTTATCAGTATTCAAAGTTAGCAGCACCAGAGCCACAGACACTAAAATCTACTAAATTAATGGAGATTACTCTGTACCATCAGCCATGTAGTGGAAGATGAGAGATTTTGTCACCTCATTCACCACTCACAAGATGTATCTAAGTACCTGCAGCATGTTTATAATTCATTATTTAATCTGACCCACAAATCTTTGTTTTGCTTTCCACAGAATAAAAATCCACATAATCTGTGCCAGCAAAATCCCCCCCCTGTTTTCTTTAATGTGTTTGATTTTTTCTTCTTCTGTATAGTAGTTGGTTTTTTGACAATATCTTTGTATTCTATTAATAGTGTGTAATTAAATTCCTGAGGTAACATTTGTGATTTTTTTTTTCAGTGAGGTTAAAAAAGATATGAATTTAGGTTGTAAAATTAATCCAATAATTGATTAATCTGATTGTGATATGAATGAAAGATTTCCAATTAGGACTGGGCTGAAAAACATCATCTCGATATTTTAGGTTACTGTATCGATAATCAATTGATATTGATATTATTAAAAATTTTCAAAAGTTATTTTAAAATGTCAGGACTAAGTCATGAATTATGGTTTTATTCACATCCATGTTTCCCAACTGGAAAACATGAAAAGTGCATTTCTGCTGAACAATGCAATATCACATAAGATGTTAAAATATGAAAAAAATATGTAAACAAATATTTCAAGTATGTAACACATAGGTTCTTCAGGTAAATGCTTATATCCGAATAAGGTATTATATGACATTTTTTTCAGTACCGTTGTGTTCCTCTGCTGAACTGTTCCACATGAACCAAAGAAAAAGAAACAACAAAAAAAGAATAACAAATTAAGTAAATATGTACAGAGCCCTAGAAGGGACCCGGAGAGGGGAAAAACTGAAAATTTTAAAAGACAGTTTCATGTTTCAAATATTTAACAGCTAGGTTGTTCAGAAGTTTACTGTATGGAGTTAAATTGCAGCCACATAGTGCTGCAAACAAATGTGTGTACTGTAAACAAAAACACATATACTGCAGACAAAATCAATGTATTAAGATTTCTTTCTTTGCTGGTTTTTGAATATATATTTTACTGCATGTGCGCTGACCTTTGCAATATTTTTTTCCCTTTGTGCTACAGTTTTCTTTGCATTTCACTATTTTGCCACTTTTTGACAAGGTGTGGGTGGGCAGGGCTTTGTGGGGGGTTTCTGCCCCCTGATCAACAATCCATATCACCTGCCTGATTTGTACCTCACATGTATGCACATGCCTAGCATTTTTGAGCATGCGTATATCACGTTACTTTTTCTGGTACTGACTGATCTATTCATTTTGTCATTTTATGTCTACAATAAAATCAATATTGTATGTAAAAATGTATCGAGTATAATAGACAAATTTGATACCTCGCTCAACTATATTTCCAATGCAAAGAATTGCTTCAATAATCATAATTAGCCAACGATTTACATCCCTAGTGTATATCGGTTAATAGCATTGTAGCACAAGTCAAATTCATAGCTGATACAGCCCATTAATAACAGTTGTCTATTTTACAACTGCAAAGTAAATTAATGTTACCACATCAAATTTTTAATAGTTGTATTACATTTGACTAGTATGGTTTGAGATTTTTTTTCGAAGTATTTGAAGTATTTTAATAGACAATACACAATTTAAATGGATAAATTGTATATATTAATTTTACTACAGCTAGATGCTGAAATACATTAATTTCTTTTGACAGTAGCTTGTCCTCTGCATAACACAGTTGACCTAATGATTAAATGAAGTAGTAAATTTTTGTAGTAAATTAGCAACATTCTGAAACATATTACCAGTTTGGTTAATCATCTGGCAGTTCATGAACTCATCTGTTATTTAATAGGATGAGAAAGCCCTGGATATTTTCGTTTGAAAACAAAAGTGTTTTCAAGCAGGACACAGACTGTGCCGTTCACTACTGCCAAGTCCCTTCTTTTTTACCCATCCATTCCCATAATCATTAGCTAAGTCTGAGGAATTCCAAGGGAAACAATTGAAAGTAGTGGTCCAGTTGTTTAAAAAAAAAAAAGTACGTCTGGAAATTACTGATGTCTTGAACATAGTGCAACACTATATAAATGAACCCCGATTTAAGCCTGTGTTTCTCTGTGCATATTGTGCAAGAGTATTGACGATAGTAATTACTGCAACAGATACCAGAATGCATCAAAACAGATTATTTTCGCATCATGATTTAAAGTATCATTATTAATCGTCTTGCTAACATATTTCATGCCTGAGCTTACCTGTGCTCCATTTTGTGTTTCGGGGGTAAAATGGCTGCCAGACAGAGCAAACCATGTGACTGCAGCTGTGCTTTGTGCTGGAGAAGCCGAATAACCTGTAATTGTGAAATGCCTTCATTAGTGCATGAATGTTTAAGTAATGGTTATGCAGACTGTTCGGGAATAAATGGCAAGGATTATAATAGTCTACAGAAGATGATTAAATGGTCAGGTCCTCTAAGATTGCCGGTCCAGGGGTATAAAAGGAAAATGGGCTTGAATCATTTGAATTGATGGCTCTTCTGTTATCATTGCAGTGGGTGCGAGAATGTTGGCCTTGATCAAGTGGTCTTCAGGTTAGACATCATGGTTGCTGTGTTTTTTTTTACCTCTATTTCTGCTCCTGGATTGTACCCGTTTCTCATCAACTGCCGTCTACTAGGGCGGTTTTTACTATTGTGTGCATTTCTGTGTGTGGGTGGAAATGAGAGTATCACATCTTTTGTGCAAAGGAACCCCAGTGCTTTAATACTCCTTCCTGACATAGCCTTATATAGAGTAAGCTAAAGCCTTTATGCGCTTTAACATATGGAACATTTTCAAAAATTAAAAGACATCAACCAGAAAATGAAGATTCCTTTAACTCTTGGGTGAATAACAAATAAGGCTTTCACCAACTGAAAAATGTTAGGTGGTGCAACCAAAAATGTATATTTTACAATTATTTTATTCCAAATGAAAACCTTCATAAATTAACCATTTAAGTTTCTGTAATGCATCGTACATTGTTAATTGCTATTTGTTTTTTGAATTTATGATTAGTAATAATATTAATTGTGGTTGTACCATCTGCATTTTAAGTCATTTCAAATTAAACAAACATATCTTTGAACACCTGCACAAACGTTTGTTCTTGATATCTAATGTATATGTACAACTTTAAAAACCGATAGTTGTATCATATTACAGTATTTTAATGTTTTTTTTCATGGGTTGTACCATCTGACATAAACCGTGCAAGAATAACAGTTGAAAATTGACTTTTTTGTCAATATTTGATTTATATCTTTCGCTGTTCACAGGCTATTTGCATAACCAATTGACAAAGAAAGCGTTTCAAGTCACACCCCAAAGTACCTAAGTACCAAAGAAGTATCCCAGTTGATTTGGCGCTTTTGGTACAGGAACTTTTAGTACTGGTACTCAACTGGAAGTCAATGGAAAAGGGGAATGTGCAAAAAGTATGGTACTTGGTGTTGTGGAAAAGCACCCTTTGAGAGTGAAGGAAACTAATTAAGGAATTAATTCAGTTTTAAGTATTAACTGTAATTCATGTCTTTGTACGTCACACCCATTTTGAAATATCGCTTAGAAGCTTTTTAAAACAAAAGAAATATGAATTGTGCGGTTAAAAAAAAAAAAAAAAAGCAAAGGATGGTTTGGGAGTCGCTAACTTGGACTGTTTTGCGAACTCGCTGCAGCTTGGGATACAAGAGGGGCGCCATCGCAACAGTGTAACTGAGCTGACACCAATGGGAGAAGAATTGTGTTAAAATTTTAAGCATTTGACACTTGTATATACTTGTTTTGAATATATTCATATTTAACTGCAAATGCCTCAAAAACACTTAAAACAAAACGTACAAATGAGGTGGAACAGTACGTTATGTATGTTTGTAGTAGCCTAATTAAATATTTTTTGTCATACATTTTTTCCGTCTATTTACTAGCTTAAAAAAATTAATATATAAAATATAACAAAGTAAAAAGAGCTCTTGTATCGGAATCCGTATTGGTATCAGCAGTTGTGTATCGGAATCAGATCAGAACTGAAAAAATGTGGATCGGCCCATCCCTAATCAAAATACAGCATTGAACAGTCAAGGTCATTGATGGGCAAAGTATGTGAACTTCTAGGATAATGATCTCTTCAAAAAGTAATTGGAGCCCAGTGTTCCAGTGAGTTGAGATATGGTTTCAGCCTGCCCTGCTGCGCAACCACCTGAATTTGGTTACTTGCTCTTCACAACAGACTTGTGTTCAAGTATGATATGGGCCAATCCCAAGAAATCCCAGCGGTACTGCAGAAGAGAAGCTGTTGAAGCTCATGAAACTAGAAAAGTTTTCAAAATTGCTTGCATCATGCTATATAAGATATAGTTCCAGCTGAAAAACTGAATATCGAATATGAGGTGCAAGCTGTGTATATGAAGCAATGTGATTGGTCTGCGTCATCTCATAATTATGTCTTAGTATCTCGGCTTTTCATATGTAGTGAAAACAGGCATGCAAGCAACACATCCCAAAAAATAATGTATCAGCTGAATCTATTTAATACAGAGGAATTGGCTGAAATATGGAACTGCCATCCGAGTGCCGTGTATTGCCAGTGTGTATTAATTAGTTAATATAAGGGTTCACATACAATATTTGTTCTATAAAGATATGGTAACGAAATGTGTGTGTTTTAATGTCTTTGTTGTAATGGCTTCGACTGGAAGAAAATTGGATCACGTTAATGGAGCCATTCATGCAGAAACCCCGATAATATCAACAAACTTTTTCTCACAACTGTATCAATCTAAACTGCACTGGTTATATATAGCTGATGTATTATGGCCCTGGGCAAACATCTGACATAATTAAAGGGCTGACAAAAATATGGATTATTTCCTTTGTTTACTTGCTGGTCAGGTCAGTGCCCTAGAAGGATGGGATGTACAGTTAAGGAAACTGTCCTTGATTAATTTTGGAATAATTAAATATGTCTGTTCACCCACTGTGTCTCACTCCCCACCCGCCCAGTTTTTTGTGCATTTGATCTGATAACAGTGGGCAAAGCATCCACAGAAAACAAGCAAATTAATAAGCAAGACAAAAACTGGCAGGAAAGTAGAGGTTTTACAACATGGGATACAGCAGAGCTAATTCACTTCTAGAATCTTATGCAGCAGAACAGTTATTCTGTTCAACCCCTTGATGCAACAAATGAATAAATAATAAGCGCAGCATAACCACCAGTGTTTGATTGTGGATTGAGTTGTTTGTTATGCAGCCCATATAATGGCAGCCAGTTCTTCAGCATGGCCTAGCTAAGCGGTCTGACAAGCTGCCATTTTCTGTAACGAATTGGATGAGCATACACTTGCCTTCTGCTTGTAAAAACCAAATTAGCTCATATAAAATGAATAAGATTGAGATGGTGTTTTGCCTTTACCCTAGCATTAACCGAGTGGGGAGTTATCTCTGGAGCACAGTTAAGATCTGGACTGCTCTGTTTCTGACGGAAGAGTAAATAAGGTTCGTCTGACATGGGAAGGGTTGATGGTAAATCTGCAGGGAGTTTGCTGTCTTCTTTGTCAAGTCTATCAGGCAAATTAGACCTTTTTCTTTCTGCAGGTGTTAGAGGTGTATAATACTCATACAAGAAGTATATCCTCTAACATGGAACCAGCTTGTAGTAAGATAAGAGGTCAGAGTAGGCAGGGATGTGGATCAGTGGAGGAGCTGCCTTCTGGCCACCCAGGCTCGGTACATTTGAATGACAAAAAACCCTTGAAGTCGCATCTTTATCGATAAATGTGACCGTGAGTGAAAACCTAGAGAGGTTACTTGTTTTGTTTTTGAGATGATCCTTTTGTGCTCTGTTGCTGATGCCCAAGCATATACTTGAGTATCATGCAAACTAATTTCCATGCTTCTTCCATTTTCAGGGAACGTCTTCTCCAGTAATTTGAGTGATTCATGCAGTTTCACTGTTGACATACAGTTGGCATGAATTGTGAAGACGAGGTTACAGAGAAGGCAGTGCATTCCTGGTCCAGGTTCACCTCGGCTGGAAAGACTGCACTTTTGGAAGCCTTGAGGGTTTTTAGTCCCATGTCCAAGGATCTTCTGGACACTGAGATACAGCTGGTATCCTTTCTTCAGGGCCTCAAAGAAGAAGGTCATAAGCCCACTGTGCTGAAGAGCAAGGATGTCTATGGCTACAATTCCTGCACAGCAGAACCAATTCCGGAAGCAAAGTTATCAAAAATACAGGAACCTTTTAACAAGGTTCCAAAGTTACAAAAATCTGGTAAGCGACGCAGAAGGAAACCTGGTACCAAGAAGAAAGAAATTAATTATACACTCTTGAGTGCAGCGGCTAAACTCATTTTGAAGAATCAACCTAAAATTCTATTGACAAACCTCTCAAGAGAGACTTTAAAACGGACAGTCCATTCCAAGCGACCGGTTTTAAACATCAGGCCTGTCCAGATGCCATGTCTTAAACTGACTAATATCAAAGGGCCCTCTAGGGGCCATACAGCAAAGTTGCAGATTCATACAGGATTAGGGTCTCGATCAGTTGCTTTGCCCAACTCCCACAGGTTACCTGGACTGTCAGAGATACCTGTGCAACCACTGGAACATTCAGCAAAAACTGCTAAAGTGGTAGCTTTGGAGAAAAGAATGGTTTCCTGCCCAATAAAGTTGGGAGTGATGCTGAAACGAGAGACTGTTCCAGCAGTACATGAGAATGGTAGGGTCTTGAAGGAAAGCAACAACTACAAACCAGTGCCCATAAAACGTCGCAGATCCACTGTGGCTAACAAAAAGCTGGGCTTGAGGGATAAGGGTGCAGCTCGGGTGCGGAAGAGAAAACGGCATGAGGAAGCCGAGGACAAGATGCTGAGGAAGACGGCTAAAAACGGAGTCTGGGTTGTGAAAGGTCAAGAGGATTCCAGGCTAAACGAGAACAATCTTAGGTTCAAGGTGATCAAGGTGGATGATTCCATCACAGATGAAGAGGTACGAAGAAAAGCCCAGAAGATTTTGCAAGTTAATTTGTCGCCCGTTATTGAAATTCAACCACTCATCACTTACCCCGTGTAAATCATACTCATGCTACAAAAGCTCTGCATGATCCCTGCAACTAGCTTTTATTTTTACTTTTCTACCAATGCCTTGTTGAGCCTGAACTCAACGTCGAAGCATTTTTATAATGGGAAAAAGACATTTAGGGTCGAATTTACCCTTTCATCCAGCAAAGACAACGTATGTAATGTCTGTGTTTCGCCTTTCCTGCATTAAAGGGACAGTGCACAGTGTAGGAGCGCAGTTGCTAGATAGTGGAACAATTATCACCTTTCATGTGTCTTTTTTTTTTTTCTTTCGAAAAGGGTGCAGGTTTAAATTTTGACAGTTTTATATGGTGCACTGTGAAATGACATTTCATCCGTTTTGTTAAGATAAAGGAAGCCATGGTGTCATATTACTATGCAGTATCTATAAAGCTGTTTCTTTAAAATGGCGACACAGATTAGTGTGCTGTATTGTAGGTTTTTATTTTAGTATTTGGCCATACCCTAGAATTCCATTTTTGGGAAGATTCCTTTGTTCACCTGAACATATTTTTATTTTCATTTAAAATCATTCACTTTAAGGGCACCTAGTGGCTTTTTCCAAAGCCTCTGGGGAAGATTCTGTTGGGTTTTGGTTGAGATTTAAATAATGCATCAGAATGCGCTCTTCAGACTGTTCAGAAATGTGTGTGCTGAATTTCATCACTTTGTATTGCAAGCATTTTAATTCAGGGCATGATTAAATGGCCGTGTTTTGTATAAAACATCGCATCCATGAGTAGATACTTATATTGTGGCCCAGTTAGAGAGAGCACATTTCATTTCCACTTTCCTCATGCAAGGTAAAACAGATTTCCCTTTGGAGAATCCAGACATGGTAACTGATCAGTGGGCTGCTCCTGGACTGAATATTTTCTCACCTTACAAAATACACTAGCTTCAGTAATAGCTCCATTTTATTTAAAAAAACATTCAGTCTAATTATTTACAAATGTATTTCATACTTGGTATTACTTTTACATCTCTAGAGTACAACTATTTAAACAAATGTTGGGTTTTCATACTTACCATTGACCGTTAGTATGTGCTGCTTTGCCTTTAATGTAACTTGGGTTTGAAAATAAAGGTCTCGACCCTGTACTGGGTATGCATCCGGAAGATGGATGGATGTGTGAAATAAAAGCAAAACAAACCCTTCTGATGAACAGTTGGCATTGACAGTTGTTCTTGTGCCAAACAGGTCCATTTGGTGCCTTTATGTTGCTTACATTTTCTCCAATATTTCAAAATGATCTGTAGAATAACTTGGATTGAGTTCTACTTTAAATTGCTTCCAGTGTTTTTAGATATTTTTTTTTTATCTAGTTCCTGAAATGCTTCTTTGCATATTGACTTAGCTTTTTGGTTCCTGAAATACTTCCTTCTTATACAGAGTATGGTATTTTCCCATGCTTGCTTCAGGGTTTTGACTTGACACTGGACAAAGGCAACAATACCAAAACAAATGATGTGGATTTGAGGTTGTGTTCTGGAGAACCGGAAGATGCACTTTCTATAAAGACACGGTAACTTCCCCCTGTGACATTTTCCAATTTCTGTATGTGTAACTTGAATTTAAATGTTTGAGACTGGCAATTTTCATACATAATTGTTTTTTGTAAAAATGACATCATTTTCCCCCGCCAGAGTGGTCTTGTGAACAATGCTGATTAAACATTTGAAATCTGTACAGTCAACATTGTATATTTGGTATAACTGTTCAGAAATTGTGAAATAAAAATTGCTTTAAAAAAAAAAAAAAAACCAGCTCATTCTCATGCCCTAATGCAAAGACCATGATACTGATTTTGGAAGCTCCTGAGCTTGTTACCCGAATCCCACACCACTTAAAACTTGGATATTGTTTTAATTAAACATATATATACAATTAGCATGCTCTGGACTTCAGTCTAGGTCAGGCTGTGCATTAATGCGCCCTTCAGTCATAGAACATGCAGTGCATGTTTGCTATTAAATCCTTTTTAAATGCTATTTCTTCCATAAAGCAAACTGAAAGCTAGGAATACCATTACCATCAGGTGAGCAGACTGGTAAAATGCAATCATGTCTAAAGAAACTGTCATCAACTATTGTAAGCCAGTCAGGGCTTTCTTGTGAAATAATATTTTAAAAATGTGCTGACAGAATATGAGAACTTCTCGTATGTCAGCATTTCCCAAACCTAGACAGGTCGTAGATGTCTGCCATCAGTGCTGAGTTTTGATTTAGTTGAAGTAGCTAATTAATTTTAGTTTGATTCATTTAATGAACCTTTTAAATCTGAAATATGTTGGATCCAAATTAAAATTACGTTAAGCTATATTAGCTAAAATGAAGTATTCAAATACTGCTGTTAAAATGCTGGTACCCTACCTTGGGTAACTGCTCCCTTCAACAGACTGGCATCATGTCCAGGGTGTACTCCGGCCTTGTGCCCTATACTTCCTGGGATAGGTTCCAGGTCTCTCGTGACCTTGATAAGGATAAGCGGTTGGAAGATGGATGGAAGACTTGGTTGTGCTACACCAACCTGATGTTCACAGTAAGGGCAAAAATTTGCTATATCATATACAGTGTAATAAATTATGTATTAGCATTTTAAAAAAAGTGATTAATCAATTTTTTTGTTTACGTTAACATTTCAAAACAAGCCCAGCTAATTTGAAGTAGATCTGGACTGTAACACAATGATCACATTTAGTAAATATTGTCCATTTTGTTTTAGGTAGAGAAGAAAATCTTGATTCTGTCAGGTCATCACCAGACCTAATCAAATTATATGTAATTGGGTTGCTGGTAAGTGTCATTTCTACCTCGATGACACATATTTAAACATTAGGAACGAAACGAGACAGAATTTCCCCCACAGAACTGTGACGAGATGCTCTTTTTTTACCCCAGCCCTAGTTGGCTAACTCAAGGTGACACCACAGGCTGTTGGAAAGTATGAAATGTGCTATTAAATTGAGTTAATGCCGTTATACGGGAGCCCTGAAGTATCATAAAAACACCTTATGATGCCTGAAAAAGTCATACATTTTTTAACCGTAACCATAGCGTCAGTTGGCTCTCCTAATTTGGGGAAATAGGGTTACATGACAGGCCATTGCAAAATATGGAACAATTACATTTATGGCATTTGGCAGACTCCCTTAGCCAGAGCAACTCACAGAAGTGCTTAGAAGTCTCATCAGGTAATACATTCTGATACTTGTTCAATAATACCCGGCTAAGAATACTATCACTCTAAGAAACTCTGTTAACAAGTAACTCTGTTAACAAGTTTTTTTTTTTTCCAAATAAGAGTATAATTCTGGAAGTGCTTGCTAAATTCAAGTACTTCTGAAAGAAGTAGGATTTTAGTCATCGTTTGAAGACACCCAGTGACTCAGCTATTCGGAAATCTAGAGCAGTGAAGAAGGATCAGAGAGAAGGAGGTACAGTGCAGGGTGAGAAGTTCTTTTAGGTAGGAGGGTGTTGGTCCATTTTTGGCTTTGTAGGCAGGCATCAGTGTCTTGAATCTGATGCAGGCAGCTACAGGAAGCCAGAGGAGGGAACGTAGCAATGGTGTGGTGTGGGAGAACTTGCGAAGGTGGAAAATGAGTCAGGCAGCTGCATTCTGGATCAGTTGCAGAGGACGCAAGGTGCTCAGAGGCAGACCTACTAGGATTGACTTACAGTAGTCTAGTCTCGAGATGACGAGGGATTGAACACCTGTGTGGCCTGTGTGGAATGAAATGAACGAACACTTCTGATGTTGAAGAGGAGGAATCGACATGAGTGGGAAAGATTAGCAATGTGAGAGGATAAGGACAGGTGATTGTCCATGATTACCCCGAGGCTGCAAAGTTGAGTGCCATCTGCATACCAGTGATATGAGAACCCATGTGAGGGTATGACTTCACCAAGAGATCGAGTAAAGAGGGAGAACAGAAGAGGACCAAGAATTGAGCCCTGAGAGACGACAGTAGAGACTCTGCGCGGAGTAGATGTGGATCTCTTCCGTGTCACTTTATATGACCAACCTTCTAGGTAGGAAGCAAACCATTGGTATGCTGAGCTTCAAATTCCAAGACTCATAAGGATGGACAAGAAAGTCTTGTGGTTGACTGTGTCAATTGCTGCTGAAAGGTCAAGAAGGATGGAAGCAAATGACAGTTTGGCCGCTCTGACAGCATGCAGCTTCTCAGTGATAGCAAAACGGGTAGCCTCTGTTGAATGTGCTGCTTTGAAGCCTGATTGGTTAGACTCTTGGAGGTAGACATTAGTTGATTGTAAACTGTATTCAAGGATTTTTGAAAGAAAAGAGAGAAGTGGTACCAGTTGGTAATCATGTCAAGTCAAGTAGGTTCAATTGTCATTTCAGCCATCTATACAGTATACAGTGAAACAAAACATTGTTTCTCCAGGACCAAGGTGCACAAAAAATCAAAAAGACAGAAATAACACAGGACTACACAGTGCAATTTACGGGATGCGACAACACACAGTGCAGTCGACAGTAGCAACAGTAGTTACCGTGCTGGTTTGAGTGGATATTGAATAAGTAGTATAACCTATACTGTATTTTAGCAGCAAGACAGCAATAAATAGTAATAAAAGTGCGGAAGGGCAACCAGTATTAGCAGTACATGAGTGTGCAGTATATAATAAATGGCATATGAAATAGAGTTTGTTATTTATTTCTGGTTCAGAAGTCTGATAGCCTGAGGGAGAAAACTGTTTCCCATCCTGGCAGTGAAGGCCTGTATGCTATGGAACCCTTTGCCAGACGGAAGGAGGGAGAAGAGGATGTGGGAGGAGTGCGATGGATCATCCACAATGCTGGTGGCTTTGCGGACGTGTAAATGTCTGCGACAGAAGGGAGGGAGACCCCGATGATCTTCTCCGCTGTCCTACCTATCTCCTGTAGAGTCTTGCAGCCCGAAGTGGTGTAATTCCCATACCAAGCTGTGATGCAGCTACATAGGGTCTTACTGGACAGAGCTTCAATTCTATCCAAACGAAACTCTAGCAAGCTGGATAGCTGTATTCCATTATCCGGGACACATTCGCTGAGCCATGTTTTCATAAAAAAAAACACTGCAGACTCTCAACTCATGCTGGGTAGACCACTGGAGTCGGATATAGTCCAGTTTATTATCCAGCGAGCTAACATTGGTGCATAGGATGGATAGGATAGCTGGCCGGGTAGCGTTAGCTTTTAGCTTAGCATGGACCCCTGCCCACTTCCTTGCGCACCGCTTGCGATGTCTCCTCCTCCAGCCAATGCCATCAGGAGATGCTGCTGTCTGAGGGCCTGGTCCCTGTAGCAAGTCGAGGCTGCGTAGCTTATCCAACAGTCCATCCTCAGGGTTATTATCTTGTCCCTGTTTTAGTTTCAGCAGGGACTGGCGGTGATAGACATCTGCACCTGTAGTGTAATCGTTTGGGTGGGAGACAATGTCTGACAGATTTGAGCAATCTTCTTATCAAAGATGGCAAAGTCTTCGTCAGTGTCCTACTCAATATCCTACTCAATTGAACTTAACTGTGGTGTCCCGTTATGTGAGGGCCTAGAACTATCTTGAAAATTTCAGAAAAAGCCATATATTTTCTAACCATAACCCTAGCTTCAGTTGGCTAACCCTAATTTAGGGACTTAGGATGACACAGCAGGCTCTTGAAAAACATGATGTATCCTACCAAATTTAACTAAACTGTACTTTCCCATTATACGGGGGCCCAGAACTATCATAAAAATACCTTTTGATTTATGTAAATGCCAAAACCTTTATCTAAAATATAAAATACCTTTTTTTTACCATTCAAATATAAAGTCTATTTCCACATTTCCTTCACAGAATAAAGCCAAGGTCAAAAAATGCTGTCTATGAATAAAGCACAAAAAACTGGTTCACTTTTAATACCTTCAGACTAGATTGCTGTAATACTGTAGCATCTGGCTGCATCCAAAAAGTGTCTTCAGCCAATTTAGAATGAACCTTCAAGAATTTAGTGATCAGTGTCAACACACCACAATGTGTCCTCTGCATTTAACCCATATGTGACTTTTGTGACATAGCATGGGGCAGCTAATTCAGCACCCGGGGAGCAGTGCTTGGGGGTGGCACCTTGCTGGTTGGGGATTTGAACCTACAATCTTTCAATTACAAGTGTGCTTCCTTAACCATCAAGCCTCCACTGCCCAAGTTACTGGGACTAACACATGTTAACATCAAACCTCTGTACAAACCACTAATACCTCTATTTTACAGTAGACTAACAGTACTTCTCACTTTTATAAACCTTCAATCTATGGGTTTGCTTCTTCCATGTAATCCAGTGTATTCTTTCTCATACAGAGCCTGTTTGTGATTTAAGCACACTCTACTGTTAGGTCTACCCTGCTTTTTGAATCCTTCCTTTAGTTCAATCCCCTGAATACCAGGAGTGATCCTACCTTGTTGGGTCCTTGAGCAAGGCTCTTAACCTGCAACTGCTTCGCCCTGGGTATGACGTTAATCTACATCCAGCTCTGTAAGGAGGTCCTCCAGCTTACAGGAAAATTTGAGGGTTGGTGGCAGGATTGGCACTTCAGACACTGGAAAAAACTTATACTGGTCCATTTGGACTGGAGTGGTGCTGAGGTGTCACCCACTGTACAGATGCACTCAGTTCTCATCCATGAGGTGGTTTGTTGTGTGTTGGGTACAGTACAATGTAGGCAGTGTGTGGTCTTTACATCCTCCTCCTATAGTTCAAGTAGAGGAATGGTTCCGGCCAACTTATCTGTTATTTCCATTACTCTAACATTGTACACGTTCCACCCAAGAGATTCCTCAAGTCAAAGTCAGAAGTATTGTCAATTCTTCCATATATACAGGACACACGGAGGATTGCAACTACGTTACTCTCAGATCCCACAGTGAGTGCACTCACAACAACAAGCAAGACAGACAAGCAAGACACATACAAGTATTCAAGCATATACATGTATGCAAGAATAAAACTAGATTAAATCATTTGTGCAATAGACATTGGGCAGTGAAAATATGGTAGATTCATAGTGCAAATGTAGACAGCAGCCATTTTTTGTTTTACAGACTGTTGTAGGTCAGTATGCAAAGTAAAGTAAAGTGGATAGTGCTGGATATGGGTGGGTGAGGGTTATGCCTTCATTTGAAGTTGACTGTCTTCATTATTTCTGCTTCCCCTTCTGTCTCACACTTGGAGCCATCTGGCTCTGAGCTTAAAAATGATCAACTGGACTCGCACAGCTAAGTGTGTAGCACTGTCTGGTGAACATTGGCATGATCCGAGGTACAGCTGTCCACTTCGGCCTCCTCTTGGTCCCCCGCCTTCATCCGCTAGATCACTGGAGCATAGTTACTTTGGCCTAGTTCACATTTCCCATTATCAACACATTTTTGTTTATGTATACAATTATATGTATACAATCAAATGTGTTATTTGTATTTTGCACAAAGTATAAATAGCACTTGCTTGTTAAAATGATAAAAACACACAAAAAGGCAATTAGAAAATACAAATACAATGGCTGTTGAAAGGCTGCTTTCTAATACAATCTAATTGCCGCATTGATTATGGTGTTTACCAAATATAAAATATGACTACTAACATTTTGTTTGTGTGTATATAATGTTCAATCATTTTTTCATATTATATTTCTGCTCTAAATATTAAAGATCAGAAGCAATTTTTTTAATTGTGGGCTTTTTAGTACTAAGTACTGTAAATTTTAAAATCAATCCATTTATCCATCCATCCATCCTATAATATATCCTTACGCCATCATACATTCACTGGCCACTTTATTAGGCACACCTTGCCATTACCGTATTGGACCCCCTTTTGCCTTCAGAACTGTCTTAGTTCTTCACGGCATAGATACATCAAGATGCTCAGAGACATTGATCGATGTTCACATGATAGCATCAGGCAGTTGATGCAGGTTTGTTGGCTGCACGTTCGTGATGTGAATCTCCCGTTCCACCACATCCCATAAGTGTTTTATTGGATTGAGATCTGGTGACTGTGGAGGCCATGTGAATACAGTGAGCTCATTGTCAAGTTCAAAAACAACAAAGCAAACACTCTTTATTTGCCATTTGCACAAGTTCATTGGAATTATTCTCTTTGCCTATCCCATCTTGCTCTCCATAGCTTGGGGGTTACAGTCCAGGGTCAGCTAACATGCAGCACCCCTAGAGCTGGCCAGCCAACGTTTTTCCAGTCTTATTTTGTCCAGTTTTTGTGCCCATTGTAGCCTCAGTTTCCTGCTCTTAGCTGGCAGGACTGGAACCTGGTGTGGTCTTCTTCTGCTGCTCCCATCTGCTTCAAGATTTGATGTGTTGTGCATTCAAAGATGCTCCTCTGCAAACCTTGGTTATAAGAAGTGGTTATTTGAGTTACTGTTGCCTTTCTATCAACTTGAACCAGTCTGGCCGTTCTTCTCTGACCTCTGCCATTAACAAAGCCTTTTTGCCCAGAGAGCCGCCGCTCACTTTGATGCTTTTTCTTTTTCGGCCCGTTCTCTGTAAACCCTAGAGATGGTTGCGCATGAAAATCCCAGTAGATCAGCAGATCCTGAAATACTCATCTGGCACTAAGAACCATGCCACATTCAGAGTCACTTAAATCACCTTTCTGCCCCATGCTGGTGTTTGATGTAAAAACTAACTGAAGCCGCTGGCCTGTATCTGCATGATTTTATATACAGTGCTGCTGACACAATTGGCTGATTAGATATTTGCTTGAACGAGCAGTTGAACGGGTGTACTCAATAAAGTGGCCAGTGAGTGTATATTTTAACTTTATCTCTTAAAAGGATGCTTTTGATATTAAACCAAAAGCAGGGCCACACCTGGCTCCCCCTGCAGTTTCCTTTTTAATTGGCCTTAAGGGACTATTCAGCTGGGCCTAGATGGCTTTAATCATGTGACCATGTCATTGATATTTTTTGCTTGGCAGGGATATTTTGGCAAAAATCTGTATTAATGAACACTACATAAAAAGACTAATTTCTGACATATAGTTTATATTTATTATATATAGCTTGCAATGGATCTTAAAAGAAATAAACGCGTCTCACAGCTGTCAATAATTCATTTTATTGTGTATGTAGCTCATAAACAATTCAGTTTTTCCCCTGTTTTCCAGCTCACTGTGACGGACACTGAAATAACTTACCATCAGTTGCTTTGTGGTTTAACAGTCTGCTAAGATTCATGAATTATTTATTTAAAGAATCAGTCTGAGAACAGTGCAGGATTTTCACAATTGACTGCCACATATGTCCAGTGCCGATTGTTCCAAATTAGCAATGTCCAACTGGCTCTTGTTGAACTAATGGACCCATCTTGCAGATAAAAAGCCAGCTGGCCAGAGATTAAAATGCGTGGGTGGGTCTGCTGAAGAGGTGAGAGAGCTGTTGTGATGTGATGCTTTCATAGGTGCTAGTGCTTTGAAAATACATCTTTTGTAATGCATCTTTGAAAATACATTGTCTTATTTCCATAGGTGATAAATGGCTGGTGTTGATAATCATACTGAAATGGCCACCATCCTTAATAAATCACACTGCTCATTTGTATGCCTATAATTAAAGAGCAAATTTCCAAAACTCACTCAGTCTATTTTTTGTTGTTTTTTGACTAAGCTCAGGCTTCCTCATCATATATTACTGTATCGGGAACCAAAACCCAATCAGTCCTCATGTAATCCAATGAAGAGCTTTTGCTAAGTTTGCAAAACTCATTAAGGTGACAGAAATTTTCTGGAAAATGTATCTCATGGACTGAGTGAAGTTTGGAAATTTGTTGTTCAGTTAAATTCATTGGCATGTATGGTGCACTCACAGAAGGTGTAATGTCAGGGGCGGAATTTGGGGGTACCGGAGGGGAGAACAACCCCAGGCCCCGCACTCTAGGGGGCGCCCTGCTGATCTTGACTTTTTTCAAAATTATTATTATTATTTTAGTAACAAATCACATCGGTCAAATGTCCACTCCAACCCATGTATATAAGAATTTTGGCTAAAATATTATAATCTACAGTAATATATCTAAAATTTGGTCGATTGATCCTCCGACATGATACCCCCCTCCCTCTGATAAGTGGATTTTACCATCAGCACTCCTGCCCCCACCCTGATCAGTAAGTGTTACCACTGTCATCCCGCACTTTGATTAGCATATTATTGATGTTCCATCATTTCTAATTCCGTCTCATTTCTCTTTCGGCTCCAAAAAAATACATCAAATGGTGCACTTAGGGGGCCCCCTACCCATGTAAGACTAGGGCCCCCAGAGAAGTTAGTCCGTCCCTGCATGAAAACTAATGACAGAAATTAACGTTAATTTCCCCTCATAATAGTATAAGGCTGCTTGCTCAGATCCTGAATTCCCTTGCATCTGTATTCACCCTAGGGGGAGCTGTCAAGTTGGCTCCAACAAGACTGGGCTCACACATTCCACTCCCTCATACCTGTTGGGTTGTCACAACCCCCACAGAGTGAGAAGTGGCTGACAAGAACATTCCTGCATACATTCTGCTCATAAACCCATCCTTTCCTTCTTCCTCTCTCCTCTTGCCCCTTTGTCTCATGACCCAGATCTTATAATTCCACACAGACTACTTTTATGCAATAAACATTGTTTAATGTCAACGCAAGTGCTGTTCATGTTCATGTTTGGTCTCATTCGAATGATCTCAATGCAGCACAGTCTTAAAACAGTATCTTATGTCATTACAATGTTATAGAAAGACAGGAAACTCTTGATTTGTGAGAGTGCTTGGTCCTCTGGATGTACAAAGAAACTTAACTCCTATTTAAAATTCCAGCTGACCGGCACTCTTTTCTTTTGGCTGTTTATTGATCCTTGTATTTATTGTTTATTGATTACCTCGCATTATGGAAATAACAGCTTGTATATCTGAACATTGATTTTTTTTTTCTTCTACCCAGTTCAATGGCAATATCTTTCAATTTGTCTGGTATTTACAGAAGGGTCACTCTGCAGTAAAAGCACCTGCATGGTTATTGACATCTGGCTCTTTGTATCATTTCACATATATCTGCATTATGTAGCTAAGTGGCCATTTTAGACTGATCACTGTACCTTAATTTGAATTGTAATTGATGTGTAATATTCTCACTGAGAAAAATGTTTTGATTAATTCTTGTGTGTCTGCTATTTCTAGTAAATTACTAGGTAGTGATCTTCCTTGCAATCCCTGGCTCCCTGAACCAAAATCAAACTGTATTCATGACAGCTCATTGAATATTGCTTAGGTTTGCTAGAAGTGAATCCAGTGCAATGCCTGATTCCAGAATGAGTAAAGTAAAAGTAAGTGAAATCTAGGAATAATCAGAATACTCTAGAACAGTTCATAAATTAAAACAAGGTGGAGTCATATTTAACGTGGTGCAGATTGGATTATGGAAAATTCTAGAAATTCAATGTGAGTACTATTCTTCAGAAGCATGAGGAAAGACCTATATGCATGCATTGTGTTCAGCTGGCCAGTCAGATTCCATCATTGAGCATTGAAATGATGTTTCTACTATACTACACATATTAAACAGCCCCCCCCCCCCCCCCCCTCAAATATATATTAAAAAAAACTGGTAAATTGCCTTCATAGTTAATGATATATGTCGGGCAGGCTGCAGACAGACTGGAGTCTTGCAGTCAGCTGGTAGACACCATCTGTCTCTGTGTAGGTCCCTCGGGTGCATGATTGTCCTCATGGTCCTTCTTCCTTTACCCCTCCTAGTGACCATGTCTTATATTAAAGCCACATTACATTAAACAAACAAATACATGCAGCAAACGAGTGACAGGTGCCTGCCTTTGGCTGCAATGGACATCTGTTTTATTTTCCATTATGGTATAAAAGTGAAACACAACAGAGAATAGGATCATCTGCATCTGTGTAAGTCCATTTTTAGCCTCTGTATCCTGTTCAGAACACTTTTTAAGATCGGCACAAAGTCAAACCACTATCCTAATCCACTATCATTGTAGCATAGTCTCCAAACTAGTCTTTTCCCACACTAATCACAGGGCTTTATCACATGGCGCCGTTTAATTACACATTTTGAATTATAGCGTTCATTGTTTCCCCTCAATGTGGCGACTGTTCAGTAGTTTATGGCAATCACAGGCCTAAGATTATAACAAACAATGAGCTTCATGGAAGAAGTCAAATTCAAAACATGGTGCCAGGACATCAATGGCTGTATGTTTATGAACGATGTAGTATTCCCATGTTTCCCTGGACTTTTATATTCAAGTTCACAGAGTATCCCCATTGGTGTTAATCAAGGTTTATCACCACGGGGTTACCCAGCCTGGAGTGGTCTGATTACCATTGTGGCTAATTAGCAATGTCCCTAGCCTCATTAGGTGGTCTTTTTCTATATCCTTGTTTTTGGGGCTGATTCAACTAATGTGATCAAACAAGAGGCAGAGGTCAGAATATGCAATGTCACGTTTCCATGGTGATTTGATCACCAGACATATGCCAATAGGAACTTTAAGTAATCAAGCTGAGCTAGCTCTGAAAAGACTGATTACCTTGCAAGGGTTAAGTAGGGCCAGCTGGGTGGGTAACAGGATAATAACTTCCAATCATCAGTTGGGGCCTGTATCACAAAGCTGGGACCTGTAACATGAAGCTGGTTCAACAAAGTCAGGCTTCGAAGTATGTTCAAACTTGACTAAACCAAACAAATGCAATCTGAGATAATCGGTATCACTATGCTGACTATCAACAATCAATGTCAAGCCAGGTTTTCTTATTGAAACCAAGATTTCTTCCTGAGCACATGCATATAAAAGCAATGATCGCAACAGGGCTATGTATGTCAATGCAGCAGAACAAAGAATTATTGTGGTAAAATATGAAGAACTCAAAAGTACAGTAATTGTGAAGAGCAACACTGTGGCTACTAGCAAAGGTAGAAAGGCATGCTGGCATCAGACACTGACAGCATAAATGCATACATACAGTGTGACTGTCATTAAAAAAATGTCAGTAATTTCCAGACGTGCTTGTGGTTTTTATTAATATTCTTAGTCTTTTTATTCATATTCATAATCCCTTTTTATTATTTAGTATTAAATTAACTTGTCACGCTTCCAAACCTATTCAATATTCCTTTATCCATCACACACACACACACACACACAAAGCATAGCTATGTGGCCAGTGAAGACAACAAAAGTGTTGACAGTTTTTAGAGAAAACCATGTATACAATTCAAAGTGAAAAGGTATAGAATAAATGGAATAATAACCATACAACTAACTGAGACAAACACATTTGTGTTCAATAAAGTGTGGTTTAAGCAATGGACTATGGGGGATAATACACACCACGTGATTTTCAGATTATGTATTTCTATACATCTTTATTAATAATTGCACTGTATCCATTCACCACCTGGATCATTTCCCCCCTTAGTCTCCTTTGCTCAAGGCTAAACAGATTAAGCTACGCTAACCTCTCCTCATAAGACATTCCTCTAAGACCAGGAATCATTCTCGTAGCCCTCTGTTGCACCTTTTGTAAGGCAGCAATGTCCTTCTTAAGGTATGGTGACCAAACCTGCACAAAATATTCTAGGTGGGGTCTTACCAAGGAATTATATAAATGTAACATCACCTCCCTTGACTTAAACTCCACACACCTAGAGATATAACCCAACATTCTATTAGCCTTTTTTATTGCTTCCCCACACTGGCGAGAGTGGGACATGGAAGCATCAACATACACACGACATCTTTCTCGTAATCAGCTACCTTTATTTCAGTGGAACCCATAAAATATCTGTAATTTCTGTAATTTCTGCTCCCTGCATGGAATACCTTACATTTATCTGTGTTAAATTTCATCTGCCAAGTATCAGCCAAGTCGCTAATTAAATCCAGATCCCGTTGTAGCCTCTCTGCTGCTAGATCAGTATCTGCTACACCACCCACCTTGGTGTCGTCTGCAGATTTAACCAGTTTACTCTATGTATTGGTGTCAATATCATTAATGTAAATTAGGAACAATAGTGGTCCTAAAATTGAACCCTGCGGTACCCCACTATGAACGCAGGCCCACTGTGACATTGTGCCTCTAATAACTACTCGCTGCTTCCTGTCAGTTAACCAGTTTTCGATCCAAGCTGCCACAGTTCCTAAAATTCCTGCAGCTTTGAGCTTTAGCAAGAGCCGTTTGTGGGGGACAACAACAAAGGCCATCTGGAAATCTAAGTAGATCACATCGGAGGCCTTTTTGTGATCAATTTCACTTGTGGCTTCCTCAAAGAACTCAAGTAGATCGTTAAACAGAATCTACCTCTCCTAAATCCATGTTGAATGTTATTTGCATCCAGGTAAGGAGCATTCCAGTTGGACAATCATGACGTCTAACTTAAGTTAGCCCACCTAAAGTGGAAATCCGACTTTGTGGAACACCCCCCCTGCTCCAAGCAGACTTGAGCTTACGGACTGGTTGCTGTGACAACCAAGCCAACAAGAGTTTCGAAGAACCGAGAAATATGGGATTTTGTCAAATCGTCAACAGTTAGATCCAGACAACTCGTTAATCCGTGGACAAAGAATTATCCCCCCCCCCCACCCAGCTTCGTAATACAGGCTCCAGGATTCCTTGCTTAGCCAGATATCTTGTTGAGTGGTTAAGGTAGTCTGGGCTAAATGTAAGTGAAAGAAGATAAACTCAATTTAAATTGGATAACCTTAAAATTTGAAAAGTTCCCGTTGTAATCAAGAAATCCTGCTTTGTGTTACAGGTCCTTGGAATGATGTTTGGAATCGGATGTCTTCTGCAATACTCATTGGGGTTACAAGTTTGGGCCCGTGGTTTGGGTTGAGCCGTGGTAGTGAAGTGTGTGTCTGAGTTTTACAGAATCATGGTGGTCATGGGGGAGTTAGGATATGGTGTTTCTTTTCCCATTTCTGTTTCAAGAAGCCCTGGGTCCATTTAGACTGCATAGTACCCAGGCTCTGTGTGTGTTGGGGCTATGCAGGCCTGTCTGTATCAAGCACCACTTTACTTGGCACAAGTAAAGAATACCATCTTAACACTTAATACCGTTTATCTTAACACAATTTCCTTGTTTCTTTTTACAAATTTGCAGCCTGGTTTAATTGTGTCACATTTGTGCACATACCAGCCTGATAAAATACACAATTAAATCAGAAAAAAAATGTGACTCTTATATGGTTCTACATGCCTCACAACTGACCTTTCTGTTCTGTTATTCCAAACTATCCATTGCATTACTGCATGTCATGTAGTTTATGAACATATAAAGAATACCATCTTGATGTTATGTTCACTGGGCAGTGCCACCCCAACGCACTCTGCTTGTTTTAATGCCATTTTCATTCATTTATGTGCAATTTTGTTTTATAGCAGAACACTTTGTTCCTCATACAGTCAATCATCACTAGTTATGTAATTATGAAAAATAAAATTTCAGCATTTCATTACTTGAATAGTTACAATTGTAAACAATGCTAAGAATAATAAATGTTACAGAACGCGTAAAAGCTCTTTTCACATTTTACAAGTATTTATTCAGAGCAGAAGCTAACTGAGGTATTGAGAATGAAATGCTTTAATGAAACTCTGTATCCTCGCTGACATCAAAGGGTTCGAGGAACGCATTTTGGCCACTGTACAGCGGGTTAGGAATCGACATCAGGGTTGGACTGCAATCACCTCCGGCTGCTGTATCGTCCTCTGCATAGTCCTGGACAAAAAAAGAACAACATTCTTGGTGTTAAAGGAAAGGTATACCTTAGTGGGTCATGGCCCCAATTTTTTGTAAGGTCAGACTTTTTGGGGTTTTTCTAACAGCGCATGAAGGCATTGTGCACTATTTTTTGCAAAAGTAAATTATGTTAATATTTTTTTTTTATTTGGGTCGTGACCAAGGAAGAATGTGAATCCTGAGGCTAAACCAGTTGAGAACCACTGCCCTACTGGATGGTTTCAGGAGACAATAAATGACTCAGTATGTAGTGCTGTAGAGAGAAGGACAGAATCAACACCAGTATGTGAAAACTTCACCTGATCTTTCTATGCACGGAGTGGTTGTCACCCAGAACCGTCTTAACAAGACGCAGCTGTTACCCATTAGCACGTTTTCCACAGCACTTAAAATTCTACTGAACAGAACAGCAGGCAGTCGTCGCTGCGGATGGAGATAGAACCATTCACACTCCCTGCTGCCATAGCCACAGTCTGTGAAGCTGGTGTGATTTCGGGTGGAGGGTGGCTGTGTTGAGTCGAGCCTGCGGCGGTGCTTTGTGTTTTGATCCCCCGATCTGTTTTTAATATTTCGTTACGCAATCCTCCAGACAACCCGCTTGCGTTACATGATCTTAACCCAAAGAAAGATTTTTTTTTTCTGGTGCTATTATCTTTTCCCAGTATTTCTCGATTTGTGTTTCCGCAGCCTGGTTAGCTGTGTATTTTTGCACCATTGAACAGCCAGTTATAAATGCAAAGGCCAGTACAGAGCAGAGGGGGGTTTTTCTTACCTTAAAGTACTGAAAGCGGAAGGGGTCATTCTTCTGTTTAAAGATGTAGTACCCCAGTCCAGCAATCAGGACCACGAGGCATATCGTGAAGACAGACGCTAATATTGCCTTCTTTGATGTGTAGGGAGAGGCAGGAGCAACTTGGGGCAACACCTGTATCACAGATTAGTTAGTCTCTGTTTATTTTTATATTTTTATATTATAAACCCACCCATGTTTTCAAAGTTTAAATATTTTATTTGGTTTACTTTTTGTCTTCTCCTAAAATGTCTGGAAGGTACAGTATTGTGCAAAAAGTCATAGGCAGTTGAAAATGTTTTACGTTTTCTAGGGTAATAGTATATTTACTCCAGAAAAATAACTTAACAATAAAACATAATAAAATATAAAAAATATAAAAATTTAATTCACAAGAATTTATCAACTACAGAAGCCAAGAATGGCCGTGCTTTCAAATTTTTTTTTAATACTGTTATCTTGAGATAATGAGAGAATTATACATGTTTTCATTTTAACACATGAGAATATAGTATTTTGATAATTAGACCTAATTCATACTGACTTTTAATGCCATACACTTATTAGCAATTGTTTTATACGTCTTGCCAAAAAATCAAGCCTTTCTGTGTAGTAGTTAAATTCCACCAGCTCACTTATTTAATACATTTAATTGGTTGGAAGCAAATAATTGTCCAAATGAGTTATTGATTAGCCAAACAATGTATGATAGTGGTAGAGTCAAAAAATACATGGGTATACTAGGTGAAGGCTGCAAATACTCCGGTGACATTAGGAAAGTTGCTGAAATGGGTAAAATAACAGACTTTGACAGACATTTCATCATAGTTTACTACCAATGTTCGTTTTCTTTGTCTAAGACTTTTGCATACAAAGTCTTACTCCAGCAACACACTCCAATCCAAGCCAATAAAAATTGATGAAGTAGTTTAAACTAGAGTGATACAAACATAATTGTGGAATGAATACACTGTTGCTGACTTTCTTCACCCTTCAGACATTTGGGACAATATTATCTTATTAAAGCTACTGACCTATGTCGTGAAGATATGAGGCAAGCAGGATCTACTGATACTTACTGGGGGAGGCGGAGCTTTTAAGGGTCTGTCAAGGACATGGATGATTCCATTGATTGCTAGGATATCCCAGTCAACTATCAGCCTCTCGTTTACCAGTTTGGTGTCTTGGGATGCCTGGGCGAAAAGAAGAGCATTATTAATATATACAATTCATTCCTCATTCCACTGAATATGATGTCCACTGAATATGAAGTCAGCACACAGATGGGGTAATCTACCGTAAAAGAAGACACCACTACTGTGAGATTGTAGCCCAGTTGAGAAGCGATAATGTCATTGTGCTTCAGATCATTGTAGAAGTGAATGCTGTTGTTTGCAGAGATATGATACTCCAAATCCCTCAATGACAAAGTCTGAAATGAGGTTAGATTATTACGTCAAACATTCCACCAACAACATTTACCATGGAACGTCCTTGATGTTCTGCTAACGAATTGTACTAAGTCCATCACCTCATTATAAAATCCTGAATTGTGTGGCACAAACAGCGTTACAGGCGATCCATTGGCTGACAGCAGAGTCAAGACGTCCTGTCCCTCTGCAGAATCTGAGTAGTTCAGCAATATCTAACAGAAAGGAAAATGCAATGCAAGAGACATGAATAGCCACAATGTTAATTCAATAAATAACTACAAATATCTTCTACAAATCTCATAGACATTAATAACATCCATGAGTATATACAGTATCAAATACAGATTGTAATATACATTATATATACTTTATCTGCATAGTGTACTCACAGAATAGAACGTAGAGAAATTCGCATTTGTGGCCACGACGCTTGCCAGGTCTCCATTACAATTGTACCCATCTCCTATGTATTGTGAGCCACACTTGCAGGACACATCTAAAAAGACAGCTTGGCAAGTCAAGCTCAACCTTCATTATGGAAACAAAGGGGACATATTAATGGAATGTGGCTAAGCCTCTAGAACTCCACTGTACCTTTCATCCGGTAGCAGTATGCATCATATTTGCTGGTCGCAGTCGGATTGCTGTACAGGACAATGCCCACGTGATTGTCACCACATTTAGTGGAAGGGGACGTGATGGGGTAGCCGATCTGGGTGCCATTCATCCATCCGGCCATACACAAGTGCATCCCGAGCTAGAAATAACCAGTGCCACCATTCACTCGCATTGCAGTGCATCTTATATGCACAGACACTAAGTACTGTATATAGATCTATGTTTTTCAACCCAATCCATAGGGACCCCAATACAGTCCACACCTGGCCCTCCCTGCACACCTGAACCAAACAATCAATAATAATAATTAATATGTTATTGATCCCCATTGGGAAATTCTCTTTTTGCCTACCCCAACTTGCTCTCTATAAGGGAGAACAAGCTGGCTGCACAGCCCCCCACGGGAACTAGGGGATAAGGGCCTTGATCAAGGACCTACAGATGTGCCAAGGCCAGGCTCGAACCGGCGATCTTTTGATCATAGAGGCTTAGCCCACTGAGCCACATGCTGTGCCTTTATCAAGAATCAAGAATACCTAATACCAGATACCGGTGTGCTGGGAGCTGGGAGGGAGCAAAAATGTGGAGTGTCTGGGAGGGAGCAAAAATGTGGAGTGTCTGGGAGGGAGCAAAAATGTGGACTGTCTGGGAGGGAGCAAAAATTTGGACTGTCTGGGAGGGAGCAAAAATGTGGAGTGTCTGGGAGGGAGCAAAAATGTGGACTGTCTGGGAGGGAGCAAAAATTTGGAGTGTTTGGGAGGGAGCAAAAATGTGGACTGTCTGGGAGGGAGCAAAAATTTGGAATGTCTGGGAGGGAGCAAAAATGTGGACTGTCTCAGGGTCCCTGAGGACCGGGTTGACTAACACTGCACTAAGTATACAGATTAAAGAGAGGTTTTATTTGCTTGTATTTTAGGTAGTTTGCAAATGGATTTTGGACATGCAAGGGAAACTTAACATAGATACTTTACAAAGGGGAGGTACCTGTTGAGCAGCCGACAGCTGGGAGAGGGTGGCCAAGGCGGCTCCCTCATCTTCACACGCCGCTTTGGCCTCTGTGTAGTTCAGCTTGTACTTTCCCGCAGGTGATCTCAGATGAAACACCCCCGCAGTGTTTTCTGGGTCACATACATCAGTACAGAGAGAGAGGGAGAGATCTCACAGAGAAAGCCGGAGAATCCAACAAACAGCCCGGCTCGTGTGCGCTCCAGCTGCTCCTCTTCACTAACATGAAGCGGCGCGTCGGCACGTTCGAGGTCGTCTTACCGTGGAAGTGCAAGTCCTTGCAGTCTGCTTTTGGGTCACAGTCCCCATTGTCTTCCAGACAGCGGTCAACAGGGGGCACCATCTGCTCCAAGCACTGGATGCCATTTCCGACAAAGCCAGGAAGACACTCACAATTCCTTTCATTCTGAATAAAAAATATATGTATATATGGTTATATGTATAGGAGTCCATGAATGGTTCAGGTCATGCATTCTACAGCTTCTTCACCCTTATAGCTCTTATTGCTGCCTCAGTATCTCCTGCTGGGCAGTGAAGCCATGATGTGAAAGTGCAACAAGTCTGCATAAATTTAAGACAGGACAGCTACTTATACAAAGAAAACAACGTATAAAGCAAGATTTTTCTTTTTATGGGGGGAGGGGTCAAAGTGGGTTGGGAGGGACATCGAATCATATTTTTTTTCTTATGTGGGGTCCCAGGACGCCCCATATCCCCCTCAACACAAACACTGGCTGCAGTTACACATACTAGGTCATTCAGTGCTATGGCCCGCAAACTGCAGAATTCTCTAACTCCGCGCTTCTAAACCCAGTCCTCGGGAACCTCCAGACAGTCCGTGTTTTTGCTCCCCCCCAGCTCGCAGCACACCTGCCTGGGAGATCCCCAAGGGCTGGCTTAAGAAACACTGCACTACCACAATCTCTCCATGAACGTTCTTACATTTCATCTTCCGTTTTTCCATTTTTTTGTACCTGCTTGTCCTGTTCGGGACCGCAAGGGGTCCAGAGCCCATTCCAGAAGCTACAGATACGAGGCAGGGAATGACCCAGGATGGAGTGCCATCGCAGCACACACACACCGTTCAAAAAATGTAAGATTCTAAAGATGAAATGGGGGTGGGTATTACCTACAGGATACTCCAATTAACCTCAGCATGTTGCTGGTCTGTGGGGGGAAACCAGAGTACCTCGGGGAAACCGCACAACAACACAGGGGTTTCACAGAGGGAGAATATGCAAACTCCGCACACAGGGAGCCATGGTGGAGACTTGAATCCTGATCCCAAAAGAACGAGGCAACAGTGCTAACCACTACACCACCGTGCAACCTACCAGTTCATCTTTTAAACCTTTATTCAAAATGTTTCTTTTCACTCAACCCTTCTCTTTCTATCCATTGTTTATCTCAGTTTTAAAGCAACCATGGATTTGTGACACAATATACGAGTCCTTTGGGATATAAGCAATAAAACAATGCTATATTAATAATGCCAGAAATACTAATTTTCTTAATATTTCCGAAGTGAATGACTTTTAACATAACTGACTCACTGGACCAGTAAATATGCACGTGGCGAATTCACTGCAGCCACCATTTTCCTCCATGAGACATCTGTTGATGGCGGAGCAGAAGACCCCGTCACCGGTGTAGCCAGACCGGCATGAGCAGCTGACATTGACGCCGGTCTGGGTGCAGTTCGCGTACATGTGACAGCCGCCGTTATGGTCACTGCACAGATCAGGGGCTGTCCACATAAAGAAATACCAAAGATAGTGTCAGCGAGACTGCTGCTCATTCATCCCTGCTAGGCATGAGAAACGACACATACCGGTGCAGTTCCAGCCATCCCCTTCATACAATAAGTCACACTGGCATGTATTGTGGGGTTGACACACTGCATTGGGGTGACATTCTGGGGTGCAAACAGGTATCACTTCTGTAAAATAAAAATAGGCAAAGATAAACATTACTTCTGTAGCCCAGACCCTATCCCATAATATTCAACAGGCCATGGTATGGTGCAGAAAGGGGTAATGAATTCTTGTATACAGGGGCTGCTCCATATCATTGGCTAATTGAATTATAGCCCCTCTTATTACACCCCCCCCCCCCCAAAAAAAAATCAGAGAATCGCCCCTGTTTTTACCCATCTCAACCTCACAGTGCGCCCCAGTCCAGCCTTGGCGGCAGAAGCAGCTCCCGCTTCCCTGCATGCCATCCTGACATTCGCCGTGGACCGTACAGGCGCATTCTGCAGGACAAACACCAAATCACTGCCACCTTGTGTGCCTCATTAGGGGTAGAGCTGAGCGCACATGCTTGTGCAAATTAATTGAAACAAGTTGTCGCATCTACATGCAGACAGACTGACCACAGTTAAGACTGACATCACCGTCACACTGATTCATACTTATCGCCTCGGGTCCAGATTTTAGATCTTGTGGTTTGATTGGTTTGAAAATTGTATGGGAATAACTCAGGATGGGGAGTCAGTTCATCACAGTGCACAAACACCATTCATACCTATAGGGAATTTGGCAACTCCAATTAACCTTAGCATGTCTTTGGACTGTGGGGGGAAACCAGAGAACCTGGAGAAAACACCGTGAACAGGCGGGTCTGTGACCAGCGCCTCTGGCTGCAGGACCGGATGGCTGTTTGTCTATGCTGGACTACCTCCACCTCCCCATTTCCCTCCCCTGTTGCAAGTCACGACTTTTTATGTTGTAAGGCGTAGTAACTATGTGTTTATGTTGCTGAGGTGTTTTTTCTGTTCCTACATTGTACTCCCTACTGGAGTACAGTCTGGGGGCTGTTTTTTTATTCTCCTCCTCTCTCCCCTCATGTAATTCTGTTTTCTCTGTTCTTCCTATATCCCCCATCTTCCTGACCTGTCTACCCCCTATAATGTGATGTTTGTATATGTATGGTCAGGTTGATGGCTAGTTTTTCGCTGGTACTTGTGACTAGTGACATGGTGTATTGCAACAGCAATAAAGGTTTTCATCATCACCATCATAACAATACTGGGAGGTGCCCAACCCCCCAGAGCATTCACTGGAAACATACATGGATGGCTGCAGCACAGTCATACCTAGCTCTAACCCCACCCGAGCAGGCCTGCCAGTCTGTGGGCACAGTGCCTCCTCTGTCCATCCACTCAGCTCTAACCCCACCCGAGCAGGCCTGCCGGTCTGTGGGCACAGTGCCTCCTCTCTCCATCCACTCAGCCCTAACCCCACCCGAGCAGGCCTGCCGGTCTGTGGGCACAGTGCCTCCTCTCTCCATCCACTCAGCCCTAACCCCACCCGAGCAGGCCTGCCGGTCTGTGGGCACAGTGCCTCCTCTCTCCATCCACTCAGCGTACTCTCTGCCCTGTTGGCTGTGCAAACCAGCAGGTCCCAGGCCACTGCATGTATGTTTGTATGACAACTTGTTTCAATTAATTTGTACAAGGGTGTATAACTCTGGAACTACACCTGTTTGTTTATTGCGCATTCTGCTTCCATGCTCATTTGTACAATCCCTCTCAACCAATTAGGCAGTTGTATTTTTTGTCCATGTCTTAAAATTACTGTTTAAAACAGGGGTGGACAATCTTATCCGCAAAGGGCTGGTATGTATGCAGGTTTTTGGGATAACCTTTAGGTCAGCTGTTCAAACCCAGGTGTGAGGACTCTTCAGCCAATCAGTCCTCTAATTAGTGACCTAATTAGGGAGTTGCAGCAAAAGCCTGCATACACACCGGCCCTTTGCGGATAAGATTGGCCACCCTTGGTTTAAAATGTCTCAATATTTATATCACATTTATAACATTCTCATCTGCACTCTGACCTATGAGAATGATACCTCATTTTATGCATCGTAAATCTGAAGCTGACAAAAAAAGATACTTTGATTTTGACTTTGATCAGTTGGAAATGGTTTCTATTTCAGAGCCGAAATGGATGCCGCTCAGTCTAAGGTGTGGGGGTTCAAAGAATTTAATATTTCATATTGCAGGTGAAATAAAAGATTGGTCAGGTTGATTAACTCCTGAAGATGACGGGGCTTGGGGGAAAATATGTAATCACACTCTTGGGGCTGAGATAGAATCATGTGTGAGAAGCTGAGGCTTAAGGAGCCTGGAGAGGTGAGAGCCACACACCTCTGCAGTCGGGACCGTAGTGGTTGGGTATACACAACTCGCAGGCGGTGCCTCTGAAGCCAGCGTCGCACGTGCAGTTCCCAGTGCCCTGCCAGCCATCATCACAGGCTCCATGATTCCCACAGGGAGCCTCCAACCCCCCAGCACACACTGAAATGTGAAGGTATAGTGAGCTCCTCCCTAACAGTCACACCTTAGAGCAGCGTTCCCCAATCCGGTCCTCGGGGACCCACAGTCGCCGCATGTTTTTGCTCCCTCTGGAAGCTGGGAGGGAACAAAAATGGGGGCTGCCTATGGGTTGCCAAGGACCGGATTGGGAAACAATGCCAACACTGGGCGCATTCACACACCATTCATTCATTCACACATTCACACCTACAGAGAGTCTAGTAACTACATCTTAGCATGTTTTTGAACTACCAGAGGAATCCCCAAGAGGACATGGGGATGCACAGATGTACAAAAGGCAAATATGGAATCTTGCTCTTGAGCATATTCTTTATATAATCACCAGAATACACATATAATAACAACATACTTTTCCACTGCACTCCTTTATTTACAATTAAAGTAAGTGGTGAATCGACGTCTCTTTCTTACCTTGACAGTTTCTTCCATAGTGGTTTTTGCAACACTGGGGAGTCCAATCTGACTTTCCACATTCTCTGCTACACCCAGTCTGCCTTCTACTATTAAGCCTATGGTATATGTCATAGCTGAGCCTGTTGTACCGATATCTGGAATACATCGGCAGCGTCGAGTACCTGTTATACATGCACGTCTTCGTGTTGCTCTGGAAGATCAGGCACATTGGGTTGAGTGTTTAGGGCGGAAATTCCACGTGGCATATGTAGATGTGCCGCCACGTAAATACTTACAAGGAATGTGAATCCATATGGACAGGAGGGTATAAACATACAGGTGCCGCACCTACCCTGAGAGGGACCCAATCAAAAGTCTTACAATAAGCAGAAAAATGGTCATTTCATTTATTACCTATCCAGTAGCACTGTGCTGTGTTTTGCATTGTAAATTTTGGGAACCCCCCTCCCCCCACCATGCTCCCACAAACACTCAGTGTTCTATCTAATTTTCAGACTGATGTTCAATCTGATGCATATCTATATAGATGTATATCTTCATTATTTAATAGTGCTAAATGTTTCACGAGAAGGTGAGGGCCGCTCACCTGAACCTTTGTCTCTTTGAAGGCATCACAACGTGCTCCTAGATCGGGAGGCTCAAGGAGCTCGTCGATGCCATGGGCGATTCCCACATCAAATTCCAGGTTACGACTGATTATTTTGGCATTTCCATTGTCAACCACAATGCCTCCCTAGAAGAGGAAAAGAAAAAACTTCACTACATGACTTCACAAAATGACCATTCATTTAGAAATAGGCCAGAGACATTTAGAATCGCATGTTTTTAATAATACAATAACAATAATTCATATTAATATATTTATTACTTACAACTAACTGTCTGTCACAGCTGAAAGTAACAGTTGAACCATACATGGTCCTGACACTGTCATCACTGGGGAGATTCACTGCTTTGAGCTGAAATGAAATAACAAAGGAGTTCATCTTTCAATAGCTAATCTCACATTTTTCAGCCGGGAGGGAAATAACTTCAATATCTCGGTATCTAGTTAATGTGAAGACAAACCACAATGAAAGTAAAGGAGTGGCCGCACTGTCCATTAGGCTTCCTCATACAGATACATGAACAGATGCTTCTGTTTTGTGAGATCTTCTTGTGCATTTGTGGTTGGCCTGGTGGATCGCACTGCCAACACGGTGGGCTGAAATCCAGCTTCCAAGAAAATGCGAACAGGCTAACTGATGTATCTAAATTGGCTGTAGATTATGTTTACGTGTGTATGTGCCCAGTGATGGACTGGCACCCTGTCCAGGATGAACCCCAACCTTGTGCCCTATGTTGCTGGGATGGGCCCCAGGCCTTCTCACAACTCCGTCAGGATAAGTGGTGAGAAGATGGGTACTCGTTTTGGCAATCTGGGCAATATAATCAGTAAGTCATTTAACTACCACTGACATTACCGGTTCACTGAAAGGCTTGTAACAATGTATTATGTAACATTGCCGCGTTGTGTGATGACTATTATTATTAATGATAATTATTAATGATGATTATTATTATCAACAAACTCAACAGTGGTACCTCAGAACTCGAACTTAATCCGTTCAGAACTCTGGATCGAATCCTAAAAAGTTCGAGTTCTGATCGAATTTTCCCCATAAAGAATAATGGAAAATCCATTTAATTGGTTCCCAGCCCCAAAAAAATACACCGAAATATGTTTTTTTAGCATTTAAACACAAAATGAACCTGATAAAACAAAAAGAGCATATACTGTACTAAACACATCTAAGCACATTTAACAAAACAGTAATTTTTAAAGTAAGAAAATAAATGTATCCAAACAATGTGTAAAGTTAAAAAAAAAACAATGTGTCCTGCCCCGATCGTCCGCTCCTTCCGTGTGCCACGCCCCCTCGTTAACCCCGTGTGGAATCCCTGTGTGATCAGCTGTCCATCTGCGTTTTGCCTGCCTTACCTGTAATTAAACCCCGTATTCCCTGATACCCTGACGTCTGCGCCTTTGTCTCCGTTCTGTCCCCGCTGGGCACGACAACATTATTAAAATTAAATGTATTAATGGTTTATTATTCATATTAAAATAATTAATAAGAAATCTTTATTTTTAAAAGTATTTTATTATATAATAATAATTACTGTTACTGTCTATCATTGTCTAAATGTGTTTTTACTGTCTAAATATATGTATTCAGCTAGTGTAAACATACACGATGCTATCACAGCGAATGTGAGGCTGAGACTGAAGCATTACCCTTTGTTTCCAGTGAGAGACGTGCGGCGTGACTCATTTCCCCGCGCGTACAAGTTATCTTAGGTCGGCGTTCACGGTTTGACTTCTGAGATTCAGATCGAGTTCTAGGTAATTTTTTTCCGAACTGGTTGATTCAACTTTTAAGAAATTTGAGTTTTAATGAGTTCGAGAACTGGGGTACCACTGTATTATTATTATTATCATCATTGTTATTATTATAGTCATTCAATGTGTTACATTCTGTTAAGATAATGCTCTGTTATTACATAATACGTTGTTACAAAGGTTTGAAGTAAGAACGACTCACTTTGGTGCCACGGATGATATGAGCTTTGAGGTAAGCAGCCAGTTTATCCTTATGGTCAGCACTGTACAGCCATAATTTCCGTTCCTCAGGAAAGGAATTGAAGACTTCGTCAGATGGCCAGAGCATCGTGAATGGGTGATGTATTTGATTCTCGATCATGCTCATCAAACCAGCATCCTGTTGATATGCACAAGGATATATTTTTGATTTTCAAAATAACTGCTGTATAATGTAGACTTGATTTCTATTTTTTCATAAAACAGACAAATGCAGACAGATGAAGACACGTGCAAATTTACAATTATTTATGGAAAACAGCTACTAATCCAGGTAAAACTGATTTATTCACATAGATTAAATAATTAAACCATATATTGTTATAAATATTATATCAACTGATTCCCCTTTTCCCCCAGTTTTTAAATTATTTTCTCCCTGCTTTCTTATTCACATTGCAAATTATATCGAACATGAGATCAAAAACACAGTCCCCATTGCCAACAACAAGAACCTTAAAGTCATCGTTCACATCAGTGAAGGATGACTGAGCAGTACACAGTTTGGACACTATACCGGTAATAGGTCAATATTATTTAATATTCCATTGCATAAATTCCAGTGACAATCTCCAAATGAAGAAAGGAGCGTGCTGCAGTTGTGTGACATATTTAAGACACCCACTGGTAACATTTCAGCCATGTGACCTTATACTGGCTGCTGGGAACTGCACAGTTCTTGGATAGAGGTTGTTGTACCTGGAGCAGCTTGCTGAAGATGTGATACCCATAGGCTTCTGCTGCAGCTGTGATGTTCAACTGCGGTTGGAGAGGCACAGAATTACAGCATTTAGATTGTTTTATGTAATTAGCATTACTATTAGAGCACTGAAACAGTTATTGGATTTTATATACTTGTCAATAATCACAGAATAGGTTTGTCAACACACATGCTCACATTTTGGTTATTGTTTCTCTACTGTCAAAATTTTCAACGTTCAGAATAAACCACCACAAATTTAATTATATTTCAGTATTACATTACACTGGTATTATTAAATCTTAGTTGCACTGAAGATATTTTCTGCCTAATCCTTAATCCACAAAATTTCTCATTAACGTATTAATCAAAGCTACGCACGAGGACGACTTACAGACGAAGATGGCAAGGTGCTTTTGTTCTGAAGGTCATAGGGGATCAGGACATTGTCAATGAAATGTATGATGCCATTAGCTGTGATGTAGTCGCTGGTGATGATTTTTGTTTTGTTGTTGATGTAAACAACATCCTGCCAGAAATAAGAAAGTAATCAAAATGGTTTTTTTTTTGTATCTTGAATATTGTTACCTTTTGAATTACAGACAAGGAGTACGGAGAGCACATAAACCATTCCACTCATTATGAAGTACCTCTCGGACATTGAAAGTCAGCTGGTGTCCAGAAACGGCGACCACCTTGTCGATTGACTTGAGGCTGGATACATCCAGTTGCTCACAGCTCACTATGTGGTACCTCAGCAGGTCTGCAGTTCGACTGGCATTGTCCCAAGCTGCCTGCTGACACAAAGAGGCATCAGAGGTCCCACTGGTATATCGAGAGACGAGGCCCGGAACACAACACTCTCAAGGTTGTTCGGTTCAAACATAAAAAAACAGATTAACTTCACTCTTTGAAATGTCATCAGTCATTCCATGGAATCTGCTTTGGTAACAACTCTGGTCTAGATGCTTGCATCAGGCACGTGCAGAGGGGGGGGCGGAGGGTGCCTGAGCACCCGCCCCTTTCCTCCAGGATGCCTCACGTGCCCTTTTCTTGGGTTTTTTTTTTTTGTTGTTGTTGTTGTTTGTTTTTTTTTAATGTGTATGTGTGTATGGAGCCCTGTCTTTGCCCCTCAACAATAAAATGTAACTATTAATCTCAATTTTGCTAAATAAAAGGATCTGGCTTGCATCAGTCACATGACTGCCATTAACCAATGCTCGCCCTTGAGGGCAGAGCGCGCTCGTTACGAGCCGGGTACGAGCTCGCAAAAAGTGCACGCGCATCTTCTGCAGGCTGGGTGGTGCGGAGCTGGAGGAGAAGCAGGCAAATTAATTGGAAGGTGCAGACTGCAACAAAACAGTAAATAGGGTGTACAGTGCACACTACAGTCTATAACAACAAATGAATTGAAATAAATGAGCAGCGCGACAAACATTACCTGTCCTTTTATGAACTGCACAAGTAGTGGTGGTCATTAACTGCTAGCTAACTGGGTAAGGGTGTTACAAGGGGGTCTGTAGCTCTGTCCACCGTTTTAGGGAACATGTTTTGTTTTAAAGTAAGTTACAGGACTTTTCCCTTCTTTTCTGGAGGGCTTTTATTTCACTAAAAACGATCTAATATGGATATCCACATAATTCCATATTAGATTCGTCATGAATGTGAGTTGTTGTTATTCAGCCTGTTCTATCTTTTTTAACTTTGAGCACCCGCCCCTTTAAACGTCTCTGCACGGCCCTGGCTCGCATAAATAACCAACTTAACAAATGATGAATGACGAGAACAGGAAGCCATACCGTAAAATTGTCACTGAAATATCCAGATGGGACAAACACCGTGAAAGGTCCGCTTCCTGATAATTCATTGAGCTTAGAAAGCTACAAAAACAGACAATGGTATGCAAAATTAAAATAATGTCTTAATGACATAACATCTTAGCACATTTTAAAAAAACAATACAGTTCTTATGGCATTCCTGATCTTCTACGTACCGTCAGTTTCCTGTTGAACCAGGATGCAACTGGGTGATGCATGATTTCCTACAATATTGAATGAAAAGACGTCACTAACAACCAGCCCTAGTATCTTCAATGAGAGCAAACTTGAGAGCGAAATGACCAAACTCACGTAAAAGATGCTCCCTTTGCAGGTTAAACCATCTCCTATAAAGTTGATTCTACACTTGCAGGTCCTCTCCCCTGGGCCTGAATACTCACACCAGGCATTCCTATCACAGCCCCCATTTGCCTGGAAGCAGGAGCCAGATCAGGCGGAGGTGTGCAGTACAGAGAGACGGTCATGTGTGCGGTGACACCAGCTTACCGTTCTGCAGGGGTTCACTGGGTAGCAGTAACGCCCATTTCCACTGTAGCCCATTTTGCAAATGCAGGCCGCCTGAGAATAAGAAGAACTGTCACTCCTGCCAAACTTCTCACATTAGTCAAAGTGTAAGCAAGGCATCGGTCTGTGGTGATCACAGACGTGAAAAGACGTCTTACTTGGCCAGGGCCAGTTTTAACGCAATCAGCTTTTTCGTGGCACCCTCCATTGTATTCTGAGCACGGGTCAACTTCTATAACCGAGAAACAGCACAAGGGCACATCAGATAGTCAATAACCCAATAACCACTTTGCGGAAGCTGTTGAGCTCAATACATATGACGCATTCTGCTACAGTTACCGACTACATATTATTTCTATGTTCAATTATAGTTAAGATAATATACCAGTATAATTTGCATTTGTAGAACATAATTTAGTAGGGTCCAATGTTAAGGTAATAAGGTTCTGAGTCATCACTATGGAATAAGAACATAAGAATATAAGAAATTTACAAACGAGAGGGGGCCATTCGGCCCATCAAGCTAGTTTGGGGAGAACTTAACTAATAGCTCAGAGTTGTTGAAATCTTATCTAGCTCTGATTTAAAGGAACCCAGGGTTTTAGCTTCCGCTACACTAGCAGGAAGACTATTCCATACTCTAACTACACGCTGTGTAAAGAAGTGCTTCCTCAAATTTGTTTTAAAATGTTCTCCCGCTAATTTCCACTTACAGTATGGCCACGAGTTCTAGTATTTAAACTAATATTGAAGTAGCCATTTAGCTGAACAGCATCCAGACCTGCTAGAATCTTATATACCTGGATCATGTCCCCCCTTAGTCTCCTTTGCTCGAGGTTAAACAGATTCAACTCAGCTAACCTCTCTTCATAAGACATTCCTCTAAGACCAGGAATCATTCTTTTAGCCCTATGTTGCACCTTTTCCAAGGCAGCAATGTCCTTTTTAAGGTATGGTGACCAAACCTGCACACAATACTCTAGATGGGGTCTTACCAAGGAATTATATACTTGTAGCATCCCCTCCTTTGACTTAAACTCCATACATCTAGAGATGTAACCCAACATCCTACTGGCCTTTTTTATTGCTACCCCACACTGGCGAGAGTGGGAAATGGAATCATCAACATACACACCGAGGTCTTTCTCATAATCAGCTACCTTTATTTCAGTGGAACCCATAAAATATCTGTACTTTATATTTCTGCACCCTGCATAGAGTACCTTACATTTGTCTATGTTAAATTTAATCTGCCAGGTATCAGCCCAGTCGCTAATGAAATCAAGATCCCATTGTAGCCTCTGTCCTGTTAGATCAGTATCTGCTACACCACCCACCTTGGTGTCGTCTGCAAATTTAACCAGTTTACTGTATGTTTTGGTGTCAATATCATTAATGTAAATTAGGAACAATAGTGGTCCTAAAATTGAACCCTGCGGTACCCCACTATGAATGCAGGCCCACTGTGACATTGTGCCTCTAATAGCTACTCACTGCTTCCTGTCTATTAACCAGTTTTCGATCCAAACTGCTACAGTTCCTAAAATTCCTGCAGCTTTGAGCTTAAGCAAGAGCTGTTTGTGGGGGACAACATCAAAAGGCCTTCTGGAAATCTAAGTAGATCACATTATAGACCTTTTTGTGATCAATTTCTCTTGTAGCTTCCTCAAAGAACTCAAGTAAATTAGTTAAACATGATCTACCTCTCCTAAATCCATGTTGACTATCCCTCAGAATGTTATTTGAATTCAGGTAATGTACCATTTTCCAGATTACCGTGTAATCATTTTCATGACTTTTCATGACTGTTACCAGTTATTGTTAATCATTGTTTATTGTAACTAGCTTTCTATCTATCTATCTATCTATCTATCTATCTATCTATCTATCTATCTATCTATCTGTCTATCTATCTATCTATCTATCGACAGTATGCCATGTTTTATGGTATATGACGAGTAGGGTTTTATATGAAAAAATTACATTCTTCTCTGCAGGATAGTATACTTAATCCTTGCTCCAATGCACATGTGAAGCAAATCTTGACTTTAAATATACAACATCAGGTATTGATTTTTGGTTGTAGAAACGAGCACATACCCAGGCACACAAGGCCATCTCCTGTGTAGCCTGTCTGGCACTTGCAGAGCCTTTCCCCTGGAGACGTCTTGGTGCAGTTTGCAAATTCCGAGCAGCCGCCATTGTTGCTATCACATGGATTGATCTCTGTCCGGAAAAAGAGCCACATTGCAGGGTTTTCCCACCACATGTCCTGGGGTGCGTTAGCTTTTCTGATTCCGCTCAGTAACAGATATGCTAATTTAAACCATACTAGTAGCTTACTGGATAAAGTCTGTCATTTTAAGAAGGTTGTCCTACATACACCAACCCATATTAACCATATGACCCTAGCACCAACACTACACTAACCATGTTACACTTTTTCTCGATTGCTTTGGCACATTTCATGAAACATGCTTAACATTCTCAAGACTATAAGAGCAATTCTCAAAACAGTTTACGCATATAGCATAACACTATGGTTTGGCCGCAAAAGCCAACTTACTCAAAACAATTAACTCATGTCAAAAGCAAATAATTCTCCCAATGAATTAGTCAGTGCCATCACAATTAAGTATCATCATGACTATTGAGTTTGTTTCAATCGATAATAATGACCAATTTATCTGTGCAGATCTCGAACATGCAAAATCAAGCAAAAAAGCTTCTCACCTTTGCAAGATGTTCCGTTACCTTGGTAACCAGCGATACAGGAGCAAGTAGGAGCTGTTCCTGGTACTCCCGTGATACAGCTGAAAATGATATTGATAAAGAAAAATGCTGGCTTAGGCAACATACTTCATTCTAAATAAAAAGAAGTGCAAAGTGATGTGTGTCCTGATTCACTTGGTACAAGCCTGTTGACAGTCAGTTTAGCAGCAACAATTAGTTCAATTGTTGATCCTGATTACCTACGACGATGCTGAAGTACAACCTTCCAACTTACTTTGCAAACTGATGACAAGTGCCACCACATTCATCGTTCTTGATTTCTGTGAAAAATGGAGCTGGTTATGATGACCATATAAACAATAGCTATAGATTTAAAAATGGGTAAAGTGTTTTATTATATCAATAACTGCAAAACAAACAAAAAAAAAACCACTCATGATTTCTGTATTGTTGGGTGCTAACAATGGTGAGAACTGTTCCATAGTCCAAAGACTTGCGATTAGAGTACCAGTTGAAGAGCAAATTTCCAGAACTCAATCAGTTCACAGGATACATTTTCAAAAATACTTTCTGTGGATTTTTAGTTACAGTAACATATGATGAGGAAGCTGGATGATGGATGGATGGATGGATGGATGGATGGATGGCTCTTCAAGCGGCATCTCTAAATTTCCTGCATGTTATAGACTGGCATCCCAACCAGGATGTATCTCAGTCTTGTGTCCTATGTTGACTGTGATAGGCTCCAGGAACCAAAGTGAACATGACCAAGATAAGCTGGATAGATGGATGGCTTAGATGGTGGATAGATGAATAGATCACAGTTAAATTCAAGCTGCAAGATCTGTCTAAAAATACAAATATTTAATATAACTGCTGTCCATTTTTTTCTGTTTGTAAAAGTGCAGATGCAACTGAATGAAAAATAGGGGCAGTCAAGGGTTTTCAATGTATCAGACAAGGAAAACTGAAAACACTCTATTCATACTCTGAGAAGGGATAGAGCATCTTATACATTTACAATGAAACTTAACATGACAGCATTTGATTACGATTCAAATGTGAAATCACTGATGTTAGTGCAGAAATTCACTATATTGCCAAAAGTATTGGGACACCTGCATTTACACACAATATATAGGCTTTAATATGGAGTTTGCCCACCCTTTGCAGCTACAGCTCTTCTGGGATGGCTGTTCACGAGGTTTAGGAGTGTGTTTATGGGAATCCAGACTCGTCTATCAGATTGCCAGACAGAGAAGCATGACTGCTCTAGAGTCCAGTGGCAGAGTGCTTTACACCACTGCATCGGACGCTTTGCATTGCATTTGATGATGTAAGGCTTGGATGCAGCTGCTCGACCATGGAAACCCATTCCATGAAGTGCCTCAGCATGCATTGTGGAATATTTAGTGGCGAGGAAATTTCACGAATGGACTTATAGCACAGGTGACATCCTATCACGGTACCACACTTGAATTCACTGTGCTCCTTAGAGCAACCCATTCTTTCGCAAATGTTTGTAGAAGCAGTCTGCATGCCTAGGTGCTTGATTTTATACACCTGTGGTTATGGAAGTGACTGGAACACCTGAATTCCATGATTTGGAGGGGTGTCCCAATACTTTTGCCAATATAGTGTACATTTCCAATCAGTTGCTCTTGGGAGATTTCGTCAATCGAGGTGAGGGTCCCCTCGATAGATTTTACCGATCGGGCTGAGGGTCCCTTCGATAGATTTCGTCGATCTCAGCGAGGGTCCCCCTCATTAGTTTTTATCACAATAGACCGGTTGCAGTTACAGTTACAATGGAAGTTCTTCAACTTTTATTAACATACTCTGGAATTCATCTCATGACCCCCCCTGCCAGTGCCTCTCCCACTTTGGGATCCCCTAACTTAGTGGACAAAGGAGATTAAATACAAATAGCACTGAAGAACCTTAAACTATTACACCCCACTTACCTACAGAACATGAGGGTCCTTTCCAGCCTTTATGGCAGAGACAACGCCCATCCCCGCTAATGCCGTCCTGACACCGCCCATGATCACACTGACAAACTAGAGAAGATACGGCAGTCAGAGCACCTCTAAACTGGAATACACCATAAGGGCCATATAATGACCTATAACATTTCTTCTACCTGGATGGAAAAAATTTCAAAAAGCAGTTAAACAAATCACTGTTCAAAGTCATCATCATTTTTGGTAGGATATACTGTGAGATAGGGCCTCCTTTAGGGTACGCTATAACATATACATCTGATGTGGTTTTGAAATCAAGCTTCAGCCATATTTCACTCAACAAGCCCGGTCTTTTACCCGTTCAAGTTTGACAAGGTTTCCACAAAAGTCTTGCAGAATGGATTACCTGGACAAAAGGGCTTTTCGTGTTTTTTTTATTATTTCATTATTCACTTGAACAGGGGTTACATGTCTCCCTGCTGTTTCCATGTAAGTCTCATATGGAAGCTAGTGTCATTCTTGCCACTGTACTAAACGCTTGTTCCATCACAACCCTTGTTTTGTGCACATCTGATTTTTCTTTTTTTCTTTGTTAAAACAAACATATTTAAAATATAAGGTAGCAACATTTTAAGGGCAACCTTACCTGATTTGCAGTCTGGACCGTATCTCCCTGGCTTGCATGTCTCGCAGGCGGTGCCGTTAAACCCCTCATCACACTCGCACTTGCCGCTACCATGGAGCCCGTCTAGGCATTTGCCGTGGTTAGAACACCACTTCTCCACCTTTCCTGGGCATTTGAGGCACATGGGACCAAAGTACCCAGAACAGCAAGAATGATCCTGAAGATAAAGGGTACAATAAAGATGGAATGAATATATGTTATTATATATGATATTGTTCTTGTTGTGCATCAGGAAACACAACCATTTTCGCATGTGCCATAAAGCATTAAATATTTGTTCAGTCCCTGGATTGATTGGGGCAGTGTGTGACTCAGCAGTAGTTTGCTGGTTCAAATCTCATGGTCAATACGGTGATGTCACTGTTGGGTTTTAAGCAGCGCACTTAACCCAAATTGCTCCAGGGCCTGACTGACTCTGCTTTCTCAGTTGTATGTCACTTTGGATAAAGGTGTCCGCTAAATGAATAAACATAGATTACAAGGGAACACTCAAAGGAAGAAAAAACTGAAAATTCACCACAGTTGTCTTCAGGCATTCCATGATACAGCCTGCGACGGATATTCTCTTGAATGCACCTCGGGACGTGTATTTGCAGTTGGGTTTCATGTTTGAAGGAAACTTTATATCCAGCTACAGACAATGGACAGCAGTCACTAACTTGAAACACCATGCAGCATGTTTTTTTTACAGGAATTCTATGTGAATTACTTTCAGATAAACAAATATGGAACTAACAAAATAAATAAATATAGTCCCCGACTCTGTACAGGATGGGCAGGTGGGAAATCAAAATCACAACACTGGAGGAAATTGTCTGTAGTTACAGACTGCACAGTACCCAGAAACAGACAAAATAGAAAATAAACAATGCCACATACAAATTCTATATAAAAATGAATAAGTATACATATGGTAATAAATTAAGTAGATGAGAATAAAAACAAATACAGTACTGAGGTAACAAATACAAAGTTGCCTGTAATTATCACACAAAAGAAAAACAGATAGAAATGTATATAATTAGGTAATATTGCACATGTGCCCAGTGTGATTCACTGGTTGCTGTTGGAAGCAATGACTTCCTGAGGTGCTCAGTGGAACATCATATGTTGAGGAGTCTATGACTAAATGTGCTCTTCTATCCAACCAAAACATTATACTGCTAAGAGGGTTGTCCCTGATTGACCCAAGTCTGGACAACATCCTCATCTCTGCAACAGTTTGAATTGTTTCCGATTCTTCCCCCAGAACCGACCCTGCTGATCAGCTTGTGGAGTCTGTTGGCATCTATCACCTTCACACTGTTAACCCAGCACACAATAGTGTAGAAGGTGGCACTGGCTACCACAGAGATGGATGGATGGATGGATGGATGGTAAAATTACAAATTTTAAATCTAAAAGTAAATTTAAAATCTCACCGGTTTGTCTTTGAAGAATGCACATTTGGGTTTCTCCTCACAAGCGCCGCACTTTCCCTGATGAACATAAGCAGGGAAAATATTTAATTTTAATCAAATTATATTTAAATACATCAAGACGAAGATATGAAATGCTTACCTTGGTTTTTATGGAAACCACCTTGTTACAGTAGTTTTTGTGAATTTCTAAAACGTGAAGAATGCCCGTGACAATTCCATCTTTGGTTGCATTGAAGTTTCCATTGAGAAGAACATCATTTGCGAAAATCTGCAAAGCAAGTTAAATCAAAATGTATACATCGCCTCCCCCTTTAGATTTTCATACCCAATAGGGAGACACGTTTCATCAGTCAGTAGCGATTAATGCATGAATGTACTGAGGAAAATTAGGGATTCATGAGTGAGATGTGGATAGTGTCCCATTGCCCATGTTGTTCTGTACCTCGCCTTGATCATTAGCGTGAAACATCATTTCATAGGTGGAGCCCAGTAGCGTAGCTTTCATGAGGCCATTTTTCAGATCCATCGGTGTGAGTACAGCATTGACAATAACATGGTATTTAACCAAATCTAAATCCTGAATGAAGATAAAACATTGTTTTTAAAACACCACCACCTTTCTTTGCTTTGTTTTTTTCTCATCATTTACAGATCATGTTTGGATCATTTGCACAAGACAAAGTGTGCTGATTTTCTTAACCATGAAAACATACCATTTGCGTGACATTTGTACTGTTGAAATACTGTTTGATGGCTTCATTTGTTGGTATGAGGATGGTGTATTTTTTCTCATGAATTACATTTGTCAGGTTGTAAAACTGGGGAGAAAAAAGGTAACATCATTACATATTGACAATTAATTCTATCAGTAAATTACCATAATAATATAAAATCATAACAATCACCCTGAGAGACTGATAATTCTGCAGCATACTGCATAATATCTTTATATCAGTTTTAATCAATGGAATGTAGCTCAAACTGAATTGCAGACAAGCAGGCCTGCTTATCAAATTAAAATCAAATCTAGTAGGAATTCAGCATATTGCAGCTTCCCTGTCTCAAGAATCAGTGTGTTAATGATAATCCTGATATCATACCACAATTGCTTGTTGGAAGAGGCTAAATTCTGGGGTACTGTTGAAAAACTCCATCAAGCCAGGGGGGTCCGGTGGAATGTCTGACAGGGGGGGTCTTAATACCTGCAACCATACATAGCATGCCCCATAGGAATTATCTGTTTAAGAACAAATGAGTTTTAGTGTAATGTTGAAGACTTCTGTTACCGTATCAATGATGTGGATGAATCCATTTGTGGCTTTTATGTCTGGTGCGACGATAGTGGCATTCTCCACCATGATCTCCTAAAAAGTTCACAATTACAAAATATTAATAACAATAACCGATGAAGAAAAAATGCATCCTACATGTTACATTGCCAAAGCATTGACATTTCAACCAATATGCGGTACTTAGTACACTGTCAGTTTTTGTACATGTATTTTGTATATATAGTTCTTCATGTTTCTCTACGACGAATTTTAATCTTACAGTTTATTATAAGAAGCCAAGATACAGTTGTTTGGGTTTGTTTTATTTTGTTGTTTTTTTTTCTAAATGAAATGTTGACGATCTTGATATGTAAACAAGAAGCAATTTTTTTACCCCGCTTTTATTCTTTATTTCCCATTTAGTTTTTTCGTTAAGTGTTGACAATTTTGTGTTGACTCTCTGCTCCATGTCCTCAAGGGTAAATACACCATCTAAAAAGTGCACCCTGGAACCATAAATAATTAAAGTCAGCCAAGTAGGACCCACTGTGCAAATGCCACCTAGGAGAATGCAATCTTAGACCTCTGAATTGCCTTTTACTCACTTAAGAAAGAATGGAAGTCTGAATGGGTCAAGCCAGAAGTCTGCCTCTGCTTTGCTTAAACTCCGAAAAGCCCTGTATGAAGGCACCAGGGCCGTTACATTTTCCAGGGTATCAAAATCAGTGGATTTCTGCATGAGGGCACAGGCATTGGGTATCAGAGTGAGTTTATACTACAGGTATTTCTTAACATTCTCCCTTTAGTACCACAAATTCATTTTAAAAATAAACTTGGGAACGTACCTGTATCAAGCTATAAAAATGAGAAAATTCTGTCCTCAAAACGAGTTCCTGAACAATACACATAAACAAACTTCATTAGATTGTTAAATAGTAATAAAAAGAAACTTGTCTCATGTATGTAAATTCCATTAGGCGACATGTTTACACAATGGCTCAGCTTCCCTTACAGTGTGTCGTTTCATCACTTGCAAACGGGTTTATACAGGGATAGGTACACAAGGAAGACAAGGTACACACTAGCCCCAGCTAAAGGCTGACTGGCCTCCAGAATTGCACCATCCCCTGTCATTCACTGATTCAAAAGATATCACTGGCTAATGATAAAGTTGGTTTCTCTGCATGCTCCCTCTTATGCTCCCTGTCACTACAGTATCAACTGTACAGTCAACTGTGGATGTGAATCATGCATGCGCTGCAAATCTGAGTCAATTGTATTAAAGTATTAAACTATTCAAGTACTGGACTGTAGACCATCTGCCAAACTTGCACCCTTATCAATTATAGAAACTTAAGGTCCATCTCATGTACTTGGACAAATTTTCATAAAAATGGCTGATTACCTTTAATTGTCTGGACTGACACTTGAGTTCAGTTGCTTTTGTATTTGGCTTTCAATGCTGGCGCATGCACGACACATCCAAGGTTTACATAGATCCTGTAGTGGCATTCCCAACATTAAAAAATTCTAGAGTCACCTCAGTCACTCACCATAAATAAGTCACCATAGCACACTTTTCCATTCCCAGAGAAGCCAGGGGAACAGGTACACACAGCTGTCCCATTCGACTGCAGTTTGCAAGCGGCCTAGACAGGGACAAAACAGCAGGTCTGACCTGAAGTGAACATCTGCTGATGCAAGATAGTTATTACTAGAGACGGCACCGGTCCAATGCTATCTATCGGTATTGGGCTATTAATGGCAAAAAATGCTGGATCAGACATGGAGGAGACTTGGATTAATGGGTTATCCGGATTTAATTGTTGATGATTTGCCAACATCCTGAATGTTTTGGTTCTTATTTGACAATCATGGTTTTGGTTATTTGCAAGTCATAAACAATTAAATGGGAATATTCTAGGACCTTGCCGATTGATGGCAGAACCCTGGAGACAACGAAAAGGCCAAAAACAATGCTGAAAATGATTTGAATGACATAAAATCATATACTATATAAATATTAGTGATACATAATATTTGCTAGTGTACACTATATCTTTATTAAAAGTCTTGGCTTGGCTATTGCATGCATCTTGGTCTGGTTAAGCAGCCTCACTCATGTGTTTGCTGTCTTTGTGACCATGGAATCTTGCAGTTTTTGCAGTATATTTAAAATTTTCAGTGCCATTAAGTTTGCAATTTTAACAATGAGTCCAAAACGTAGTGCTCCCAGTGCTTACATTAGTAACGTTGTACGTACAGGAATATAATTTAGATGTTCGCATATTATATAAAAAGGTCTTGATAAGAAATGACAATGCAACTTGATATGCAAAGTATACAGCACAGTGCTGTTTGTTTAGAAATTGGTAATAACTAGACGTTTATGTTATCATTCAGGCTAGCAGACTTTTGGGTTAAGGCTGGGGGGGCAAGCATTATTATTTTCACATTGGGGCCACCCCTAACCCTTGCAAATACGAAGAGGGTGTATTTTATGCTGAAGGAAGGAAAAAAAGCAAAACTGCAGAGTGCATGTCCATAAAGCTAGTGCTGATTTTTCTTAACTCCAAACACAGTAAAATGTATACAAACTTCAGTATTGTATTCTTTCTAAAGTTTGGTTAATTACTACTTAAGAGTTTCTTTTGTGCTCCATTGTATATATTGTACTGCAGATTTATGTGTACTTTTTGACTAGGAATAGTTAGTTGTGGTATACAGTAATATTTTTTATGACTGATTTCCTTATTATATTTCATTTGACAACAGATTGAAGTTTGCAGTATTATATATTTGTTCATTTTTGTTAACGTTTTTACTGAATAAAACAAGCAAGCGCACATCTGCATAAATCATGTTACCCGTGGATTTCCTCCTGTAGCATGCTAGCATGGCTTTTGTTTGAGCAACGTGTCCATTGTATTTTCCTGTTCTTAGCAAACTCAAACAATTCAGCTACAACACTACATGCAGACAGCTTGCCATCTCAATTGAAATGTACTGATAAAAATACTGGTATATCACTTAATCCCTAGTAGTTGGTAAAGGGGGAAAAACATTGGATTGGTATCAGCAGATACTCAAAATTTTTAAATCAGAATCAGACCAGAAAAAATTACCTTGCGCCATCTCTAGTTATTACATGTAACATGGAATGATATGTCAAAAGAAGGTGATTCTGATTGTCTTGAGAATGTTAATCACTTCAGTGAAAATAAAACAGCCAAATGAGCGAGCTGAAAGGAAAACATCTGACCCACTCAAGATATACACACCCCCAAGGCTCCCTAACGACCCCCACCCAATAGGAGATTCCTACCAGAAGTGAATGTCTTGTTAACTGTTGCTATTTATACCACGGCGCTGTTGAATTCTCAAATCTGATTGGTCAGAAAGGTGCTGATTCATTTTCTATAACCGGCCACGTAGTGCTAGTAAGGCAAATCAAAGTAGTAAATCAATGCGGTATTATAATACTTTAATTTTAACTAATGTGACTGAAAATTGTAGACATAAAACGCAATTTAAAATGAATGCAAATGAAACCAAAACGTTTAGTAATTGGCAGGAAAAAAAGTTCTATTATTAAATGCATTTTCTGAGTAGAAACATATCAGCCAAATGTATAGTGGCCGTGGTATAAGCAGGTTAACACAATCCAGGTTGTGTATTATGTATTTAATTGCACAGCTGCAGAAGCAAGGAACCACTTGACACGCAGCAGAGTGCATTAACCCTTACATAACTCTGTATATATTGCCTGCATTTTCCAGCCATTTGCAAACTTTTAGCTAGAATTGCTCAACTGCATAAAAAGGCATTTATTTCCATTTATTTCCCTATCTATCACACCTGCGTATGTGGTCCTCACTGTCAGCTGCTGTCAATATTGGTTTTATGTTGAACAGAACTAAATGCTAAAGTCAGGTTCTCTGTAGATGGTAATGCCTTCAATAGACAGAGCCGATTCTCAGGTTTAATCTGATCAGCAGTATTTATTCTGGTGAGGTGAAATGGTGGACATCTTATACAAACCAGGTTATGGCAGCCTCCATTGTTTGTGCGGCAGGGGTTGATCAAGTCACATCTGCGCCCATCTCCCATGTAGCCAGACTTACATGTGCACTTGTTCTGAAAAATTCAAAGAATGTGGAGGGGAATGTCGCTTACACTGCGTATGTATTGTACAACATACCCTGCACAATACATGATAGTCAGAATGTCAGAATATTCAAGCAAATAATACAATAACATTACATTTGTAGGACTGTAACTGATATTATAAATAATGATTTTTGTTTTGTTCATACAACCAAACATCATCCACCCACTACAGGGGGTCTGGAGCCGATCTCTAGCAGAGATACACCATTAATGGGATGCCAGTTCATCAAAAGACACACACACACACACACAATCGTGCCCTATAGGCAATTTAGAGATGCCAGTTAGCCTAATACCATGCCAAAGGACTGTATGAAGAAGCCAGTGGAGCAGAAGAAACCTGCATGACACAAAAAGAAAACGCAACCTGCCTAGAGGTGCCACCATTATTTGTACTTGAGGAGAGAGAGAAAGAGAGAGATAAGGAGTGTGCGCTGATTACACCACGTTGCTGCACCCATCACACGACGAACCACCTCAGGCATGAGAACCTGAGCGCAGCTGTGGGGTGGCCGGTACCTCAGCACCAGAATAATTAGAATGGAATGGAACAGTGTAAAGTTTTTCTCTGGTGGCTGGAGTGCCAATCCTGCCACCAGCGCCCAAATTTTCCCTGGAAGTTGGAGGACCTGCTTGCAGGGCTGGATGTAGATGAACGTCACACCCAGGACAAAATGTACATGAGCAGGGTTAGAAAGTCTGGGCCCCCTGACAAAATGTCATCTTGGGCCTGCTCTAACAATTCTCTTACAGAGTCTGCAAAGTCCCAACAATGCGTAAGAATTGTACCCTCGTTCTCACCATTTTAGATAGTGAATCACAGATTGGTGGATCATGGTTTCAAGTGGTGATAAATATAGCCTAGTCAGTGTCCATGGGATCAAGCAATTATCTTGGATCATTTAATCCAGCATGGCTAATCCAATTCTCCCGTGGCTTTGAAGCACCAAAATAACCATATCCACATTTAGACAATCCAGAACGAGTCCTCTGATCTTGGATGTTTTAAACCAATTTTTTATTAAGAATACCTCACTGGGATTTCTAAAATGGGGGAGAGAATTTTCGGATAATGTTTGCAAAATGTTCAAATGTTTTAACTATGACTGCAAGCATTCAATTGCGATAAATTGGTGAAATCTACATAGGGGGACCCCCTCCCATCAGTGAACTCTACCGAGGGGGACCCCCTCCCATCAGTGAACTCTACCAAGGGGGACCCCCTCCCATCAGTGAACTCTCCCAAGGGGGACCCAATCCTATCAGTGAACTCTACCGAGGGGGACCCCCTCCCATCAGTGAACTCTCCCGAGGGGGACCCCCTCCCATCAGTGAACTCTCCTGAGGGGGACCCCCTCCCATCAGTGAACTCTCCCGAGGGGGACCCCCTCCCATCAGTGATATCTACTGGGGGGAACCCCCCCTCCAATCAGTGAAAACTACTGAGCGGGACCCCCTTCAATCAACGAAATCAACTGAGGGGTACCACTTCCAATCTGAGAAATCTATCGAGTGGGACTCTACCCCCATTTGGTCAGCAAAACTGGGGGCTGAGTATGGCTGGCACTGTTATTTTGGGGGTCGTGGGGACAGTAATGTAAATGTACTACATAACAGATTCTTTGGAAGTGGAGAGGTGAAGGTTTTGCTATGGGTGGTGACACAAGGAGGGCTAAGTGGGAAAAGGAGGAAATCCAGCTGGTCCCTGAAGCTGGTACCTGACCGGGGCCGGTGGGCTTGCAGTCCGCTTGGAGGTGACAGCCCCCTCTGTCATTCAGGAGGCAGTTGTTTATTTCAGTGCAGACCAGCCCGTCGCCCATCCAGCCTTCATTGCAAATACACGAGGTGTTCCCTGGGCCAGCATGTACACACTTGGCCTGGTGGGGGGTGGTGGGGGGGGGGCAGATACAGTCTGATTGGTGCAAATTAAAAGGAACAACAGCAGCAGGTGCTATTTTGTAATGTCATGTACGGCTATATGAATTTACATTTAGATTACAGCCGCCCCTGTCAGGTTTGAGGCAAGGGTTGCTAGGGAGACAGGAGTATCCATCGCCGTCGAACCCTGGTTCACAGATGCAGCTGCGATTCACAAAATGTGGAAATGGCATTAGAGAATCATGGTACAGAGGGACATAACCACAGCCATTCCGATTCGGAACAAATGTTGTCTAGTCACGGTGTAAATGTGAAGTACAGTACTGTGCAAAAGTCTTAGGCAAAGAAATTGTCTAAAAGCTACAGTATTTATCGGAGTAGTATGTGTACATTTGCTCCGACAAAAACACAATTTAACATTAGAGCACATGCAAATGAACAGAAACGCAATAAAAACCAACAAGAATTTCTTCTGGTGTTGGATGGCTAGATAAACACCACTTCAGTTCCCAACCTCTCCCCACGGCACCTGAGCCGTTCCATGTATTTGTTAAATTTCACCACCAGCTCTCTTATTTTAGTACCTTAATTAGTTAAATAACTTGACGTATTTATTAGCTAAACAATGATTGAAAGTGGTCATGTCAAAAACTACGTGTGTATATTGGATGGTTCCCGCAAATACTAGAGTGACTTTATGAGAGGTTTTGAAATGGCTGCCACACTTTTACAGACATAATATCATAGTTGCACACCAACACAACATCATTTTCTTTGCTTAAGACTTCTGCACAGTACAGTAAATTGTAAAATGCAGCATTGGGCTCTGGTAGATGATCTGACATCCCAGATGTATACATTTATCTTGATGACCTGACAATAAAGATCTGTTGGTTTTGACGTGAACTTGCCTTGATGTCCCATTCTCGAAACGATGGCAATAACCATTGGGGTGACATGTGGCAGAGCATTGAGTGAGCTCCTGCTCACAGAAATCACCATGGTACCCCTCCTGGCAGGACCCTGCCCGACACACCCCATTGCTGTTCGGCCTGTTGTCGCAATTTCCATGCACGCATCGGCAGTCTGTGGACAGATGCCACACGCGCTCAGCGGCTATCAAACCGTGCCGTATTCTTAGTGGTGACCTAATGCAGCTACATCTATCTCACGTACCTTCATTACAGTTCTCTCCATGCTTTTTCGGGTCAGAGCAGAGGTGGCAAGCAATTCCTGTGAAGCCTGGGATGCATTTGCAGGAGCCATCGCCATTAATGCCATCATCGCACTTTGGGAAAACAAGTCAGAGTTTCCAGATGGACAAACCAGACAAAGTTACCACCACAACACAGACAAGTGAGCCTAGACTAGATACAGTTATAGTTGCTCTTGCCACAGAATTCAAATAGGCAGAAACTCTGGGCTGAGTATCTTTACCCAAATGGGTAGTCTTACTTACAGTCCCTTTGCCATAACAAGGGGTTTCAAAACCACCGATGCAAGGTTTACAGTCAGGTCCGTAGAAGCCTGGGCAGCAGTCTGGTTGCTAGGAAAACATAAGAAGGACCAAGCCTGTCACTAAAAATCAGTGCTGCAAAAAACCCCCAATGTTGGTCAGAATCTACCACGCAGAAGTGTCATGCAGTATTTATCGTGATCAACAAGGTCACGGCAAATGCAAGTCAGGCAATGATGTTAAAGCACAAACAGAGGGCCTACCACTCGAGTCGTATTGCAGTATTTGGCACAGCCCCCACTGCTGAGCATCAGAAAGTCAGGAGAGGTTGAGTATTCACAGTCCCTTCGATAACTTGTCTGTAGAAGCAAGCAATAGGAACATTGATGATGCAGTCAAGTCACATCACTTTATTGATATCTCACACATATGAAATGAGAATCAGACATTTACAACAAATAACCACTGACAATAAATACTGGAGGGGTAAATTAAAAAAATAAAACAAGACAACAGTACACAACAATAACAATGAATCACTGCACAAAGTCCAAGTGTATTTGTTATTACCAGTTCAGTGCTTCCAGATGGGCAGTGAGTCTCATTCAGGTGACTGCATCTTGTACAGCTTCCCTAAAAAACAAAGCATGGAAAAGTACTTCTATGAAGGCAAAAACTATTTAACACTCTGAAAGTTCACATGTGGCATCACAGACCACAGCCAACACAACCTACCTCAAGTATTTGGCTCTCATTCTTATCACACCTGTGTGGCAAAATAGGAACGATGGATGGAGGGATGAAGACACCGTCAATGACATGGATGATTCCATTGGATGCTACAATTTCTCTGTAATCTAAATTGATCTTTTTTTCAGTCAGAAAGATTCTTGCCTGTTGGAAAATAAATGCAAGAGATGATATAAACCTCATACCATATTTCAGTTTCAGAAGGGCACCCATAAAAATGTGTCCTCTGTCCACTGGGAAATGAATAGTGAGGATCTCTGTAATGTCCATGACGCGGTGCGATCAGATTGATGGGTCATTGACTTACATTCTTGGCAATGTTAACTGTGATGGTCTCATGGGCCATGGTCTGGAATTCTGTCATGGTAGCCAGTTGTTCCACTGTAACCTGGAAAGAGAGGAAAATGGCTTGATATTAATAGACATTTTGCATTCTTTTATCAAACGCCAACCATTTTCATCAACATTTTATAGCATCCAAAGTTAGAACAGCATTTTCCAAGCCTGTAAAAATTCAAACATAAAAAAGTTTCTGTGGATACCAATTAATATAATTCCTCATGGTAGTGTTCTTTTCCATGTCAATGTATGAAATATACCCAATATAATTAATGACCGTTATATATCACACAGCAGTAGATTTTCTTTTAATGCATTATCATGCATTATGTGTCATGCAATCTTTTTGCTGAATATGCTCATTTCCTAATTGGTTTGTCACCACTGATAGGAATGAATAAATTTATATTGATCTCCTGGATAACTTACAGTAGCTGTATTCAAAGACCTTGTCCAAGAAGCCTAATATGGATCTAGCAGCCTGTCTTGCTATAGGCTGATTACAATCTTTCCATTTTTATCACGACTCTGAAAGAATTTTTGCTAGTCTAGAGCTCTGTGCTTTGCTGTCGTCCAGTAATGTGTCTCATTTTGTCAAAGATCTGACCACAGAGCTGCTTCTCAGTACCATCACGTAATCATTCACAGCCGGGCTAAGATTAGCTATTCAGTATGTCAGGCTAGCCTCATAACTGCACAGATCCTCTGCCTCAAATCTTTGTATTACATTACCTTGATTTAGTCCATAGAGGTCTTATCTATAGAGTCTTACCCAAACCTACTGAAATAGCTTCTTTATTTTTTTATGCCTACCTTTCATGCTATACTAAAACGCCTACCCAATCCCTGTCAAAGAAAACCCCTGCTGTGCCAAATAAACGGGGGTATACAGGAGCAGGCCACAGGGGAAATAGCCCCGGCTGAAAGCTGATTGGCCGCTGGAGTGCCCCCTTCCCTGTAACTAATCATTCGAAAACGTACCCTTGGTTAATTATTGGTAAGGCTGACTCCTCTGTATGAATTATGGCCCCTCTTATGCCCACCCTCCTTAAAAAAAATTCTAGCATCACACCTGCCAATGAACCCTTCAATCATGGTCCAATCCTGTATCATACTTCTTTGTCTTGCTGCTGCACTTTTCTAAACTTGATATATGGTATTTCAGTTGGAGCACAGAACAGCTTTTAAAATGCTTATCACACTTATTCAGCGGGTGGCCAATTAAAGTGTGGTCAAAGCTGGAATATTTACCGCTGCCATGGAGAAGATGTGATGCTTCAGAAGCTTCTGAAGCTTGTCTTTGGCCTGCAACAAGAGAACTAACATTATTGGAGGCAAGTCCATCTCACAAGTATCATTTGAAATCAGATAAGTACTGATTTTTAATCCCTTAATCAAGATTAGACACATATCTGGTTTGCAGAATCACTCAAGGCAGGTAGAAGGTCAGAAGGAAGGTTATTACAGATTACCATCCATCATACCTGACTGTGGCAAATACCGGTTTGTGAAGGTCAGTATCAAATAGCTCCGATGACCCCTGACCTTCTCACCTGTGACAGCATGTATATGAAACTCCCATCCCTGGCACGGTCTATAGCCTCGTTTGTGGGGACAAACACGGTGAGGGGCCCAGGACCCTTTAATGGAATATCTGCACCACAGTTCTGCAGCACCAGTGAAACATGAGTTTAAATTAATTGGCTTGAAATCATATGAACACATATGACCATCGTATGAACATAGCCACTACTAAACAAAGAACAGCGCAGTCTATAAGTAGACTTTAAGTCTATAAGTGCATAAGTATATTCTTTTGGTAACACTTAAAGTCATCATAATGCATTATAGATACCTTCATAATGCATTATAATGCATTCAAAAAGTATAAACACGGCTATAACTATTTATAAAAAGGCATAACACATTATAGCCATGTTTATTATGCATTATGAATGTCATCTGAATCACTCACCTATAACGCACTATAGATACCTTCATAATGCATTATAATGTTCAACATAAGAATTAATAATGCTGTATACTGCATTATGAAAGTAATTGTATAAATAGGGAACATTGTATAAAAATAGCTATAATTGCTGCACACATCCTATCCATAGTATTAAATTATAACTGACAGACTGCACTTTACAGTGAATATAAAAAGTGTACACACCCTTGTTAAAATGCTTTTTGTGATGTAAAAAATGAGACCACAATAAATAATTTCAAAACATTTCCCACCTTTAATGTGACCTATAACCTGTACAATTCAATTGAAAAACCAACAAATCTGTTAGGGGAAAAATATTTAAAAAAACTACAACAAGCTGGCTGCATAAGTGTGCACAACAATAAATAAATACTTTGTTGAAACATCTTTCAGTTTAATTACAGTACTCAGTCTTTTTGGGTACACATCTGCCATCAGTTAAAGTGACTTTGATTAACCCCAAATAAAGTTCAGCTGTCCTAGTAGGATTTTCCTGACTTTTACTCGGCTGCATCCTACAGCAACAGCAATGGTTTGCAGAGAGCTTACAAAGTATCAAAGGGATCTCATTGTTAAAGGTATCAGTCAGGAGAAGGCTACTTCACTGCATTTGATAAACCATGGATCACAGTGATGACAGACATCAGGGGAAGGCTACTTCACTGCATTTGATAAACCATGGATCACAGTGATGACAGACATCAGGGGAAGGCTACTTCACTGCATTTGATAAACCATGGATCACAGTGATGACAGACATCAGGGGAAGGCTACTTCACTGCATTTGATAAACCATGGATCACAGTGATGACAGACATCAAGAAGTGGAGAAAACATGGGGCAACAGTGATGTTACTGAGAACTGGATGTCCCTCCAAAATTGATTAAAAGACAAGACAAAACCTGGTCAGGGAGGCAGCAAAGAGGCCTACAGCAAGGCAACACTGAAGGAGCTGCAGGAATTTCTGTACTACATGTGACAACAATCTCCCATATTCTTCATATGTCTGGACTATTGAGTAGGGTCGCAAAACAGAAGCATTTTCTTACAGAGAAAAACATCCAGGCTCAGCTCAATTTTACAAAAAGAATATATCGTCTCCCAAAAGGAGTGAAAAGCTGTATTATGATCTGATGAAACCAATGTTGAGCTTTTTGGCCACAATTCCAAAAAGAAATTGTGACCCCAAGCATACATCCAAATCAACAAAAGAATGGCTTCACCAAAAGAAAGTTTTGGAATGGGCCAGCCAGAGCCCAGACCTAAATCCAACTGAAAATCTGTGAGGTGACCTGAAGCGGGCCGTGCACAAGAGATGCCCTCGCAATCGGACAGATTTGGAGCACTTTTCCAAGGAATATTACCAAGTCAAGATGTGACATTCTGATAGACTCCTACCCAAAAAGACTGAATGTTGTAATTAAATCAAAAGATGCTTCTACAAAGTAGCCGTTTAAGGGTGTGCACACTTATGCAACCAGCTTATTGTACATTCCTTATTTTTTATATTTTCCCCCTAATGTTTGTTTTGCAATTGAATTGTACAGGTTTATAGGTCACATTAAAGGTTGTAAAAGTTAAAAAAAAAATGTTTATCATGGTCTCATTTTTTTATATCACAAAAAGCATTTTAACAGGGGTGTGTACACTTTTGATACCCACTGTATATAAATATTGTTTCACTTCAAATCCATTGTAATGTATAATATGTGTCACTATCCAAAAACTTAAGGACTGCACTGAATATTATAAAACTTATTATGCACTGTTTGAAAACATCAGTTATGCAAAACAAAAGAGAAAATATGTGAAATAATTTCCACACATATGAATTTAATACACAGCTCAGCATCTTTAGTAATGTGGTGTAAGACTGTGCAGTCTGGAAACAATGCCATGCACCTATACTTAATTTCCAGCTAAGAGGTACTTACATCTACTAATGACTGAAAACGGTTGAAATCATTTTCTGAAGCAACAATACTCCCGATGTTCATCTTAGCATACTGAAAATGAAGACATTCATAAAATAAACACTAGACATGAAATCAAGTCACAACAGAGTCAATAAGTTCAGATTAAAAACCATACCTTCTCATCAATATTCCTGTTTGGGTACGATTTGATGATTGGCTTGTCAATGATATGGATAATCCCATTGGCTGCTGGAATGTCACTGTGCACAACACTGAAATCTTGGAACGAAGCCTGTGCAATGGTGAATTTCTGTTAAACAAAAGGACAAAATAACTATATCGGAGTATCCTGCACACACATTTCATATCTTCAAAATTGCCAGCTTGTTTACTGTCTCAGAGTACCTTGTTATTCTGGAAATTAATAGATTTTCCGGAAAGCAGCCAGTACTCCTTGCTTTGCAATTCACTCATGAGATACTGCCCAAGAATTATGTGGTTCTTGCAAAAGACAGCATCTGGGACATCCTTGAGGCACAAAAAAGAAGAGCAGAATTCACAAAAGTAAGTAATGAACAGGGGAAGTGAAGTTAAATACTGATGGAGAAATAATGATTGTTATAGTGATTGTTTAGTGATTGTTTCATTATAATATAATTATAATGTACATTATAATATAGTGATTGTTTCATTATAACAATTAAGGTCCAGTTTGATGTTAAATTGTTACATGTGCAATGTAAAGCAAATGAGAAATGTTACCCCATAAGAACCATAATACTTAAAGCATTTGTGAAGTTCTATGATACAGTGTCACTCAAAGGTGAGTGAACTCCTATGTCCACTGTAGAGGAAGCAGTTTAAAAATGTGCCATGGTAAGTCTACCTAAATGTGGATGTCTTTCAAAATTATCCCACAGAATATAAGAAATGCAAACTTCTGCAGGCCTCCCTGTCAGCCGCCGATATGCAAGTTTATATCTCACCAACACAACACATCACCATGGCAATGCACCAGATAATCAGCAAGGGAGACGGATATGGGGCATACAATGTAAACTGAATAATAACGGCATAAATGGGAGAAGTGGCTAGGTTGGATCTTCACTTTCAAACAATAACATTGTAGAAAATAAGCATCTAAATGATCTTACAGATTTTAGAAAAAAATTCTCTGGACAGTTGAGTTAATCCTCTTGACCACAGCTGATAATGTTAGTTTTGATCAAAACATAACTCCAAAAATAACTCTAAAGTTGTCATAATTATCATACAAGGAGGTGTTAGGACTTTAGTCTGGTGCTATGTTTGGCCTATATGCACTTAAAACTTGACACTGAGTTATGTACTGGTATTCTGAAGTATTACGTCAAGCTCTGAGTTGATGTTCGGCTAAAATGGTTCTGCCAGAGTGACAAATATCCTAAATATTCTATTAAAATGACAAAGAAGAGGTCTATATGTAGCCCTCAACCCAACAGGAATGCTAAGGCAGGGTATTAAGAAGGTTTTTCATTGGTCGTTCATGCAAGTCAACCTATATATTTCGAGCAGGTGAAGCAGATCTTCAAACAAGAAACTGCACAAAACATGAGATTTACTTATATACAGTATAATAATTTACTTCAGTAATAAGGATGTGAAACCACATAGTTTCCAGATACCCTCATCAAATACTGTAAATCAGAAATACGATTATTTGTCCAAGTCAAATAGAACATTAAGGATTCACATTCTTTCAAACATCCAAGTCTTTTTTTAAGTCGAGAAATAGTTCTATGAAGGCCAGAAAAACAAAATAAATTGCAATCTAAGTAGAGAACCGTCCACATAATATTTGATAACTGGTACAAAAACTGCACCTTCAAAATGCCTTTATAATGCATTCCTAGAACATTCAGTGCCTCTTCATAATGCATTCATAAAAAATTCACAGAACATTCATAAGCAGCATATACATGTACCTTAATATCCTAACATGCCTAACAACTTAAATATACATTAATAACAAATGCTATATAATTATACAATTATAATATTTGTTATTATCATATATTTGTTATTAAGGTATACATATGAATGTTCTATGAATGCTTTATGAATGCGTTATGAAGGTTACCCAATTTTTGCATCCAGTTTTGTGTAAAATTATTGTAAAGCTTTTTGTTCATCCTGGTTTCTGGTGTCATTGTTTCTTTATTATGTTTAAACTATACTAAAAACTTTTTAAAAATCTATTTTGACTAGCAATTAAAAAACTAATAGTGATAATGAAGGGATGATCCCTGGAGACCTACAGCCTTCCAAAAAAAACAACACAAGGATACCCAAAGGCAGGGGCATCAGGAAACCCCATCTACCCCAAAAAATTAAATTATTTAAAATGTATTGCTTATCTTTTATGAATTCATACTGAGTACTGACTGTAGTTCTGTATCAGACAAACACATTTTATCATATGGATCAGTTTTGTTTTTTTTATGCTTAGTTGTGAAACTGTCCGCTAAAAAAGAGTTAGCCTTATTTTGTTCATTTGTTGTTGTATGATGAAATCTTTATTATTATAAAATTATTTTTAAATTATTCTTACAAGGCATCCTTTCACAATGTAACTATTGCATGTGTGCCCATTGTGATGTCACAATATACATCACACCCCCCCCCCACGCCACCCATGTCAAACTCCTTCCGTCTCCACTCCACAAAGGCACTTCATGGCGATGAATAGCACCAGCTGGAATATCGATCCTTACCTGTGTAGGTGACAAGCTGAGAAGTGGAATGAAGACAGTGAATGGTCCATGTTTTGTCAGTATAAGCTGGCATCCATTCTCTACGACCACCAAACACTGCGTTAGTGTTCTCAGAATCAGCTCAAAACACATACGAAGGCTACGACAGCCCTTAAACTAGATGCAGATTGAGAAGGGACATTGACCCCATGCAAAATGTGATTGTATTTTCACTGCAGGTTGCAAACAAACATGGAAGGACAAAAGGACACCGATGTCCTTGACAAGACAGTCAAGGTACCATGAAAATGTGGAATCAACAGGAGTGGATTAGTATTGGTTCAAGGGCTTAGTTGCTACCGAATGTGGCGATGGAGGCAGAGAGTTTTCCTTTCAGGGTTTCGCCTCTGTCCAGCTCCAAGATCCTCTCCATGATGTTGCCATAGCAACGTCTGCCATTGCCAATTTGCTCCTTAGCACAAGAGCATCTGCAAGAGAACTTATGTGAGATCTCCAGTGAGCACAGGCTAAAGCTATACTGGGCAATTTATCAGCAACAAAGAGGGGGATACACAAAGAGAACCAGCTAATGGCACAAAACTGTAGTCTCGCCGTTGAAGATAATAGAAACAGAGATAAGACATTGAGAGTCTGTTTGATGGGAGAAAACGTCTACGCACATGGGGATAGCATCTGCACCGATCTGGCACTTGGCAGTACTGTGACATGTGCTGCCATCACAGCCTTTCTTTGGCCTGCAGCCCTGTGAGGGAGAGGAGCCCTCCGTTCCGCTTTTACATTCACATCGAGACTTCAGAGGACATGCGAAAAGAGGAAGTGATAACATATCAGGAAAGACTGCCACAGTCATGTGTCATACACTGCTGATCAAACTGTCACCTCCCTACAGAGCGGATGTCAAACTACACCTACAGAATTCTCAGCCGGGTGTGTGAAGCAGATACATGGGCTATTCTTTTCTCAAGGCAAAACTGAGCTTTCAGGGGATAAGTCAAGTGCACTTGTCAGTCTCCAGAATCTCATTCAAATGTAGGCAAGATGTATGCCAATGTAAAAAGCAGGCTTGTATTTGCCAGTTAAGTATGGGTGATATATAGTACACATGGACGTAAATTACAGGGGGGGGTGGGGGAGTTGTAACCCGACCCCCCCCAATGATCAAAGCCGGCCAATACAACCCACCCCAATAATCAAAGCTGGCCAATACACCCCCCCCCCAATAATCTCCTCCTAAATGGGTGGAGACCTCAACTTCCCCAATGATGATACCAAAGTTACGCCCTTGATGAAAGTTAAAAATTCCCTGGCAAACTCTGGACAACTTCCTTTGTGATGCTGTATTACCCATCACTGCATAGGCGGAGTCTGAAGTTTGCATTTGGGGGGGGGGGGGCAAAAAACCCACATCATGCCTACTTTATGTGTTAACGCACGTATCTGATGCACACATAGCCTCTTATTCTGTCTACCTATTGGGAACCAATAAATCACTTTTGCAAAGATGCAAAGTGCCAGCATAGAGCATAGCGCAATGCTCGTGTTGCCAATTAATTCCAACTTCAACTCGGCAATGGGGGACTGCCCCCCTCCAAACACTGTCCATGTGTCAATGATATACGTCTGTCTTCAGTGGCTCAGCCTTCGAAGTCAATGCCCATTGTTATTAGAGGGTGAACTGCATGCATTTGTTCTGAATGTGTCTTACCTTTGCAGGGCTGACATAGACACAGTTGGTGGAATTGGTAGGGCAGCCTCCATTGTTCATGTCACATGGATTGATCGGGGTACAAAGCTTTCCATCTCCTTGGTAACCATCTTTACACGTACACTGGTAATTCCTCCCGTCCAGGTTCATACACTCAGCATTAGGGTGACACACGTTTGTAGAGCACACATCCCCTGGTAAAAACAATTATATGATTTATTTAGAAACACATGTTTTATATATACTCTCAGTGGCCAATTTCTTAGGTACACCTAGCTAAAGCAGGCCGTATACATCTGACGAAATCAACGTCATTTTGTCAACACAGCACCACATCAACACAGTATGATGCAAAAACACTGCGGTGATCACTGTTTCTGCGCATCGTCTGTGCAGTTTCCCTAAGGCAAACATTTGCTATTGTTCTGATGTGACGCTGTGAGGTTGGTCAACAGGACTAATTATGTTTATGCTATGCATTGCACCACATGTATCTTTAAATTGTGTAAATCAATATGTGTCTTTGTGTATGTATGTTGATAATACGTGTTGTAGCTGTTTAATACAATAGAATGCACGTTTCGTCAGTATGTAACCATGGATGTTGTTTAAATTGTTGTTTTCCATGTCTGTGCTGTTAGTATTAGACTAATAGTGGCTGTTAATAAAGACGGCATTTTCCATCTCAAAATGCTGTCATTTCCTTTATTAAAATGACTCACGCACATGCTACAATGCATTTAGTTGTGCTCCCTATGTGAGTTTGTTGCATCGGAAACATTCTATATCTATATGACATAGAACGAAGAAGGTTGTGGCATATTTTCGAGTATATATTGCTGCAGCCAGGAGCCGAGTGTCGAGTGGGGGGCCAATGTTGAGTAGGGGGAGTTTATCATGAGGGGTAGGAGGGGTGTATGGTTGGGGCTAAGGAATCAGATAATAACAGTTATAAACCTCTCCCACACTGCACCTTCTACTTGACATTGCCCTTCCTACTCGACATTGCCCCTCCTACTTGACATTGCCCCTCCTACTCGACATTGCCCCTCCTATTTGACATTGCCCCTCCTACTCGACATTGCCCCTCCTACTTGACATTGCCCCTCCTATTTGACATTGCCCCTCCTACTCGACATTACCCCTCCTATTTGACATTGCCCCTCCTACTCGACATTGCCCCTCCTATTTGACATTGCCCCTCCTACTCGACATTGCCCCTCCTATTTGACATTGCCCCTCCCACTCAGCACTCGGTTCCTGGCTGCAGTAATATGCCTCTCCATATTGTTAAGTATGCCAAAGTATGTTCTCGCTGACTTGATTGATTTGTCTGTACTGTACATCGTGTGAAGTATACAGCCACATTAACACTGGATATGACCCACTTTTACCGCCAGAACGATTTCAAGAGTAGAAAAGTTGTATTTTCAGGGAATATTTCCTGCATACCACTTCTGTACTGAACTGTTATTTTATCACTTGTGGCCTTTCTATTAACTTTAACAGGTCTGGCCATTCTTCTTTCATTAACAAGTTTTTTTTTGCCCCACAGAATTGCCTCTGACTGGAAGTTTGTTCTTCATCACACCATGTAAACTCTAGACACTGTAGTGTGTGAAAATCCCAGGAAAGTGGCTATTCCTGAGATGCTGGATCATCGCACCTTGCACCAGCAATCACAGCACATTCTAAATTGCTTAGATCACGTGTCAAACTCAAGGCACGCGGGCCACATCTGGCCGGGTGTACAATTATACCTGGCCCGCAAGATCATTTTATTTATCTTTTTAATGGCCCGGTAATATGAAGTGCCAATAACATACAAACTACAAATCCCACAATGCATCGCAACAGCTACCTTACCGAATGATAGGCTACCTGCGATCATTCCCGCGTCAACTACGTCAGATCAATCAAGCGTCTCTTGATGTATGCAACCCTAATATCAAGTGAAAGCTAGACCCTAACAATGGCCAAGAGAAAAGTTGATTCTGAAAACAGAGCCTTTCTAAACCGGTGGGTGGCTGAGTATATTTCAATTTCAATTTCAAAAAACTTTATTTGTCCCCGAGGGGCAATTTAAAAGTTTAAAAAATGTATTTATGTTTACTGACATTGCCGGAAAACCCGTGTGTCTTATTTGTGGAGCTAAAATATGACTGAGAGAGAATCTCCATGACACAGAACCTTACCCCAAACATGCCAAGAAAAGATGCCAAGCATCCAACTCTGACAGAATAACATAAGAGCAAAGACAATGGAATGTTTTGATTTGTTATTATTTTAACTTTAACTTAAAAGCACAATTTTTATTTATATTTTCAGGGTTTTTTTGTAGCATATTCATATTTTGAATTTGTATAATTTTGACAGGAGATATTTTTATGGACAGCAAAATATTTTAAGTTATTTTAAGTTTAAGTTTTATTTATTTTGGAATAATATTGTATCCTGTCTGTTTCGATTCATATTTATGTTCAAAAAATGTTTAGTTTTAGTCTGTTCAGTAAATGTTTATCCTGTTCGACCTAAAGTGCGCTTTGAGGTTTGGCCCCCTGTGCAACTGAGTTTGACACCCCTGGCTTAGATCATAATGTGTATCCAACCAGCAGTGTTGAAGTTACTCAAAAAAGTCATCCATTACAGACAGAGGTGGACAGTACAAATCCAGACCAAGGTTTTGTTTCAACCAACCAGTTGAGCATAAAGAGTCACAGTCACTGTTACCTGAACAGGTGGTGCCAGTCCTCTTAAACCCAGGGAGGCATTCGCACGTTGCACTTGCACCATTACCTTTGCAGTAGGAGTAGCCTGTACAGTTTGCGCAGGATTGGCTCACTAGATAGTGGACAAAACGGGGGGGGGAGGGGAGTCCTTAGACAAAATTGATAGAAATCCAACAGCAGCTCCTATATGAGGAAGCCCAGTGAGTTGTAATGTGTCATGTGACACTGAGCATGAACATGAGCAGAAGGAGGTTAGCAGTAATTGCCATTCTACTGTTATTCTAACTACCTCAACGCAGGCTTGCAGAGGTATAAAGTGCAGCCAGGAAGTGTGTCTGGCCAGGTAGCTTGAAAGCTCTTTTTCTGGGCGCCCTTCTGAACAAATGTAAAGTATTCTTATCATTGATTCTTTGTGTTGCCATACAAACAGTCTGTAAATGATGCATTAAAATTTGATGCACACATAACTTTTTATATAAAATTGTATCAGTTTTATCTCTATTTAATGTTTTTCTTTAACTTTCATTTAAACAACGTTAGATCTGTTAAATCATTTGGATATACATATACCACAGGTAGTCAAATACTTATAGAGCAGGGCTGCTCATTCCTGCTCCTGGGGATCTGCTCCCCTGCCAAGCTCAGGTGCAGCCTTACTTGTTAACATAGCTGGTTCTAATACTGAGATGCCACTGAAGTACCTGATTATCTGTATCCCGTGTGTTAAATTAGGGCTGTACCTAAGCTCTGCGGGGGGGGTAGGCCTCCAGGAACAGGAATGAGAATCCCTTACTCCAGGAACAGGAATGAGAATCCCTTACTCCAGGAACAGGAATGAGGATCCCTAATGTAGAGCCTATATCTGAACGCTCTTCAAATGTGTGCTGTGTTTTTTCATTGCACTCCTTGTTTGCTATCAGAGCAGACTGCTATATATCTCCCATAAAAAAACAGGTTAATTCAACCAGGACATGTTATCCTGTTCATTCTCATTGGCATGTACACCATCAAACCAAACAGTGGCTAATGGGGGAAGCATTCACCTTCCTGACATTTAGATCCAGTGTATGGAGGCTGGCAGTAACACTGTCCATCTCCATTGGGACCGGAGTTGCATTGCCCTTTATTGGAACAGGTGCACTCTACAGTGGAAGTAGATGGAAAATAACGCAATCACAAAAAATATTATTAGTAATTAGTAATAGCCCTGGGTTATTGTATAACAGTATGCATGCAGTTCAAAGTTGATGTGCTATCTGCCTTGTTTGTATGTTGCTTTGCAGAAGAATGTCTTCCACACAAATGTGAAATGGAAATTTACCAGAGGCACACTGCGAACCATAAACATCTTGCTTCTTACAGTGTTCGCATGCGAAGCCAGTTACTCCTTCCTGAAAGGTCATAATAATTAAAGTAAATGAAAACTAAGAGACAACTTTGCTTTACATAACACTTTGGATTACGGTATACAATAATTCAAGCACCTCATTACCCATCAAGTATAACCTAAAGCATCCAAGTTCATTTGTTGTGATCCACCAATATTTACCTTGATGTACTATACTACCCTACAAAGATAAAACACAGTAACTACACTGTCACACTGAGAAAAGAGGCTTCAAAGTTTTTTGACTGTCCACCCGTATGTTTAATACTTATTAAATATATATTTATGAAATATCTTAGATATTTTGTAATGAGATAAAACAGAAGTATGGATTTTGTAAAATATGCAGATAAGGTGTTTTATACAGCAGTAAAGCAATGTACTATCTATCATTTTGGGTAAAGGTCACTTACATTACAAATGCAAGTTCCATTTCCTGTCATCCCATCCATGCATGAACCAAGCCAGTTACACATCCTATCGGAAACGCTAGGACACGCTGGGGAGAAAAACAGGATGCACATTAGCCCTGGCTGGTAAAGTTACAGCTCAAACGCGGATGACCAAATCAGAGAAACGAAGCAGCACTCACGAAGACAGAGAGGACCCCAAAAGTTGGAACAGCATTTGCGGACCATGACCTGGGTCTCGCAGGAGTGTCGGCAACCAATTGGGAAAACCCACCCATCGCCAATTTCAACACCATAACTGAAAAGATAGCAAAAGGAGAAGGGCAGGTTTGTAGCCACAAGGTAAAAACTGGACATGAATTCTGAATCTAGGTCTTCATGCTGAAACATACTACATTTGTGAAAAAGTGATGATTAGAGAACAGGGTCAGACAGTTTCCCTGTAGTGATTGAGGTTAAGGGCCTTGCTCAAGGGCCCAGCAGAGGCATCACTCTGAAAGCCACAGGATTTGAACCAGCCATCTTCCGATCACACGTCCTAACCCACAGAGCTGCATGATGGCCAAATCACACGCATGTCATGCACAGTGATGCTTGGTCATCAAGTTAATATCTTGTGGCAATGTATTCTGTCACAAAAAATGCTACACTGTGTAAAAACACATAGTTCTGGCAAAGTAAGTGTCAGTAAATACTATTAGCACATCAGGGCCCAATCAGACAGAGATAGCCTTTCCAAGGTGGACATTTCTAACAATGGACCTGCAGCCTTTGATTCCCATGTCCGTGGTGATCTTTCTGGAGCCACTGGGGCAAAGCATGCCGGGAGATGCAGCACAGGAAGTGCACTGTGTATAAAAACGCTTAGTGCTCAGCTCATCACAGCGGTTGGCAGCCGTCTGGAAGAGAGAATGAGAGAGAAGTGTTGGGTTACAACACTTACTTTCACGTCCATTGTGGGTAGAACTGGTTTCACTACACTTCTTGGCAATGAAAGATTATTATTCCAAATGACACGCTGCAGCTTTTATTTCCTGTTTTTATAGTATTGGTTTTTGGATAGATAGATAGATAGATAGATAGATAGATAGATAGATAGATAGATAGATATAGATAGATAGATAGATAGATAGATAGATAGATAGATAGATAGATAGATAGATAGATAGATAGACTTTGTTAATCCCTGATGAGTAATTAAGGATAGAAAATAATACAAAATATAAACAATATAAAGAGCATGATTTGATACTCATTCCATACTGTATAAAAAGTTGGCTGCCTTAAGATGGATGAGACAAAATAGCCAAAAGAAAAATGAAAAAATAATGTTTTTCTGCAAAACACAGGAATTTTCTATCCTTTAATCAAACTATAATTAAAAGGGAGAAAAAATCAGACAGAATCAGAACAAAAACACAAGCCAGTTGTAATATTTTTAATATTAATACAGCTGTGAAACACACCATTTAAATGGTAATCTTTAAAAAGATTATCTACCCACCCATCCTTCCATTCACCCACCTATCCATCCATCCATCCATCTGTCATGCACAGGGTTATAGGGCACTGTACCTCATTCTACATAAAATTTACATTTTACCTCATATTCTCATGCTTCAAGTGCATTTTGCCACCATGACCATTGTCTCTTGCTTGATGCGAATTAAGGAACCAGTTGATTCACTTGATTCTCTTCATGAAGAGGGATTTGAAGTGATTCCAACATTATACTATCAAAAATGTATCATTCAGAATTTTCTTTACACTTACCTCCTGAGCAGAATGGGTCACCATCAATCCCAGAATGATGAAGAAGAACATTTCTTTCTTATCTTGTCAGCATGCAGTTTGTTTTCCATACAGTTTGGGCAACAGACAGAGTGTGGAGAAGTGGAAGCACTCTCCAAGACACCCTCTAGGCTAGAGTCAGAGACCTTGTAGTCCAAAATATTGAAAGATGTCTTTTCAGTCTAACTGTGCATTGCTTGGATTGTCCGGTGTTACGTCTGCTAGATGCTGAGTCGTACTGTACATGTGATGACTTTCTGTGAATTGCAGGAGGAGATTTATGGGGAAATGTTGCAGGTTTCCTCTTCTGTAACATCTCTGTGACAGACCGGATATCCTTCCAAGTCAAATAGTTGGAACAACTTGGCACGGGGTAACAACAGGACATACGAGATGTCAGCTATTTGTTACCCAGAAATAAAACTTCATTTTCTTTGCACAGTGGGTCAAGGCTTTCACTTTGTATTCTAATTTTCCCATTTCCCTTGTGTTTTCTTATATATCTAAGTGATTATACCCTCTAGACAGTTATTTAAGTGAATGAAAATAATAGCTCTACCAAAAAGTGAAGTAACCGAATATTTATTTCCATGGTTTGTATTATGTTTATAGTGTTTATATAATTTATGTAATGTTGTATTTATCTATGCAAATTTAGTGTCAAAGAGGAAAGTGATATAAATTTGCTCTTCATTAGCATCAATGTTCTCTATTCATATTTGACAAAATTATTTAACATAAGGTTTAATGCAATATCATTTACATTTGCATTTATTCATTCAAGCTAATGAATTAAGAACACTAACAAACAAGGCTGTGTTAGCCTCCACTCTGTCTCAGACTGCAAAACTGCTCCATCATCAGTCCTGAGGTTTCCACAGCCAAAGTTCACTTCCTCGTGTTTATCTTACCAGCCCAATGTATTATTTGGATGATTAAGGAAGCGACCTAAGCTCTTAATGTCAATGGACCAATTCCGATGGCTGAGCTTGCATTGTGGTAATTAGGTGTTAAATACAGGCCTCCTGTAATGTTAAAATGAGCCATTGTTTCCACTTTTATATACTGCTAATGCTACGTGTGACCCCTCGATTCAAGAAAAGAAAGGTAACAGATTTTGTGTCAAACAGCATTTAAATAAAAAAGGAGTAATTAAAATGCAACTGAGAGGAAATTAAAAGTTTAAGAATTATGTGGATTTTTGCATGAATGGCTCCTAAAACTAATTGGATATTCAAGTCATAACAATGACTAGGAGTGGGAATCATTCAAAGGTCAGTGAAACAAGTGACAAGGACCCCTAGGGTGACGGCAAAGCAACTTCAGGCGTTTCTTGAAATACCCGATAACATCTGAATTCATGTGTCAACCACAAGAAAAACACTGAACACGACCAGTGTTCATGCTAACTTACCGTAGAGGAATCCACTGTTCTCTCAAATAACATTTCTACCCTTCTTGTGTTTGCTAAAAGTCACCTGGACGCTCCATATCGTAGCTGGACCAATGTTCTGCGGAGATGTGAGAAGCCTGATTTTTTTTTTTTTGTTTTCTTTTTTGGAGAAAACAAAACATTGGACATCATGACTCAGACCTCACTGCACCCGTGAAGCGTAGTGGCATAGGACTGCTTTGCTGCTTTATTGACCTTTGGTGATTTCATCAATAAAGGGCTAATGGATTCTACAGAAAAAGGCATCTGTCTGTGATGTAAAATTCAAAATAAGTTGTGCCATGCAACTTGATCCCAAATGCAGAAGTAAACAGCAGGTTTCTGTTCTTCAAACAGAAGAAATTCCATATTATAGACCAGCCAGGTCACAGTCTGGAGTTCCATCCCATTGAAATGTTATGGTGTGATCTGAAGGAAGCCAACGCCAACACATACTAAACACATACATTAAGTGAAACTATTTCATATAGAGTAATGGGTCAAAATACCTCCTAACTGCTGTGTAGGTCTGAACAGCATATGTAGAAAATAGAGGTTATTGCCAATAAAGAAGGTTCCAGAAGTATAAGGGCTCACATATTTTTTCATCACTGACCTTGGCTGTTTAAACAAATTGTTCAATACAGCACTGTGAAATGTTTTTGTTAGGACTTCATTTTATGACTTAGATGAAGATTTTCATGTAAGCCATCCATGAAGAAATCTGGACTCTTCCCAAAGGTTCACAATCTATTTCTCCAGCTGTATAAAACCATAGTACTAATCAATTCAATTCAATACAATACAATACAATACAATTCATTTTTATATAGCAACTTTCACAAGTCATTCCAAGGCTTTTTACATGGATGTGTTGTGATACATTACAACATCAGAAATTAAATAAAGAAAGCCAGATAACAACGGAGGCGAGGAAGCAAACCCCCCCCCCCCCCCCCACAAAAGCAAGGTGTAAGCTGTGACTAAGGATCAAGACAAAGTCCATCAATGGGTCTTTTCCACGCTGGCCTGTGTAGGGTGGCAGACTGAAGGCAGCACCCACAATGATTCAGTCCATAGATCCCATTCGCGATGTCACCCCTCCATGGGATCGAACCAGGACTCCAGTTCAGATGGTGCCTACCCTGGGCACCACCCAGACGTGTGGGAAGGAAGAGAGCATGGATGGTCAGAACATGCATTGACACATTAATGGACATAGTAGATAAAAAATGGCATGTACAGCAGCACCAGCAGCCATAGTTACGGTGTGTTGTGTTAGGTTGTGGGTAAGCTAAACTGAAGTCCAGATTTGAATACTGAGACTGAATCGGTATCCCAAACATAGGCTGGTAAACCATTCTGCAATATTGGAGCCCTGTAGCAGAATGCTTTACCGCCAACTGTCACTTTACTTATATGTGGAACAACAAGGAAACCTGCATTCTGAGATCTGAGTGGACGATGCGGCTTGTAAACTTGAAGTAATTCAGTCGAGTAGGTAGGAGCTAGACCTTTATGTGCTTTATATGCAAGTACGGCATAGATTTGTGTGTGGACGGTATGGACATGTTCCTACCAATATTGTAGAAGTTCCGTGTGTGTTTGGGGGGGGGGGGCGAGAGGTTCTGTGCTGACTTGTTTCCTACCAGTGTTGAAATCAAACCTGTGCCCTCTCTACTAATAACATAACCAATCATTGGTTGTATTTACCAGCATTAAAACCGAGACCCACTACAGTTTTTTTTTTTTTAACAAGATGCAGTCAGGTAACTTTCATGCCAAATTTCAGACAATTCCAAAGTGTTCATAGTTCATTTACTACAGTTTCTACACATCCAATCACCTTCCAAGCAGTTACGGCCAGAAAACACCGTGACTCAGATGTCAGAGCATTAATGTAATATCCATCCATTGTCCTGCCACTTATCACAGTCAATTTTTTTTTTGACAAACCAAAAATAATCATTAGTTACTATACACCTCTCAAAATAAATAAATAAATGTCTACCAACCAAATATATTTTTAGACTTTTATGTTATGTCATCCGCATTAGCCAGATCTCAACAGGCGTCGCAAGTGTATTGTCCAGGTGAGCTGGTTTCGAAAATTTGGAAAAAGTAAAATAAAGAGAAAGTTTCTCAAAGGCAAACAGACAAGTGGACATGACTTTAGCTCTTCCCACCTTCTTTGGGGTAGAGCTAGGATTAGGGATGTGTAACATGTGATCTAAGTATTACAATGAAAAAACAACATAATGTACCTACTGTACATGGGTTGCACAATGAAATTGACACACTGGCCAATATAGTGTTTGAGGTGTCACACTTATATATGTGCGGCCTGGTGGCCAATCTTCACTGATTCCACATTCCATCAGTATGAGCAGAATGTGAAGGTAGAATTAGCAGAGCAATAGCACAGCTGTATATAAAGTATTCCAGTCCACACAACATAAAGGGAGACAGAGTTCAAAAGCCGACAGATTGTTGGTGCGCATCTGTGACCAGGACAGCAAGTCTTTGTGGTGAATTGAGAGTCACGGTATCCTGGGAAATGTCGGCATACCACCACGATGGAAGGACCACATCCAACAGGAGTAGCTGTGAATGCCAGAGGAAGTTGTCTGAAAGGGAGGTCCGGGCACTAACCCGGATTGTATCCAAAAAACATTAAACCACAGCTGTCCAACTCACTGCAGAATTAAATGTGCACCTCTTTACACCAAAACTGTTCCTTTGGAGCTCCACAAGGTCAATGTTCATGGTCGGGCCGCTATAGCCAAACCTTTAGTCAATCTTGTCAGTGCCAAACGTCAGTTTCAATGGTGCCAGCAGCACAAATATTGGACTTTCGACAATGAGAAACATGTATCGAGTCCACTTTTGTTGTCTTTTCCACATCCAGGACAGTTACAGTACAGAGAAGTCCCAAAGAGTCTTACCACCTGTACTGTTGCATACCCAGATTGCAGCATGGGGGTGAATCAGTGATGGTGTAACTGTAATATCATGGCATTCCCCAGGACCACTACTTATTCTAGATGGGCGCATTACTCAGTACGTTTACATGCACAGCTAAGTCAAGCTGCGATTATAGCTCGACTACGTCATTTAATCGAACTACTGTCTTTGTCCTGGTATACATGCATGGGAGGAGAATCGATTTATTGACTGAAGATTGTCCAACTCTGCTGTGATAGGTGGTGACATGAATCCTTTCAGATTGTTATTATTGGACTTCTTCCAATTGACCTATTACGACACAGACGTAAAAATAATAATAATGCATGAACAAATGAAGTGACACAAGCTTTAATTGCGATCAGGTTGGAAGAACAGATACAACAAGATCAGAACAGCATAAAAAAATTAAGTATTTTGTATAATATACTATGACAGCGCGCTATTGGAAATTTTTCAAATAATGCAATGTGATTTCATCAAATAAATATTGGGCTATTTGTGGAGTGATTTAAACAGCAAGGATGAAAATGATTATGATTGTCTCTGAGAACACTTGTAGCACATGCAAAAGCAGTGGAGGTAAGCTAAACTGATACTTAAACATACACTCACCTAAAGGATTATTAGGAACACCTGTTCAATTTCTCATTAATGCAATTATCTAATCAACCAATCACATGGCAGTTGCTTCAATGCATTTAGGGGTGTGGTCCTGGTCAAGACAATCTCCTGAACTCCAAACTGAATGTCAGAATGGGAAAGAAAGGTGATTTAAGCAATTTTGAGCGTGGCATGGTTGTTGGTGCCTGACGGGCCGGTCTGAGTATTTCACAATCTGCTCAGTTACTGGGATTTTCACGGTTTACAAAGAATGGTGTGCAAAGGGAAAAACATCCAGTATGCGGCAGTCCTGTGGGCGAAAATGCCTTCTTGATGCTAGAGGTCAGAGGAGAATGGGCCGACTGATTCAAGCTGATAGAAGAGCAACTTTGACTGAAATAACCACTCGTTACAACCGAGGTATGCAGCAAAGCATTTGTGAAGCCACAACACGCACAACCTTGAGGCGGATGGGCTACAACAGCAGAAGACCCCACCGGGTACCACTCATCTCCACTACAAATAGGAAAAAGAGGCTACAATTTGCACGAGCTCACCAAAATTGGACAGTTGAAGACTGGAAAAATGTTGCCTGGTCTGATGAGTCTCGATTTCTGTTGAGAAATTCAAATGGTAGAGTCAGAATTTGGCGTAAACAGAATGAGAACATGGATCCATCATGCCTTGTTACCACTGTGCAGACTGGTGGTGGTGGTGTAATGGTGTGGGGGATGTTTTCTTGGCACACTTTAGGCTCCTTAGTGCCAATTGGGCATCGTTTAAATGCCACGGCCTACCTGAGCATTGTTTCTGACCATGTCCATCCCTTTATGACCACCATGTACCCATCCTCTGATGGCTACTTCCAGCAGGATAATGCACCATGTCACAAAGCTCGAATCATTTCAAATTGGTTTCTTGAACATGACAATGAGTTCACTGTACTACAATAGCCCCCACAGTCACCAGATCTCAACCCAATAGAGCATCTTTGGGATGTGGTGGAACGGGAGCTTCATGCCCTGGATGTGCATCCCACAAATCTCCATCAACTGCAAGATGCTATCCTATCAATATGGGCCAACATTTCTAAAGAATGCTTTCAGCACCTTGTTGAATCCATGCCACGTAGAATTAAGGCAGTTCTGAAGGCGAAAGGGGGTCAAACACCATATTAGTATGGTGTTCCTAATAATCCTTTAGGTGAGTGTATACTCGATTATCTTGAAAAGGAATAATCATTAAAATTGCAAAACAAAGTTTTTTTCAAGTGACAGAGTAAAAATGTTTTAGCGAAATGTAAACTTCCTGCTGTATAATATCCATAGCAAACTGAAGGTTTATAGTGATGTAAGAATTGGATGTGCATAACGTGCATAATATCGCACGTCGTACAGTCCTACTACAGCCATTCTTTGAATTCAGTACAAAATACCATGCCTCGCTTTGTGATGGTCATTGATGCCGGTACCAGTTTTTACTCCAGTGGAAAACCTGCACCTTGAAGTACCGTGTTTTGGTACCTTCTTAAAGTACCAAAATTATGGTACCTGGTGCAGTGGGAAACTGGCCTTTAGTTGAGCGGTGAATTGGATTCCGTACTTTTTTTTTTTCCTTTACAAATGAGACGCATGCTATTCCTTTATGGTAATGCACCAATACACACAGCAAGACTGGTGCCAGAGTGATTTGATGAACATGAAAGTGAAGCTGAACATGTCCCATGACCTGAGTGTTATTGAGCCACTTTGGGGTGTTTTGGAGGAGTCAGGAAACATTTTCTTCCACCAGCATCACATACTATCACTATTATGCAAGAATGTGTAGGACTTGTATCTGTGATTTCCAAGAAAAATTGATGTTGTATTGCCACAAAAGGAAGCCCAACGCCACACTAATAAAATGTCGTCGTCTAAAATCAAGCGCTTCAGTTTCATCGTATAGCCCTTCTATTTCTGTGTATACAGGCAGATAAGAGATAATGGGCATGAAATGCTAACAGCCAGCATCCCTGGCTGCAAAACTTTCACCACACATATTTAACACTGCTGGCCTTATTGGAGATCCCCCATTTATTAAACACACAGTACTAGTAGACCCAAACCTGTTTTCTAACTTGAATGTTGCAATGAAGAACAAAGAGTTTAAAAGACTTAGTCCTGCTAACAAGAGAGAGCAATAGTGTCACGCACAACACACCCAGTAACAGGCATATGCATTGCTTAATTTTTGTTCATTTTGCATAACTCAGCAATTTCTACAATAATTCATAATAATTGGCTATGACCAGACATCTGTTCCTAGCAAAACAACTCATTTCCTGAAGTGTAAAAAATTGTTATAATTTTCCAAAATCAGCACATTCTTAATTTATCCAAGCTTATTTCCCATACATGCTAACTTCGAAAGTACCGATGAAATCAGCGGCAAGTCCCCAACATGGGGAGAGGGAGAGAAAAAAACATTTGACCTCTCGCCGCACAAGTACAGGCAATAGTTTTAAAAGCTGAAGTGATAAAATCCTCATGAGCGGGGAATGGCAGAGGCATCCTTCATGAAGAGCTTACGGGTTCATGGGGGTCAGTTAGCAGGCAAACAGGAAACAAAGGCGAAAGCCAACAATACCTTCAGTATGTCTCCATTTCGTACGTAGGTCGGAAAGGTCATCCTGTTTTTCCTTTATTCATTGGGAAAAAGCCACATTGGAGAGGGATACCTACCATCTATCGCAGGCACAAAGGAAAATTACTATATTCATACTCAAGAGGATCTGGCCAAGTGTCTGCGCTCATTAGCATGAACCACTTTCAATCTAGTTAAATGAGGAAACAGAACACCGTAAGATCCTCTCCAGCATCCAGTGACTGGCTACACACAGAACGCCAAGCCACTGACTAAGCTCAGCGTCGAAATGTATGGGGAGGATGGGGAGTGAGACCACACCACACGTTTCTGTTCAGTGGAACTTAGTCGCCGTAAACTCAAATAGCTGGTCCTTCAAGATCACAGGCAGACACACATAAAACGACCAGTCAGTCACAGACACTGAAGTCAACATTTCCAGTGAATAAAAAGTTTCTTTCTTATGAAAGTGCTAAATTATTGAACAGAAGGAGACTGGTGTCTTTGCGCCCAGTGACATGCTCAGTAAAAGAAGACACACAGACAATGAAACCACAAACACTTAAGCCAAATGTTTAATGATTTTTTTTTATTTTTTATTTCAGGTGAATTTACTGTTGGCCCACAAAAGGACCTGCAAGCCATTCTTCCACACAGAATATATAAGTTGCCGATAATTTAATAATCATCAGAAAATTCCTAATATTCATAATCTGAAACCGACCATAAACCTGTCACACTGTGCTGTGCAATGGATGATAAAAATGTTTTGTGAAAAACTTGAAAATGTTTAACCTGCACTGTACAGGAATTGTGTAAATTGAAGTCAGCAGACTGGAAAACCATCATTCAACACAAAATGCCATGTAGTTGAACAGGAAGATAAAATAGGAACAGTGAGTGGGCAAGAAAACTTTCATTAAAGGTAAACATTTTAAAAATAAAAAGCCAAAACGCATCACTACTTAAAAATTTCCCACTGCAGATGATGCAGATATAAACACACTAGCAAAGCAGTGTGGGAACACCGGCCAGCTCTTAATGGGGCACAAAGGTTAGCTCGTTTTTTGCAGTCTGCCTCAGACAGGAAACCAAGATGCATTTTAATCTTCCCCAAGCTTAGTGAGTGATACAAGGTTATCTAAAAGGTCCAGCCCAGTAAGGTACAAATGATGAAACAGTAGATTTTTAAATAAATTACTTAGAAAACCTGAAATTCAAACCATTAAATATCTGAGACACACAGTCAGTTCGACCATTTAACAAAATATACTCTGCACCTTCAATCTTATTCACCCAATGAAGCATGCATGCACACAGAGTGGTTTGGGGACACAGAACTATGCTGTACCACCAGGGGGCTCTATGCAACTACATGCCCAGACCATGTTCTATAGCCCAGTGTTTCCCAAGTCGGCCCTCGGGGACCCGTAGACAGTCCATGTTTTAGCTCCAGGAACAGGGAGGGAGCAAAAATTGCAGACTGGCTGGCAGGGAGCTGAGAGGGAGCAAAAAGGTGGACCTTCTGTGGGTCCCTGAGAACCGGGTTGGGAAACGCTGCTATAACCCATAAAGTAAAGCACCTTGTGTTCCAGAAGGTCCCTTAACAAGGATTTCCCAAAACGAAAATAGCAATTGCCAAGACAAGCACCCATAACCTCCTACGAACAGCAGAGCTGCACTCTGTTTTTGGCATTGAGCCTCCTGTCCTCGCTGTGAGGAGAGCAGCCACATTACTGGATAGTCTATATCTCTGAAGCAAGATGTGCAGCAACCCAGGCTATAGAAAGCTTCTTCAGACAGGATGAAACACCAGTGTGCAGTCTTTGTCGTCAAGGAAGAGTTCTGGCAACCCCTGCTTTGGTTCAGACTGCATGCTCTTCACGTAGTTACTGACAATTTGAGAGTCCAGTTTGTAGATGTGAGGGATGCTCTCGTATGGCTTCGGGTCCAAGTCTACGATTGACACAGCGCTTCTAAACTTGGGCTTCGAGTGTGGAATCTCCAGAGTTGATCCGAGGCTGAAAGACAATCCAAAATACTCAATGTCAAATGCAAGGGTACAGAGAGTTGATATACAGTGGTTTAGAATAGTCTCCTACAGTGGCTGTGTATACACCTCTGTTAAAATGGCAGGTTTTTGTGATGTAAAAGACAACAAGAAATCATTTCAAAACTTTTCCACCTTTAATGTGACCTATAACCTGTACAATTCAAAAATATGTTGGGGGAATATATAAAAAATGTACAATAAGCTGGTTACATAAAATGTGCACACCCTTAAACTAATCTCTAATCTCTTAAACTAATCAGTCAGGAGAAGGCTACAAAAAAAATTCCACGGCATTAGATATACCATGGAACATTGAACACAGTCATTAAGAAGTAGAGAAAATATGATCTGATGAAACCAAGGTTGAACTTTTTGGCCACAATTCCAAAAGGAATGTTTGGCGCAAAAACAACACTGTGCATCACCAAAAGAACACCAACTTCACAGTGAAGCATGGTGGTGGCAGCATCATGCTTTGGGGCCATTTTTCATTAGCTGGAACTGGGGCTTTAGTCAAGGTGGAGGGAATTATAAGTCAACTTTGGGCCAAAACCTTTAGGTGTCTGCTAGAAAGCTGAAAATGAAGAGGAATTTCACCATTCAGCAGACAATGACCCCAAGCATACATCCAAATCAACAAAAGAATGGCTTCACCAGAAGAAAATTAAAGTTTTGGAAAGGGCCAGCCAGAGCCCAGACCTAAATCCAACTGAAAATCTGTGAGATGACCTGAAGAGGGCCGTGCATAAGAGATGCCCTCGCAATCTGAAGATTTGGGGCGCTTTTCCAAGGAAGAGTGGGCAAATATTGCCAAGTCCAGATGTGGCATTTTGATAGACTCCTACCCAAAAAGACTAAATGCTGTAATTATATCAAAAGGTGCTTTAACAAAGAATTAATTTAAGGGTGTGCACACTTATGCAACCAGCTTATTGAATGTTTTTTTAAAATATTTTCCCCCTAACAGATTTGTTTGTTTTTAAATTGAATTGTACAGGTTTGTGGGTCACATTAAAGGTGGGAAGACTTTTAAAATGATTTATTGTGTTCTCGTTTTTTACATCACAAAAACCTGGAACATACAACTTTGCTTTCCTTTTATTAATTCAGGAACTTATCCCTTGTGAAATCCCTTCTATTAATTAATTTACTTCCATACCAGACACAGGTCACCAACATTTTCCACTAAACAGGGTTTTCCTGGACTTTGGGCAGCCTTCCCTTAGCTTTCTCTTTCTGTTGATGTGCATTCCCACTTTTAACATGCCCCATTAAGTGAACACATAACTGCTTTGTCTCTTTTCATATGGAAGTCCATAAAGGACATCCATCATTATCTTATTTGTCTTGTTATGTCAAATAAGATTCAAGCTTTAATTGCGATACAAGATCATGATGGTATGACAAGAAATAAAAGGTATTTTGTATAATACAGTAGGACATCACGATTTTGGAAAAATTCCAAATATCGCGATGTGGATTTTGTTGTAATAAATACTGGTGCATTTTATACAATTTTCTCACAAACTCATCTTGGAGTGATTTTAAAACGGCAAGAATGAAAATGAGTTTTGTCTGAGCACATGCAATGCTCACTATAATGCCCTGCACTATAATGTCCATACAATATGAAGGTATGAAAATGCTATATCTAGATGACTAGTGATGTAAGAATTGCATGTACATAACATGCAATGTTAGTATTAATGTTGTACATAGTCCAGCCGTATAATATACTACTAGAGATGGGCGATCCACATTTTTTCAATTCCGATCCGTTTCCGATACACAACTGCCGAAACCGATACAGATTCCGATACAAGAGGTCTTTTTACTTTTTTATACTTTATATATTATTTTTTTAAGCTAGTAGATACAGATGGAAAAAAATGTATAACAAAAAATATTTAATTAGGCTACTACAAACATACATAACGTACTGTTCCACCTCGTTTGTTTTAAGCGTTTTTGAGGCATTTGCAGTTCAATATGAATATCTTCAAAGGAAGTATAGACAAGTGGCGTCAGCGCAGTTACATTTTTGTTGCGATGGCAGCCCTTCTTGTATCACAAGCTGCAGCGAGTTTGCAAAACAGTCCAATTAAGTTAGCGACTGCCAAATCATCCATTGCATTGTTTTGTTTCGCAGTTGCGTGCGCTTTTTTAAATGGGATTGTCCATTAAACGCTATTCCCTCCGTAAAACTTCATTTTACATAGATTGCAAATCGCTCTGCTGCTGATTTCTGTTAAACGCGTAAAATACTCCCAGATCGTCACATCACATCTTTACGCTCCTCGTACTGCGAAGGGTATGTGCATGACGTCAGAGCAGGCGGAAGTCACTGTACTCACGCCCACTGAGTAGCAAAAAAAGACTGAGGAGCAGCGATAGCGTTCGATTTGAATGCCGCAAAAAAAACACATGCAAAATGGGAAAGAGCTGTCGTGCGATTGATTGCCAAAAACTAAATAAGTAAGTATAGGACGTGGATCGGTCACGCATGGCCGATACCCGATCCGTCAAATAGGTCTTGATCGGCGCCGATACCGATCCGAATATCAGTATTGGTGCATCTCTATATATTACAGCCATTTTCAAATTCAGTAAAAAGAAAAATACCCGCCTCACGTTGTGATGTCATTCAGTGTGAGTACCAGTTTTTACACCATTCGAAAGCCAACACCTTAAGGTACCGTACATTTGAGTCTTTCTTTAAATACAAAAAGCATGGTACCTGGTGCAGTGGAAAAGCACCCTCAGTTAATTCAAGCGTGGTACTTTACATGGTCTGCCACTTTTGCAATAAGTCAGTTTGTGAAATTTCTTCCCTGCTAGATAATCAATGGTCTGTAAGTGGTATTATTGCAAAATGGAAGCGTTTGAGAACAAAAACTACCACACCATGTAAAGTAACAGACCATGTAAAGTAACAGAGGAGGGTCACAGAGTGCTGAGGTACATAGTGTGTAAGTTGCCAATGCTCTGTTGACTCAGTAACTGCAGAGTTCCAAACTTCCTCTGGCATTAACCACAGAGCTTCATGGAATGGGCTTCCATGGCCGAGCAGCTGCATGCAAACCTCATATTACTAAGTGCAATGCCAAGCGTCTGATGGAGTGGTGTAAAGCACACTGCCACTGGACTCTGGAGCAGTGGAAACATGTTCTGTGGAGTGACAAATCACACTTCTCTGTCTGGCAGTCTGATGGATGAGTCTGGGTTTGGTAGATGCCTGGAGAATGTTACCTGCCTGCCTGCACTGGGCCAACTGTAAAGTTTGGTGGAGGAGGGATAATGGTATGGGGTTGTTTTTCAGGGGTTGGGCTAAGCCCCGTAGTTCAACTGAAGGGAACTTTTAATGCATCAGCATACCAAGACATTTTGGACAATTCTATGCTTCCAACTTTATGATAACAGTTTGGAGAAGAATGACTCTGTCCCAGTGCACAAAGCAAGGCCCATAAAGACATGGTTTGCTGAGTTTGGTGTGGAAGAACTTGACTGGCCCACACAGAGCGCTGACCTCAACTCCATCAAACACTTCTGGGAAGAACTAGAACAGAGACCGCAAGCCAGGCCTTCATATCCCACATAAATGCTTGACCTCACAAATGCTCTTCTGGATAAATGGACAAAAATTTGCACAGACAAATCTTGTGGAAAGCCTTCCCAGAAGAGTGGCAGCTGTTATAGCTGCAAAAGGGGGACCAACTCCATATTGATGACTTTTGAATCTGTATCATTCATTCATTGGTTTTTCCAAATAAAACCAAAAGTAAAAAAAAAAACTTGTTTTTCAATATTCATTTCCAAAACCAAATGACTCATGGGAGGATCCGTAGGGATCAGGATCAGGATCAACCATGATCCGTTACACCACTGCTGTACTCACATTTCATCCCCTTCACAAGGGGTAAGCGTGATCATGATTGAGCAGTCTTTGGCTGTCATGGCAACTCTGTACTGGTGAACCTGTGGGTTGTCAAGCAGATTTACATTTAAACAAATGAGAACCTCAAGAAAAAACAATTTCTAAGTGATGCATCTTCAGTGTTAAAATTGCTGGTTTACGAGGGGTAAAAACAGTGGGTACTCTGAAATTCCCAGTTGGGCCAGTGTTGTAATTCTGGTCAGGTCCTACTAACCTTCCCCACTGCATATTCGATGGAACCATTATCTTCAGATGGACAGTGTCTCATTCTCTCCAGAAACTTCTCATTGTAAGGCCCATCTATTTGCAATCTGGTCCTGAGAAGTTATGAGAAAATTTGTGAGACCAGTCACTCAAAATGAGGAGACCAAACATTAAAAGATACATTCGAAGAACCCTTTGAAATGCAGCACAATTCCGATTTAAACTTTACACTTGTCTACCCCCCAGTGGAGCAAATGGCTCATTACAAGCCAGACGAGGCAATTCAAAATGCTTACAGTACCCTGATAAATTCAGCTTGCAGTCCACATACCTTTCTTCAGGGCATTCCACTAGGTGCCGCTCAACACGTTTGTACAGAGGATAGAGTCCTTCAATGTCAAGGTCATCCAGTCGCTGAACTTGGAGGATTTTAGACAGGACACAGTCTTTCGGCAGGCTCTGGTGTGCTGTATAACAACGGTAGCGGACAATCTGAAATACCTACTGGACATATCACTAATTCTTACTTTCATGCTCGGCCTGTCTGAAAGTCAAAGATACACAGATACCTAAATGTATTGCCCAAGAAGCCCTAATTACCCAACAACCAGATCAAGCCCAATTACAAACCTGTGAAGGAGTTGCTGAAAATATTCACATTTACTTTTTGCACTCATTAAAAGGGCCCTTGTCTATGGATCCAGGTCCACTGTACCCAAACCCAGGCCAACAATCAATCGCCTCTCAGATTTACTATGGCATCTTCTTCCCATGACAACCATAATTGGCAACTGGACCTGCTAAGTATTTTAGCACACAATTCTAATCATGATGTAATTTAAGTTAATGTTCATTTATTCAAGAGTCTCCATTCTCAAGTTGGTACCAGCTTTGACTTGGCCTGCTTGAACTTGTGGCCATGTTTGCCTTTAACTCAATGCAAATGCTCTTTTAAACCCCGGGCCCTCACCTTTGAGACAATCCAGAAGCGGCAGGCTGGCATGGCACTGGTCCCTGCCCACAGGAACGTAGTCCCTAGTAGGCTGCGTGGGACCTTCCGCATCCCAGCTGGTCAGCAAAGCCGTGATGATGACCTGGCTCAGCTTGTTCAGCACGGCCTTGTTGGATGGGGGATCCTGGATGAGCATGTTGGTCGGGAAGAAGTACGAGCGAAGCTGCTGCGTCAGTTTATTTAGATCATGCTGCTGGCCGGCGTCATCCATGCCTCCATAGATAAGCTCTCCATCCTGCCGAATGTGCACACCATTGTGCTGAGTGGCAATCATCCAGAACAGTAAAGTAGCTGACGATAACCAAGTCATAGTTCCACATGAGCTCTCACGTGCGTGCACACACATAAACTTACCCTGAATATTTTTAAGTTATTTTGTGGCTCATCCAACAAGTTTCTGATTGCAAGATACATTCTCTGTGTGTTCCTTAAAATAAGCAAAACAGAAATTTCTGCTTAAAACATCAGATGCTTATTTTAATACCACAAGATAAGTATTTAAAGGGACTAGTATGACATGCAAACTCCACACATTAAAATCTCACCCTGAGAACAGATCCAAAGGACAGTATTTGCTGAGTCTCTTCCACACACCACTGCTCACCTACAGAAAAGCACATCCATAATTTACCATAACTCTGATAGGTGTAATGTGAAATTACTGGTTACTGAGTCTCAAATTCTTATCCGTGTAAACAGGTGATATTAAGTTATCTACCAGTAAAACCTTTCTGTAAACAGCAACAGAAAAAACCCGAGGGGCTTTAAACACTTATGTTGAACTATTATTGAAACATCAGCTAATCTACTGCTATGCCAACACAAACGTGTGCATGTCAGCGCTGTCAAAGGGGAATCGTACTTTTATTTTGGTTCAGCCTATCATTCGTATTTCCTAACAGGGCTGCAGTGTTTACCTTCAAGCGCTGATGCATGCAGAAGCGACACACCTTCCACTTAACCTCTTTGGTAACTTGCCTCGAAAATGGAAGAAATCCACATTTGGGCTTTAAAAAAAAAAAAAACACACACAACGCATTAAAAATGACTTTGCGGAAGTGAAAACCAGCTCAGAGGAACAACCTCAGTCTCGAAAACAATCATAAGCCAGTCAGAGCTCTGACTTCCACCCTAATGGCAGTGTACCTTGATTTCTATACAAAGTGGGGGTCTGTGCTCTCGATGATGGTCAGGAAACTTGGTCAGATTGGGGAGACATAAGGCCCACCCACTGAACTGGTCCATAACCTTGTCAGTGCGTGATTCTGCGAAACACAAACTTTACGTCAGACGTCAAGGGAATTCTAACTAGCATCATGGTAAGCTTGGTCATTTCTGGTGAAATAGTTCAAATAAGCAAATAAAATAAAATAAATATTCCCCTAAACAAACTAGATAAGCAAGCAGTACAAAACTGCTTCATGAAGTCCTAAGGGTGGATTTTGCTCAGCCAAGTGGATGATTATCCTAACCTACTCTGCCATTTTTAACAACTAGCACGGGCAAGAAATATTTGGCAGGTGCATTGGCTAGCATAGAAACTGAACACATTTTTGTTCCTCATTTTACTTCTGAAATCGCTCTCTCGGCAACGATTCACACTCTGAAAACAAGAGACGGAAGGGTGTACATGTAGTCTTACCAAAATATAATAAAACAAGCATGTCTGGGGACAAGGTAACTACTTCAAATGCTATATTGTACCGTTTGTGCTAAAATACTCTGACTAAACTGAACTCAATCAATTTCTTATTTGGCACTCAAAAAAAGAAGAGAAGAAAAAGACAGACACACATTGCTCTGAACTACCTTTCTCGAACATTCTGGATAGATACTTGTAAGCAATACCTCCAGATTCTGCCCTGTGCTTTTGTGGTTCTGAGAACACATCAGTTATAAAACTAACAAAGTACTTTTTCAGTGGTCCGAAACAGTGAAAGCTTAGTTCATTATAACCTCAATCAAGTGTGAGAAAGGTGTTTATGAAACACTGGACTAAGCACCATGTTGCATCAATAGTTTCCTATTATTATTATTATTATTATTATTATTATTATTTTACCTGGTCTTTCTTGTTCAACCCTCAAAGCCAGCCGCTTCACAAAGTCAAGAGGTAACTTCACAGGTTCCTGCAGAGCAACAACTCAAACTTCAGTGCAGGGAGAGGCCATGCCATGCCTCAGTGCTCATGCAAACCATGATTTGTCAAATCGGTTTTCAGCACATTTGGCTACTTGTAAACAGCACTCACCAGTAATGCTGACAGGGCTATCTTTCTTGGCAAATATCAATAATGATAGTCAGCAGTGTTTTTAAGTTATTACCACAAACGCTCTTGTAACATGCTAAACAGGCTTACTCCGTGGTGCACATTGATCTCCCCAAGCAATGGCCTCATGATGTGTGTACTGAAGTCCACGATATTATGAATGTCCTGCAGAGCTTGTTCTGATGTCTGAAAAGATAGAATAGCAGAAACACACCCGTGACTCACAGTGACATGAGGAAATTTTGCCCAAGCACATGTTACACCCCTCTTTGTCTTCATTAGTTCCCTACAGGTGTTCCCATTGCTCATGTCAACAGTGATGTCCATGGTCAGGATCATAAAATGAAGGGGAAACAAATTCATACAAAATGGCTGGCTTGCCTAATACGAATAAAGAAAAAAAACAACAATTTTGGAAATGAAATTGCAGTGGTACCTCGGTTCTCAACCTCACTAGAACTAAAATTTCTTGAAAGTCGAACAAACCAGTTTGACCTAGAACTCGATCTGAATATCAGAAGTCAAACTGTGAATGCTGACCTAATATAAATTGTACGCGCCAGGAAATTAGTCATACTACAATGCAATTCTTACTTGAATGCCTTCTTCACAGACTGGACGATTAACCAAATAAAGCAGCGCAACATTACAGTAACTAACAAACAAACCACTAACTTACGTGTACTATTTGAGCATTTATGTCATATATTTAAACTTTATTTTAGCAGGTAAATTAACTGAAAACCAGTTCTCACTGCTTTACGTGATATTCGGGAGAAATAGCAGATTACGCATCGGAACTGCCTGGGATACAAATGTCATGCGTGTAACTAAACTCTTCAGCCAATAAGGGCAAAGGTGTGTCGTCCCGGAGGCGGTTCCAGTTTGTGCAGCAGGGTGAGAGGTCGCAATGCATCTAACCGTAATGCATTGCGTCAGGATCAGAATGCGTTGCTTTAAGCCAGCGCTGTAAGCAAGTCGAACGCATCCAATGACCGGACTGGGGAAACAAACTGAAACGTGGACTTAATACAGAGGACTAATGACAACAACCAGAAACAGCTGATCACATGGGGATCCCACACGAGGTTAACAAGGGGGCGTGGCACACGGAAGGAGCAGACAATCGGGGCAGGACAGGGGTAATGTTGGGATAAGATATTTATCGTTTTGGAAGCCATTAAGAAAAAAAGTGCTGCTCTTGTTTTTCCTGTTCATTTTGTGTGTGTGTGTGTGTGTGTGTGTGTGTGTGTGTGTGTGTGTGTGTGTGTGTGTGTATATTATATAAAAATAAAAATTTAGGTGTAATTTTGAGGGGCCGGGAACCAATTAATTGGTTTTCCATTATTTGTTATGGGAAAAATTCGATCAGAACTTGAACTTTTTAGGATTCGATCCAGAGTCCAGAACAGATCAAGTTCGAGAACCGAGGTACCACTGTACTTTTAACAAGACAAAAGATGCTAAAGGCAATGCACAACTGAGTTTACAATCAGGAGCCTTCTGGAGTGTGTGACAGAGGTCTGGGAAAATAAATAAAATGGTCCATCCTGCACATGAGCGCATTCAATTAAAGGGTCTGCATATGAGTGCATTCTAGCAAAAGGATCCTACCTGATGCAGGTGCTCAAGGTCTTCTGTGGAGTACTTAAGAAATCGAAGGACCTGGGAGTGCTGCACATTGGGGATACAAATATTATATAAATAAACTGCACAGGGGAAAAACTGTCATCCAATCCCATTTTTACAGTATAATTATTCAATATTAACACATCCAAACAGCTGTACAAAGATTCAGGTTGTGTAGCTATGTCCTCCTGCTTTTGGTAACCTAACTTACTGTAATTGTATAACATATGTCGATCATTTTTATGCGTCTTTACACAGTGATTTCATTATCATCACTAAGCCCTTTGCTCTTGTTGGGTGCATAGGCCGTTGATGAATATCCTCCATTCACTCCATCCATGGCTTTCTGCTCGAGTTCTCCCCAGTTGAGCCCACTCTCTGACATTTCTGCCTCTACACTTCTCCAGCTGTTTCTGGGACGGCCTCATTTCCTTTTCCCTTCAGGGTTCTATTTCAGGGCTTGACGGTTAATATTTGTGGCAGGTTTTCTGAGGGTGTGACCAATCCAACTCCATTTTCTCCTCCGGATTTGTAAATAAATGGGGTCTTGACTTGTTCTTTTCCACAGGTCCACATTGTTCACCTTGTCTTTCCACCAAATGTGTAGTATCCTTCTTAGGCATGTGTTGATGAATGTTTGTGTGTTTTGTTGTTCTCCATGTTTCAGATCCATACAGCATCACCTGTTTCACATTGTAGTTAAAGATGCGTATCTTCGTGTTGGTGGAGATGTTTTTTGAGCCCCAGATCTTTCTGAGCATGTTAAACACCACTCTAGCCTTGTCGATTCTGCTTCTGCTGTCTGCATCCATCCCTCCGGTGGTATCCACAACACTGCCTAGGTAGGTAAAAGCTCCTCCCTCCTCTAGGGCAGTGCTGTTCATGAAAATGAGGTTGCTGGTTTTGGAGTGGATCTTGATCACTTGTGGTTTTGTTGTATTAGGAGTGAGACCAAGTTTTATTGCATTTTGTGTAAGTCATCACTGTTTAACACCCGTCTTGACTTCAAAGCTCCAGGAAAGCTGGCCTGCATGTATGATTATACATAAGGTGCCATCATACGAGTTCTTGATTAGGTTTATGATCTTGGAGGGGATTCCATAGTGTTCCATTAGTTGCCATAGTGCTGTCCGGTCTAAGCTGTCAAAAGCCTTCTCAAAGTCAATGAAGTTCATGTACAGGGACGTGTTCCATTCAATAGACTGTTCAATGATGATGCATAGTGTTGCTATGTGATCTGTGAATGAGCGATGTTTCCTAAATCCTGCTAGCTGATCCTGGAGCCTCTTGTCCACAGCTTCCTGAAGACGGTTGAGGATGCCCCGATTGAAGACCTTACTGAGCACTGAAAGTAGGGTAATCCCCCAGTAGCTGTTGTTCTTAAGTCCCCTTTCTTTGGTAGTTTCACTATGTGCCCCTCTGCCCATTCGCTGGGTGTCTTTTCATCCTCCCAAATAGGCTGCAGAGCATGCCTGTAGATATATTTATCAGTTTTAAGGGTTTCTGGTGGAATATTGCCAGGGCCAGCAGCCTTTCCTGTTTTCAGTTATTTGATTGCAGTTTTTATTTCCGTTTTTGTTGGTCTGTCACACTTGATCTTTAGCAGTGTCCTGGTCTTAAGAATATGTGGCTTCTCTGCTGGTGGTGTTCAAAACCTCTTGGAAGTGCTCAACCCATCTATCGAGTTGCTCTTCTGGGGTTGAAAGTAGTTGGCTATTCTTACCCATAATCGGTTTATTTTGTCGATGTGTCCCAGACAATTTCCTTGTGATATTATAGAGTTCTTCCATATTTCTTTGAGATGCTGCGAGTTCTGCCTCCTTAGATAGAGAGGCTATCTGTGATCTCTTATCCCTCCTTAGATAGAGAGGCTATCTGTGATCTCTTATCCCTCCTTAGATAGAGAGGCTATCTGTGATCTCTTATCCCTCCTGGTGTTCTGGTTTAAGAAACACCCAAAACATTTTACATTATCTTTATCAGACAAAAACTATGAAGGAAATTATTTCAAGGCAAAAGTTAAAAATATTTTTGAAAACAAATACAGGATAATGACACTTTAGAGGAAGATAATTAGAGTTAGGCAATTTAAATACATTAGAAAAATGGCCCACCCAATAATTTTATGAAGATCAGGTAACCAAAGTTATGTTTAAGTGCAACTTGGATGTAAAGATTTCAGAGGATTTCAGAACATGAGTTTTGGAAGCTTAAACCACTTCATAAAAATCAATCAAGCAGATCAATTGGAAATAGAGCTGGGTGATATGGCCTAAAAATCTCAGATTTTTTCACAATAAATCCAATTTTCGATTTTCCCCTCCCCTACTCAATCAAACTGCAGATGACAAATAAATCAATTTTATAAAAAATATATCAATATATATATTTAGTTTTTTTTACTTTACGGCTAAAGTGAAATCTAAAATCCAAAATCCAAAAAAAGTGAAATCCAAAAAAGATGCTTGTAAGTGAGATGGCAGACCATGCCATTGTAAACACTTTTAGAAACTATGTATAAAAGTATGTATATTTCACCATGTCTTTTGCAATATACATCGCGACAGTGTTTGTTATTGCCTTCCACCGTGTCCCATTCTTATCATATGGCACATAGTTCGAAAACGTGTCAGGGACGGTTGCTTGCTTAACTTTGGATGTTGTGCTGGTGCTGCAGCTATTTTCATTTCGCTGGGAGCTGCACTTCTCCCACTCCGCTGTATGCCTCTGCTTTAGGTGTTGGAATAAATTTGTCATGCTGTTTCCTTTGGTTGCAACAGTTTTTAATTTACCCGTGATGAACGGTGCGTCGCATTAGTTCCGCTTTTGGCGCTCGCGTGTACAATAAGTAATAAAATCGATTTTCATAAAAACACATCATCCTGAAGTGTAAATTCTAATTAATCGATAAAATCGATGTATCGCCCACCTCTAATTGGAAATGGGAGAAATTCAGTGATGTTGCTAACTCTGGGCATCCTACAAAATAATAATAATAAAAAAAAAATCCTTAAACAGGTAACAAAAATGTCTATGGTACAGCCATGGATCTATGGATCTTCAGGCATCTCAAACACATCAGTGTTTGTGAATCTCCCAGAATCAACAGTTGTTCATGGGATGTTACTGCAGAGGCAACCACTGCTCTCCCAAAAAACATTGTTGCCCATTTTCAAAGGACAGCGGTAAAGTACTATTGTAACAATTTTTGTTGATTTCTTTTGATAAATTTCTATAGAGTTTAGTGAAAAAACACTGCATACCAACAACAAAATTCCCATCTCTGAAGCATGGTTTAGGGAGTTTAATGTGGTGGGGCTGCTGTGAATGGTAAATGGACTGCATTTATATAGCGCTTTTCTACTCCTACGAGTACTCAAAGCGCTTTACAACTCATGCTTCACATCCATCCATCCACACTCACATTCACACACCGGTGGTAGAGGCTGCCATGCAAGGCGCCAACTTGCACACCGGGAGCAATTTGGGGTTCAGTGTCTTGCTCAAGGACACTTTGATGGGGTCAGGAGGAACCAGGGCTCGAACCTGCAACCCTTGCGTTGCTGAACGATAGCACTACCTCCTGTGCCACCGTGCTGTGTCACTCTGAATGGCTTGCAATCACAGAGGAATCAGTGTATTCCAAATTGCATCAGGAAATTCTACAGCAGAATGTCAGGATTTCTGTTAGTTCACTAAAACTCAAATGTGGGGTCATGCAATTGAACAAAAGTCCAAAACACAAGGATGGATTAACAACAGAGTGACTCAAACAGAAGAAATTTTGCATTTTAGAATCAATATTCTATCCACATTCCTAATGAAATTCTGTGGCATGATTTGAAGAAAGCCATTCAAGCAAACCATCCTAAAAATATACATGGGTTGAAAGTTTTTCATAGAAATGGGGCATACACTGTAAAAAATGTCCGTGAAATTAACTGAGAAATTCTGTAAAATAGCGACATAAAAAAACTGTAAAAGGAAAGACAATAGAGCAGCGTATATTTGACATTAAGATTTTGTAAAATACTTAACCAAAAACAACTGTTAATTTTTCAGTAAAAATATGTTTTTTTTTTTTTTAATTTTTGGTAGAGTTAACAAATTACTGTAGTTTAAACGCAAACAAACTAATATAAAAACCAGTACAATACAGTTAAAATTACACCATAACAGTGTGAAAATAATATTTTTTTTAATCAGGTCAACTTTGTTTATACTGAAAGAAACCGTGTTACATTTTACAAATTAATATTCTGTGCTTTACAGATGAGAAACAGTAAAACTTTAAATGATATATCAACACTTGCTTTTTGCTATGTGCGCTACGAACCAACAAGAAATAGGCCACACAACTCAGGATTTCTGGTTTGTCAGACAGCTTTTGACGGTACATTTGGGGCTACCGTCAGAACTTCGCCTCATGGCAACACCTCTGGTCCGTTGATAAGAAGGTATTTTTCCACTGAGGTGATAAAAAATACTGCAGCACCGGCGGGGCTCATGTCCCAGCATGCCCCGCGCACATTTGTAAATAGCCCTTGTATTGTTGTTGTTATTGCTAATGGTTATATTTCCTTATTGTCGCGTGTGTTTACCTGTGTCTTATGTGTACCCTGTCCGATCCTCGTGTGTAATTAGCGTCCGTAAATCTCCCACCGTGTATGCGTCTTACAGTTGAGCGTCTGACAACCTCGTGTTTCCTGTATATGAGTGGTTCGGTGCTCTTTGGGTGCCTGATGTAGTTGCCTAATACAGAGCGTGTTACCTCGGCAAGAGAGTGTTGGCAGCTGTGGTTACCAGAGTAATTCCGTAAATAAATTCGTTAAGAATGTAAACAGCTTTATAACTTTTACATAGTTAATTTGTAGATTCAACATCTTCTTTCTGTTAATTTAGCAGGGACATGCTGCTGTTGTACCAGTTATTTCAGTATAGTTTACATCTAATCGTTGTTTATTCTACACTGAAACCAAGTAAACTTTACATGTAGTTGGTGGTTGTTTTACATTGAAATCCAGTACAATTTATAGATGTTTCTGTAAAGTTGTTTACACGTGTACAGTATTTTTTACAGAATAATTCTGGCAACCACAGCTGCCAGCTTTTTTCCGTAAAAACAACGGGATTTGTTTTACAGTGTAGTACGCCAAAACCACTGCAAAGGTTAGATTCACATCTAGAGAACTTGTTTGGTTGATGTTTCTGTTAAATATTGACATTGTTATTTAAAGCACTTGCTCAATGAAGATGTCAAATGTTTGTGTGATAAGACCATCAGTATTGTGATGTAGATAAAGATCAGATCACAGTTTCAAAACCATCGATGCAGAAATCTGAAGAATTTCCATGGGTTCACAAACTTTTTCTCTGCTGTACTTGTTCACATGACCCTGGCGAATATCACCTACAATCTGTCTGTCAGACACATGAGACCTCCTCAGCTAACCACTGTGCTCAACAGCACTTGTCTACAAAAACAGATGTTTCCTCATGCACATTTCCTCTTTCATGGAAGTGGTTAGGTGTTTCTGAACAATTCCCCCTCAGGTCGCAATGATACATAGCACAAACCAGCTCAAACTAACCATGCCTATGGCTGCATGACAGCCAAAGAATTTCAGCTGTGTCTCAAAGGTTAAACAGGGGGTCTCCTTCAACAGTCCCTGGCCAAATGATATAATGAAGAAAACATGCAAAATCCACACAATGTGGAGGCTTTGAGAGAGATTTCACCATCCCAGGTATGAAGCAACACTACAATACAATACTATATGGCAGGGGTATTCAACTAAAATTTAAAGAGGTCCAGTTAGAGAAAAAATCTTGAAGCAAAGGTCCAGATGATCATAAAGTCTAACTATTTAATAGTGTGATATATATTTAAGTAGCCTATTAGTTGCATCAACGTTGTATGTAATCAGTACCGGACTGTCAAATCAAATTAATTCAGTACAATTCAAAAAGTTTTGACATTATTTATTGTCACGTGACATAGAACTTCGGCCAGCTGGCTTCAGCTTTACGATTTCAGGTTCTACTGCTAAACCACTACCAAAAAGACTACAAACGCTGCGCCGGTTAAAATAAAAGCGCCCCGTCAGTTTTGAAATAATAACTAAATGTTTTGGCTGTCGGTCCGGGTCCGTATGGGACAGCTTCTGGGTCCGGACCCGGACCGCGGTCCGCCTGTTAGTGACCGCTGCTATATGGGATAAAATATAGTATTGTATTGTATTGTATTGTAGTGTGTGTGTGTGTGTGTGTGTGTGTGTCTACATATACATATATATACACACCAATGAGTCGAATAACTTTCTCCAAATGATTCAAAACTTTTCTAGGAAGGTCTGCACAAAGTCACACATCCCTCCGTTCACAATGAAGAAAGTTTGGCTAACACGATATCCAGTGAGCTACCTCCTTTCGCAGCGATTAAACAAAACCTTAAAAACCGTCAGAGGTTACTGTTACAGTGTCAATTCCGCCTTCACTTTCGATAAAACTACTCTATGCTACATAGTAACCAGACCATAAGTATATGAGAGAATCTGTGGCATGTAACAACGATGGCTAAAGTTAACCGCATAAACTTTTTGGATTAAAAAAAACTCTTCGAACCGTTTTAACCACTTTAAATCCTGTCATAACGGCTAAGCTATCTATTCTGTACAAACATGAAGGCGTATCTTTTATGACTGTACTACATTTGGCAACATACACTTTCAGTTAAGGTAACCTGGTAAATCACAACGTGACCATAAAACCTGTCCGAAAGTAGCGCTTTCACACCTTCCATGAGAATTTCAATATTCAATTTTAAAACATGGCTCTTTGAATTGAACTGTCAGGTGACTAGTATATTTAACCCCAGTGTCAGTTTTGCCCAGTGCTTCCGTAAATTAATATACTTGCATTCTACATTCAAGAAACAGTAGTTAGCTTGATAGTTAGCTAAGCGACTCACCTGAATATGAGAAACTACTATGCTCTTGTTTCCTTCGCCGTGGTATTTCCAGCCGTTTTCATCCATTTTGTCCAATTCCATAACAAATACCGCCCAGAGCCCTTATAAATTAATATCAGAATCGCTTCAGCTCAATTAATCACCACAAAATTAGTCCGATCAAGTAAAAACAGCACTCCTTCCACACACACAAACCGGTTATCACTGCCTCATTCGCCTGTAACCCATTCCATATTGAAAGGATGTCCCACCCATAACCTAATTTTCTATTGGCTTGTTTTATGCATTGACGATTCCGATTGGCTAGTAATTGACTAAGAATCAGACGGTTTGTATTTATACCCGTAAATGAACTTCCCGAATGTACGGAGAAGTTATGACTGGTACTTTTTTTATTGCTTTTTTCAACAGTATACATACAATGTAAAAAGCATAACAAATACAAATTACATTTTAAAGAAAGAGGCGTACATATTCTTTCTCATTAACAAAAGATTCTTCAGGACCTTATATAAACTGATAGTTTTTACAGCTTTTCGTTTTTTTTTTAGTCCATCCAACGTGTTATAATAAAATTCCAATTCCAACTTAAACTGGCATATCCTCCTGAGACCTAAGGAAAAAAGTGTCCTTCAATTTTAGGTTATTTGTCTTCGGAGGAAATTACATCTTACAATTTAGATTTTTTTCAAATTTATTTTTATTTTTAATTTCACAGCATGTCCTCTTTAGTGTACACCAGGAATAAATACGTTTCCTTACATCAGTGAAAAGATAGATGTAAAAACAAAATGTCCACTACAATGGACATAAATGAATGGGTGGGGTCTCAGGAGAATATATTAGGCTTCTTTGAGGACTATTTGCATTTGTGAACATAAAATTTACCATATAAAATAAACAGATTTAAAATAAAAACATAATTACTATTTTTTCCCATAATAGAATAGAATATCTTTCCCATCTAAAAAAATCTTACAACAAGACAATATTTCAAACAGATGAACAGAAGTGCGGAATGGTTTCTGTGCAGATACCACAAAAGGAACAAACATCAGATATTTCATTTCTGAATTTCTTTAACTGTTTGTTTATGGGATAGATTAAGTGTAAAATTTTAAATTGAATTTCTTTTACTTTATTAGTTACACAATATTTGTTGCTTAAAGTCCATGACGTATTCCAATTGATATTTTCAAACTGGGAATTCCAAAAGAATTTAGACCGTAAGCTAATAGGGTTATGCAGTAATATTCTGATAAATTTATTATTCCACTTCCTGTCTTTTATGTTAATACCATTAATAGTGATATCTGTTCTAGATATTGGCAGTCTGTTTGGTATGTTGTTATCTTGCAGAAGTTGCATAAGACCTAAAGGAATTGCGTCCAAAACGATAGCAAACTCTCTAGGAGATATTGGAACACTGAATTTGGTCAGAAATTCAGAATATGAGAGCAACTGCCCCTCTTGATTAGACAGCTGGGACACTAATAAGATGTTGTTTTCAACCCAATTGTGCAAGAAAAGGGATTTATTCTTAAATTTGATATATTTATTATTCCAGATTAGTTGTCTATTGGGAGGATAATTATGATTATATACAAGAGGTCAGGATTCAAGTGTTTGCTTGTGAAAGTTAGATAATTGGATTGGAAGTTTATTCACAGTAAAATTACACTTTAGGAGGAATTCAATGCCACCAACTTTTTCAAAAAGTAGATTTGGAATTAAGTACCATATCTTATTTTTATTTTCAACATATTGTTTAATCCAGTTCACCTTGAATATTATATTGGATGAATCAAAGTCAAATACACCCAAACCTCCTTGAAAGTTGTGACTGGTAGAAAGGCAAGAGCTGTTTCACAACGCATCAGCTGCATTTTTTCTGGATTCATTGTGCAGTCGTAGGTTTATTGCCTCAGTCGAGGCACCAAAAAAGGGGAGTAAATCATGCGATGACTATTCATTTGCAATGAATATTCTTCCAGGAGACTGTGTGAGGTTAACAATGGTATGCTATTCCACACAAACTCAAATAACTAATAAAGAACAGGCAAAATAACGGAGAATAGTTTGTCGCATAAAAGTACAAATTCCCCAGTCCTATAAGAGCACCCAATTCTCTGAAACTGTATGATAAGCAGCACACCATGACACTCTCACTGATGGTGTGAAACACTGTAATTAAACACTGGCTAATCAGAACTTTAAAACAGAAGGAATTTACCCTTTGTTCTACGCTACAATAGGTAAAGTAGATGGCTAGCCAGTAGTCACCATGCTTCAGTCTATAACATAATGTACACTTACAGGGCTGGGATTCAGACCCTGCCTCAGGATAGTGTTTACCCCAGCTATGTGCTGTGGGCTGCCTGGGGTAGTCCCCAGACTCCCCCACAACCCTGAGCTAGATAAGCAGTCAGAAGTTGGATCAATTATTTTTATTAGTCTAGCAATGTTGTCACCAGAACATTTAGAAGTGCAAACTGTAAGGTTCTAGGGTCTGTCAAAGAACTTGCAAGATGTAAAAATGTAAGATGTGTTCAAAGTTCGGAGAAATGATTCAGATAAGCAAGAACAAAAACTGACTGGGTAGTTTTTCCTCTGACAAGTTTTTCAAGTCTTATTATTACATGTATTCCCAGGAATGCAGCGAAATACTTAAACTACAGTTGCAGGGTAGGGTATCGGGGGATGGGACAAATGCTAGTGTAATCCAAAACCAGACAATACAAGCAGTGCAATACAATACAAGACAGTGCAGGACAAACAGCAGTGAGAGGGTAACCCAAAGCTCCTTAGCCTCCCCAGGAAGAACAACCTCTGCTGAGCCTTCTTGAGGATGTAGCTGATGTTTAGAGACCATGATATGGAATCAGTGATCTGGACCCCCAGAACCTGAAGCTGCTGACTGTCCCGACAGGAGATCCAGCTATGAAAAATGGAGAGTGAAGGCCTCTGGTCATTCATAAAAATAGATATAGAAATAATTATCAGTCTTATTTTCTCAGTCTTTATTGCCTAGGATCTATATGGGGAATTCAAGCTAAGTGATAGACCCAATTAAACACTTCAAAGTATAATGAGTATTAGGGAATCTACACACATCCAGCTCAGACATTTGCTCTATGGGGGGGGGGGGGGGGGGGTCATCTCTTGCTTATTGAATAAAGACCCCTACTAGGTTAAATTGTTCTGCATTTGCAGGCAAGGAGTCTTTTGCTGTGTGATTTGATGACCCATCATGGAGGCGTGCATGGGGTGAGAGGGGTTGTCCATGATACTGAGAAGCTTTTTCAGCATTCTCCTCTCAGACACCTCTGCCAGCTTCTCCAGTCTGACACCACAATGGTAGAGTCATCAGAGCATTTCTACAGGTGACATGACTGAGACCTGCATCTGAAATCAGACGTGTAGAGGGTGAATAGGAAGGGTGATAGGACAATTCCCTGCGGTGCTCCCGTGCTGCTCAGGATGCTATCAGAGCAGCAGCTCTTCAGTCGGACATGCTGTGGTCGATTGCTTAGTCCGTAATCCAAGCTACCAGTGGGGCATCCACCTGCATGTCTGTGAGCTTATTCCCCAGCAGTGACGGTCTGATTGTGTTAAAAGTACTGGAGAAGTAAAAAAACACGACCCTCACAGTGTTCCCAACAATGTCCAAATGAGAATAAGCCTGGTTCAGCAGGTAGATGATGGCATCCTCCACGCCGATATGGGGTTGGTAAGCAAACTGTAGGGGGTCCAGCCAAGGTTCCACCTGCAGACGCAGATGTTTCAGGAGAAGTCTCTCCAGTTCTTTCATTATGTGTGAAGTCAGAGCCACTGGCCTGTAGTCACTGGGGGTCTAAGGGTGGATCTTTTTAGGGACAGGAACCAGACAGGATGTCTTCCAGAGTGTTGGGACCTTCTGCAGTTTCAGACTCATGTTGAAGATCAGATGTAGAACTCCACACAGCTACACAGTTCCCTTCTGATGTCATCTGCTTCCACATGGGACATACCTTTGCTCAAACTGGATATTTATTATGATTCAGCAAATTCTTGGGTCCATGGGTCAGTATATGTACATTTAGGACCTGGAATGTGGATAAACTGGCATGTTGGCTTTAACATGTGTAACCGGATTTTCATGGTGCGATAAATTTTTGTTTCTACATTTGTTCTCTAAAGAATCTTAGTAGTTAAAGCTTTTATTTGTATTTCTCAATAAAATTTTCAATTAAAGTTGAAATTAGTCCATTAAAGCAACACAGATATTTCAAAATTGTGTTTACAAGTTTGACAAGGAATTGATTTACAAATGTTCTGACCATCAATAAAAATCATGGATTGTCAAAACACTTCAGGTTCCAGTCTGATTTTGTGTACGGTATTGTCATTGACACTGAGCACTGAGTCCTTCTGCACTGGAAGCTTAAGGCAATCTTTTGACCTTTTTATGACTTTTCAGTGTTAAATTACAGATTGTCATGCTATGCAATAACTTGTGTGGTTATGCATGACTCAGAAATTAGTCATCAGCCATGTGTTTTCCATGTGTTACACAAGAATGACGTCTTGGGCGTGCCAAGGGCGGACTGACTTAGTTGAGATTTAGACTGACATCAGCATGGACACTCAGATGCTGCTGATTTAACAAAATGTTCAATTGTTCCAGAGGTGGCACAGGGGCCAATGTTTTCTGGGTATCTAGGATAACCTGTTCATTAATCTATCCCTGGGGTAAAATAGGCATATAATACTATAATAAAATATAATTCTATAATTTACCTTACAAAAAGTTGTCATACTTTTACGGTACTATGTCAGTATGGTTGTGCTGGATTGTACTTTCAGTGTTTTTCTATTTTGTTCCTTCAGTTTTTGCTATTGAAACATTTATATTGATACATGGATACTTAGTTTCATGCATGTGGCTATTAAACTGTTAAAGTGTTTTCTTCGCTAAGGCAAAAGATACATTTCATGCATGGTACATTTAATTAATTATGATGTTGAATTTCAGTGCTGTATCATTACAATACTATGGTAAACATTACGTAAAATACTACTGAAAATAAGCTTATATTACCAGAACATAGCATATTTAAAAACATATTATTACATTGGTACTATATGAAAAGCTGTATTTTCATTTCAGATACACTACCAGTCAAAAGTTTTTGCACACACTGAGATTTTCTATATTTGCATGTTACTAACTTAACATTTACTCAAAAATCATTCAATATTCGTTGCTAACAAATAAATGTACACAATGTTCACCATTTGAGTGCCTTTATCAGCATGAAAATGTCATATCTTTGATTCACCAATGTAACCTCTAGCTCTTATAACAGCAAAGAAAATTTGAGGCATTCTGTCTAAACGGGACATTAAATACTGCTTTGTTTCAGGGGATGAAACAGTTAACTAGTGCGGTTAAAGGACGGCCTAGAATTTAACAATGACGTCACCTCACAACCAGTTAATAGGATGTCAGACATGCGCTGTTGCAAGCTCTTTCCATGGCATAAAGGAAACTTGTTTTATTTGAATTATTTTTTCATTCATAGTTGTTCACTCAACTTTCCAATGTATAGGAAAAACAAAAAAATCAAATAAATAAGTAGTTAAAAACCTGTGGTGTGCAAAAAAAATTGACTATGTAGTATACCATGGTATATAGGTGGCCAAATTACAATGGTTTTATCATAATGTTTTCTACTATGCTATTACTTGATGATAATACCATAGTACTTTTTGTAAGGGTTAACTGTGTACAGAAGGTATGGTAAGATTAACCAATTCGCATTGGTGCACCACAGGGGCGTTTCTAGCTACTGCAACGATCAGGGGCTAAGCCAAGTTTACCCGGATCTTGACTTTTTTTTCTGAAGGAAGATTGGCATCTGGGCTAAAACTCAGGGCTAGGCTTAAAATATTCGAGGCTATAGCACCAGTGATTGGTCCTAACGACGTACGTCCCTGATGCACCAGCAAGTTCACGATGCGTCTGCCCCAATTAAAACAGTTTGCACCGGATACAATTCGGAATGAGCTTGCATTGTTATGATGCATTGTTTCTAACTTCTTCGCATCAGTAAAATCAGTGTGCGAAATACGGGGTGGTCCGACACTGCCGATTAACCCATGAGACCCCCTGAAAGCATCAAAAGCAAAATTTCAAGGGCGTCTCAAGATTGGTATTGCGCAACAATAGGGATATGGGGACCCCGCCGAATATTGACGGGTATTTCGCACACTGAGTAAAATCCTATTTGTTAATATATAATTATTAACAGACCAATAATTTTACATTTAGATTGATTCCCCTTTCCAAACTTTCTGTATTTGTAATCAACTCGTCGAATCGATTCATATAGTATCGCATTAGTAGTTGCTTCATGTGCATCTTTAATGTATAGAATCATTGGCAATACATCGACATGTGTATTGCTTCGGCTTCAGTGATGGAGATGCACATCCATAATTTACAATTTTTTATGTATTGCCGTGACTGACAACAGTCATTATTAAAGTGCTGAAAGAAAATGTCTATCTCGTTTGGCAGTGAAACCCTACAGCTGACGTCAAGAATGCGATAGCCGCAAATCGTACGCGTTTGTTAGCTTTGGATGTTTCCAACTGATAGGAACAACTACAACGACAAAAAGAAACTATAACGCAATTCGCGCTTCTCTTGCATCGGGAGGTGCCGCTTCTCAGCTGACACCCTGACGAAATCTGATTGGCTCCTACCCCTGAACTCCAACGGCAGCCGGCGAGCCTCAGCCAATAGCAGCACAGCTCCGGTCGTTGTTGCACTTCCTGAGGCGACGAGCAGCGCTACGCCAAGATGTCACTGTCCCTGGCAGGGGTGTGCAGAGGTTCGGCTCTCGTGTTATTGCACGGAATTCGACCTGCCGGGGTTAAGAATGGCATATGTACCCCAGTTTTGGTTTTCTCGAGATTAAGGTACATGTCGCCTTGGTCTAAGACCTAATATTTTGCGCTGCTAACCTAGTCATGGAGAGTGTCTGCTGGTATGCTAGTTAGTTTTGTTTTCACGGACTAGATCGTGTTAGCGTTAAAACCATTCAAACCTAAAAATATTATATTGTGGAGCTGTCAAAACAGAGCGACACTAACATCCGAAGCGGTTTTTTCCCCTGTAAATACACTGTGAAACGGTTTTCGCTGTCTAGCATGTTAGCTGGATTTGGCCAATTCTGGTTTGCAAAGCCAGAGGGTGACATTGGCTGGGGTCTTTTTCAAGGCATAAATGTAAAGACTGGATCGTCAGATCTATGCAGCAGGTCATTCTGAGTAAAAAAATAATGTCGAAGATCAGTTTAACGATTTCATTTTCGGGAACGTCAAAAATATACTATTCGGTAGAGGTCCTTAAATTGTTTTACCTTGGTTCAGTTTATACATTTTCTTCATACCAATAATCGCTTCCCAACAGCTATGAAAAATTATCGTGCAACATAATAGCACAATACAGGAGACAGGAGGGTTAGGTTTAGGCAGGAGGCTACACTGTATTAACATGATGCACCAAGACTGGGATCATGGGGCACTTGAGAGGCTTAAAAGATATTGGTAATATGATTTGGCGATATTCCAGGTTAGCGCTCAAAGTTAAAGGAAAACATGGTGTTCCACGTGCTATGTAGGTGCACCAAGGTCTGGGGCTATCATGGTTTCAGTATCACGGGTGAAGGTTGGGGGCAGCTGGTTAAGGCCCTCATGCCCGTCGTCTGAAGGGTTCTGCTGAATAGTCATTGGGGCCTTTGAACGCGGTCCTTAACTCTCCGAAAAATGCTCCGAATAAATGGCTGACCCTGTATATGTGTAGGTCTATGACAGAAATATGGATTATGCGAAACTGAAGAATTCCTGTGTACCCGGACTCGCACTTGTACAAATGACAAATCATTTAGTTTAATGTAGGATTATACTGCCACAGTTGTACATTTTTACATTTTGTTGCTCTGTTTCTTATCTTGGTATTTTTGCATTTCCTGTCCTTCCATCCCACAATGCTTATCACCTCTATCTTTCATCTGCAGTCTTTGCCCTGCTAGATCAGTGGTCACCATTGCACTGATCATGTGCTGCCTGTAGCTTGCAAAACACTTCTTAGAAATCAGCTTGAATATGTTATATCCACTTTCAGTTTTTGTGTTTTTGAGCCCCAAACTGTCTTGGCCTGAGTGGATGTGAAAGACGACACCTCCCCCCCCCATCCCCATGAAAAACTTTTAAGACCTCCATCCCCCTCCCACCCTCATTGGTTGACATAAACTTGTGTCAAACACGTAGCTGCGTAGATATATATATATACAGTATATATATAATTTTTTTGGTAGAAGTAGCTCTCTGTAAATACAGTTGGCAACCAGTGTACTACACCCTTGCCCTTATACTGTATCACCTGTATTTTTTTTTGCCTTCTCCTCCTGTTTCTAATGTCATTGTCTCATCCTTTAATGGTTTCCCTCTCACAGCCTGACCCTGTGTAACCATTACTCGTCCTCCAAAGCCAGGCTAGGGCTGAGCCGACACGTGGCGTCCAGGCTACGGTGGGCGAATGAGAAGTATGAGAAATTTCTTCAGCGTCGTTTCCCCCGCTTTTATGTTCTGTATCACACTTTTATGACAGGTGAGTGACTTGTTAAGGTTGCCAAACCCGTTAAAAAATCTTTTGGTTATTGTTGTGCCATTTCTTCGGCTTTTAAATTTATAGTTGTGACCGCACAGCGTGCTGCTTTTCATCAAATCAAATATGAATAATTTGACTAAAGTGGCCTCGATATCTGTGATAAGTCAGTTGTGAGGGAATTGCAATAAAACGAAACCTTTTATAAACTTTAGGATTTCGGCTTCTTTTCCAAAACGCCAAGGAGGTCAGAATAATAAAGACCAAGATGATCAGCAACAATGTAAAATTCCAGAATCTTTCCTACCGTGAGATGGAGACACTGAGACAGGTGAGTTTGTTTAATTTTTTTAACATTTTTAGTATTTTAGAAAAGATGCTGCTCTTTATAGACTCCTTTTCACATTAACTTAGAAGTTCTATAGATCTTACAGAATCCCTGATTTGATAAATATGAAACAATGTTTTTCATGTCTGTATTGTCTTTTTAATAGATTTTTTTTTTAATTGTGTCTATGGTAGGTTTGTGAGTTTAATGTATTCCGAAATAGACATTAAAGTTTTTGTAGATTATTCTCCAGCATTTTATAGATTTAATTTTCTGTGAAGTAATGCAACATGGTACCTTTTGTAAATTTGGTGTTTTCAACTACAGTTGTGCATTTAGTGTCAGACAAGGCACAAAGTAGGGCTGCATGATCTTGGAATATTTTTTTTAAATAAGATAGACATTCAGGCACCAATGTTATGCTCGGTGGAAATAAAATTCCAATTCTGCTACTAATGTTCTTTACTGAGCTGTTCTACGCCATTGATATTTTTCTACAGAATTGCATATCATATATCATGTGGCACAGTGGTGCAGTGGTTACCTCTGGGACTAGGGTTTGAATCTCTGCCCCAGCTCTGTGTGTGTGGGGTTTGCATGTTCTCTCCATGTTGTTGTGGGGTTGCCTCCGCCCCCCTCCCCTCCCCGGTCCCCACAAACATGGTCAATTGGAGTTGCCAAATTGTCCATAGATGTGAATGTGCCCTGGATTATTCCCTGCCTTGTACCCATAGCCTCCGGGATAGGCTCTGGACCACAGCAGCCTCGGATAGGACAAGTGGGTATGGAAAGTGGATGGATGTCATGACTCATCACTCCCTGATCTTGTCTGTTGCTTGTTGAATGTCCTGTTTAGACTAGTACTTATACTTTGATTGTCTCCCTCTCTCTACCTCAGTTTCGCCGAGACATGATAAAAGCCATCCCCCTGGTGCTGATCTCTGTCCCTCCTTTTGCCAACTACTTGGTCTTTGTTCTCATGTGAGTCATACAGTGATTTTTCTCCAGCACACAATCTGAATGCATCTATATGTAGGTCAGCATTTCCCGTCTTAGGACCTTCCAGAAGTAAATGTGGCATAACAATCAGAATAACAGCCTTGTATTCTATAGTGTTGTAATGTTTAGTCATCTCTTGATTAACACCCCTCTAGGTACACACGGGTCAGGTGATAGCCCTCAATTAAGTGCAGGTCTTTTACTTGGAAGGAATGGTTTATTTAAGCTTCACATTGCACCTGGAATTTATGTACAGAAGTGGTCCTTCAATTTTGTATTTTCGGGGGAGAAAAATCTAGCAGTTCCACATTAACTTCCCCTGTCTCACTAAAATAATTGTTGTGTCAGGGCAGCTGTCTTTTGTCGGAAAAAGATACATTTTACAGTTCACCTCAGATGACAGTGTGTGTTTTTAAAAACAGTCTAATTGCAGCTTCAGCTGATCAGGCCCAACTTGATGATTGACTGGTGTTTACCTACATTATCTAGATAAACAAGTGGAGATATGCAGTAATTTATAAATTTTCTAAAGTGGCATATGTACAAAATATGATGTTGCCCTTTATTTGAATGCATCTACTGATCACCTATCTACAGGGCCCCTTAGGTGTCACAGTAGAAAATATTAAAATAGAAATATTAAAATACAGTAGAAAATATCTCAGTAATTTGTGTGCTCGAGTCATTAATCTGTGCTCTCAAGTTAGTAATTCATGCACTCGAGTTACTAATCTGTCCTCTCAACTAAGTAATCCATGTACTCAAATTAGTAATCTGTACATTCAAGTTAGTAATCCATGCACTCAAGTTAGTAATTTGTGCACTCGATTTACTAATCTGTGCTCTCAAGTTAGTAATCCATGCACTCAAGATAGTAATTTGTGCACTCAAGTTACTAATCTGCCCTCTCAAATGAGTAATCCGTGCACTCAAGTTAGTAATCTGTGCATTCAAGTTAGTAATTCATGCACTTCAGTTACTAATCTGTCTTCTCAAGTTAGTAATCCATGCACTCAAGTTACTAATCTGTGCACTCAAGTTAGTAATTCCAGCATTCGAATTAATCACCTATCAGAGAGCACGATTTAGTAACTGGAGAGCACAAATTAGTAATTTAAGTGTACAAATTAGTATGAGAAAATATTTTTTTTCTACCATGACACCTAAGGGGTTCTGTACATATCCATAAAAAGCCTTTGTAAAAAACTTTCGACTTAGTTGAAAATAACGTAACAATACTTTTTCCTAATATGTTTGCCGGTGTACATATAAAGGACAATGTGACAAGTACATTCGCTCAATTCTTATATTTAAGATCTGTATTTATTGTGATTTATATAATTTGAGCATTTTGTTAAAGTATGTAGATCTTAATGCACCAATCACATGACAGAATATAAAGTACTCCATTGTCTTTGACTGTAGCACTAATATCCATGGTCAATTAAACAGCAGCTCACTTTTCTTAATATAAAAGTTACTTATATACCCTAATGATAATAATAATAATAACTTTCATCAGAATCCCCCCCTCCATTATACCCCTCCCTAATTTCTTCTCCTTCTTACCGGCAGGTATTTCTTCCCCCGGCAGCTCCTGATTCGTCACTTCTGGACGCCACGACAGCAGGTCGAATTCCAGAGGATCTACCACAGCCGTCGAGCCGAGAACCACGTGGCCATCCTGACGGGTCTAACCAAGACAGTGCCAGCTGTTGGGGACAGCCGCTTACAGAGCCGGCTTCTAGACCTTTGCAATAAGGTAGAAAACACAATCGGCTGCGCATGTCTGTCAAAATATAAATAACCATGCAAGTGGAAATGACATCTTTTGGTGGATAATAAATTCAGAGAGTAGTGTGTGGCTCAGTGGGTTGGGCCTTTGTATCTGTGATCAGATGGTTGCTGGTTTGAATCCCATGCTTGGCAGAGTAGCTGCAGTTCCACTGGGCCCTCGTGCAACGCCAAGTGCTCCAGGGCCACTGGATGGATGGTTGACCCTACATATCACTCTCACCCCTATGTGTTTGTATCTCTTTAAAAAGGAGAGCAAGATGAAAGACATTTTAATGTACCAGTTCTTGTATTTGTAGAAATCCTCTAAGAATTGTAAATGAAAAACAGATTTACATGTACACAATATCAGTTCCTGAATAAAAGCATTAATTGTATAGATAATACCCCCTTCAGTTCCCAGTCATCTGGGAAATATAAATGTTTAGGTATCTGGTGAATTTATCTGCTATTGTTATGGTTAGGAGGCCCGACTATTTGCCCATGGGAAGAGGGGAGCTCACTACTTCATATGTGGTCTATCCCCCCCCCCCCCCTCCGTCTGCAGGTACAAAGTGGTGCACAACCTAGTGTGCCCGAAATCCAAGCAGTCAAAGGCCTCTTCTCCGGGCCGCCCCTGGGAATGAAGAGGCTGGACGCCGATCACATGGTCTGTTCACAGAATGCTCCGGCACAGCCTATCTCCTTGTCTGTCTATATCGTTCATTTGAAAAATGCAAATTGCCGTACTTGAGAAACGGGTCACGCTTTCCGTTGCTTCCTGGGTATTTGATTATTGCACGGTGCACGGTCCAGGCAATCAGATTTCGGATTCTTCCTGCCACTGTGTTTTACGAACAATTTTCATGATATTGCTGTCTCCGTAATTTGATGCATTTGTGGAAATCGAATGTTTGCAGTAAGATTATGAATCCTGCGAGTTTTGGAATCACTTTTCACATTGAGCTGCATCGCTGGCAAACTGTGTGCTTCATTGATACATTTTGTATATATGGCACCTTTGGGGTGACCTGCATCCTGTGTTCCTTTCGTTTAGAGACTTCTCTGCCCCTTGTTCTTTTTGACCCCCTGGCTTCCAGCCTTCGCCGTCAGCCACCGTCTGCGCGGCCAGGCTTTGGAGCTGCTGCAGCTCGACCGCGCTCTGCATCGGCTGGGTGTGCATGAACTTAGCGAGTCTGAGCTCCGGCAGGTCCGCCCACCCGCTGGGTCGTCCGTCAAGCACATGCTTTCACGTGTTGGCTTTGCGAAGCCTCATTCTGTGCATGTGATTACCCTGCAGGCCTGTTACTTGCGAGGGGTCGACTCAAGCCGTCTCAGCGTCGCTGAGTGCCAGGATTGGCTGATCCAGTGGCTCAAGCTGTCCAATCAGCTCAAAGGTAATTTCTCCCTCAGTGCAAAGGCATCACTCGAGTAGGGTTTGGCTTAGTTTTTGTATGTATTTTAACACCCAAGTGTTTTGAACTGGAGGGGAAAAAAAGAGTTATACATGACCTGAAATTGAAAAACTGCAACTTTTTCATAAATAAAAAGTGTAATCATGCTTTCCTTATCTTTCTCTCTTTTTTTAACAGAGTCAGAAACATCTTTGCTGTTGCATAGTATGGTCCTGCTATCTGCCAACTATCCTAAACCATTTTACCTCTGACTGAAGATGATTGCAGTCTTCTCTTCCATTTCTACATTGCAGCCATCTTTAATGACAGACAGCAAGAAGCGTTGGAGGAGGGGTGATGAATTTATTTTTAAAGGGTTGAGTGTCATTCACACACCTTCATGCAAGTCTCACATCAGGCTTGGTTAAAGCTAAGGCCCCTTATGTTGTTTGCACTCTGGACGTGTTCGTATAAATGGCCACACTTTATTTTTTGCACGGGTACAGAGTACATGGGAATCATAAAGACAATAAAATGTGAAAAATGTCGACCTACCTTTCTCTTATAAAAGGCATTCCTTTTAAAACACAGTAGTGAGGAAAATGCATTTCCTCCATTTGCCTTGCTTAACACACGAATGTGTAGTTTTACTGTCCATAGCTGAACTGTGTCGCTAACGGGTATTTTTCCTTTGTGATGCATGACTTTCAGTTGCGGCCAGAGCATGCTTCTGCAAAAAAAGGAAGCATTCTATAATTGTTTCTAAAACAGTTCCCCAAGACCATCTTGTTTTTTGATATTTACTTTTGACCTATGCATGGATCATCCTGATAATTCAGTGTTTGAATTATAAATATTAATTTATACTGAATTCTTTAAATTGAAGATGGGTGTCTAGATTTTTGTATACAGAATTGGGACACAGAAATTATGTATTATAGTTCAAGAGAAATTATGTTTACGGTCTAACTTTTGGCTTTTAAGCAGTCTATTTCTGTTGTGCCCTGAATTGTATTTGTCGCTTTTAGTACAAGTAATTTATTTCATTATTCATTCCACTTCGCTTGAAATTTTATTTGTGCTTATCACCATATTGAAATACCAAACAAAATACAGTCCTTGGAGTGGGAGCAATGGGGTTTAATGATCACCAGTTCTACCAGTGATCTGTTCTTGGTGCTTTTTATTTATTTGGCTTATAGTCTTTGTGCTACATAATGTGGAGTTTTTTGTTTTTCTTTTTTTACATATTCAGGCAGTCATTTTCAACAATACTGCTTTAATATTTACAGCATAAAATTTGACAGGTGTAATGTAAATATAGTTGGTGTCTTCATGTCTGGACTGAGTTCACTTTCAAGTTTACTCTGAGTATTTGTGCCACAGAAATTAAATTGAATAGAATATTCAATAGAAGACTTTATTTTTGAGTGAGAAAAATGAAGGCAATGCTAATATCACCCAAGTAATTGGAAATATCTGCCTTTCAGATATATTTAGGCTTAAATTACAGAAGGAAATAAATTTCAATGGTAAATATTTTGTCCCAGTTATATAATGCAGCATAATGTGATGAGCAAAAGAGAAATAAAACCAGGTAAAATAAAATGCTTTTTGTCTTCAGCCAAACTCAGTGAGTATTTTGTGCAATTTACACAATTTGCTGGATTAGCAAAGGACAGCGTGGATCATGCCTAAAATCCCATTTTGTTGTGTACAGCTTGACATCTTGACCAGACAGGAAAGACTACATGTTCAAGATCACCTTAGACTGCAGGAATCATGGTGTTTTATCAAAACATGTAAATACTTCTAAGAGGGACACGGAACAGAAGCAGTTTGATAGGGCTGTGATATGCATGAAATGGGAAAGCTTGCAATTGTGTCGGATTTGCCTGATTCTAATTAGACTTGATCAGTGACATGCAAACAGCAGAAGCGACTGCACTAGCTGGCTATGATGTCATATGCCGCAACGAGTCAGAAAGCAAAGTGAACATTGCATTTTGCAGTATTCCATGACAGTACCATACTTGACTTCACCCTGTTCCCATTCCCTCACAAACATTTGTAAACCTGAGTGCATGTCTGGGTGCTTGATATTATACACCTGAGGCAATGGGTCTGAATGAAACACCTGAATTCAATGATTAAGAGGTGTGTCCCAATATTTTTGTCCATATAGCATGTATAAATACATTTCACATATATATGTACACATACATATATACATATACATACATACATACACATACATACATACATATATATATATATACACACACACACACACACACACACAAACAGCACACATGGACATGGAATAGATCCAGGTTTTTAATGAAATTGGGAAACAACATTTTATAAAGGGATATTCTGAGTTTAAGGAGGACTAGAAATTAATGAATGGCACTTTTCTCTTCATAGATTGTGAGAAGTCCTACTATAACATGAAATACACTGAACATTAGTATAAAGACATCTTAAAATGATTAAAGTGCCCCCACTTTCATTTAATTTCTAAACAGCATTATAAGAAAAATATATTTTCCCAGCCAACACACAGATAAAGTTTAAGAAACATAGAAAAAGAACAGTAAATACAGTAAAGAACTTGCTGTACTTTTTAAAAAAAATTACGACAGGTACTATTTAAAAAACTGCCTTTTGCATAATCAGTATAGGGGGTGGTCACATGACTTCATATCCACTGCGGATGCCCTTCATCAACATGCAGGCGAACACAATGCCCATGATCTGAAACAGAGAAGTCAATGGTGTCGGCTGACCTGACAGACCAGCAGTTCCTTCGTTCTAGACTGTACATGTGGGTTACTCACCTGAATTACAGCGATGACAAGGGCTCCCACAATCACCCATTTCATGTTGGTCTCCAGCAGGGTCTCCAACGTAGGCTGGCAGCCCTGTGTTAGAAGAGCAGCAGAGTTGCCTCTGGTTTGTCTTCACACTCGATGACCCCCCCCCCCCCCACCACCACCACCACCTTTACTTTCAACTGAAAGCATGAAGACTCACCTCCTGGTACACTTTGTTGCCATCAAGCATGTTCCCCTTCCCACAGCCTGTGGTCTGGTTTTTACAGCAGGAATCTGGCACGGACTTACCATCTTGCTGGTACATTTTCCAGTCAGACGAGGAATTTAGGCCACAGCACTTCAGCTAAAAGATAAGCAAAAGGGCCAGCTGGAGTTCAGAGGAGGTTGGCACACAGCAGATAAGCAGAACACGGAAACTGTCCTCAAGAAGTCACATGGATGTGTAACTTACAACAAGGCCACAGGATATACACATGAGATATGTAATACGTGGAAGGGTTACACACGGAGAAGTCAACCAGGAACTCCCTTTGTACATTGTCATGACCTTTAAAATACAAACGTATGCTTCATACAACTCACATTTTTCTGCAGAGAATTCATAGTCTCTTGGATTTCTTTGCTGCTGTTGTATTTGCTGATCAGGTCTTTAAGCTGATCATTAACTATCCCATTCAGCTGGATGTGGCGGGAAAGAAATATGTAATTAAATCCATATTCTCATTAGGGAACAGGGAAGGTTGGGGGTTAACAACAACTGTGGAGGCAAAGACAGCCGACTCACTTTGCCCCTAAAGACATATCCTGCGATGGCAATTCCAATCTCAGCGAGGACGATGATGGAGAGAAACACGGCAAACTTTGAAAAAGAAAAAAAAATAAATCCATTCAATTACTTGTAAACATATTTTGAAATCAGGAAAAGGCCACAAAAAAAAATCAAAGACCATCTTAAAACAAAGCAAACCAAAACTTAGAAATTAATTCCTTTCAGCACTGTCTCTAAGCAAACCTTTCAGTTTTAGAGAGAAGGATATAAGTCTATACATATTTTGCCACTGAATTTCATTTAGAAAATGTTCCGATTATCTAGTTCCTTCAAGAACGTAGAAATGTTTGCAAGGCAGTGAGCAGAGGTGCGTCATTACCATGGTGACCATGCAGTGGTTCTCCTTCCAGGCCCCACAGCAGCCGAAAAATGAGACGAAGAAGATGACGAATCCCACCACAATAAGGACGATGGGTGCAGCCGAGCCAGATGCATTTTTCATCACAATTGTGTTGTTTATAGTCAGCTGCACCAGGATACCCACTACGATTACAGCCAGACCACAGAGCTGGAGGGAGAAATTGAGTTGCACGTCAGACGTAGAGGTTAATTATTTAATCGCATGTATTGTACAGCTGTCTCTCACACTTATGCACTGTTTATTTTTTTTTTATATTCCGGAGTATATTCTGTAGTATTTCCTTGAAAGAAACAAATCTAATCAGGTGAACAAAATGTCAGTAAAGACATGGAATAACTTCAGCGCAACATGCAGAATGGTCTCTCTCCTCCCTAGAGTAGGAGTATCTGAAATTACCCGGAATAGTCGATTAAATTACACAGTTGCAAAAAGTTTAAACTTAAGATCCTCATCATTCAATATCCAGAGCTGTAAACATTTAATCTGCCTTTCCACAGCAAGCTCTAATGAGCTGTGTAAATTTAAAGTCAGTCTCACAGGACCTCAGTAGCTGAATAGTCTATGAGAGTTACATCCTTCCTCCTTAGAGCCAATTTATACTCGACGCTCAGCGTGTTCACATCATGGCCACCACACGTTTCCTTTGTTGATTCCACACCAATGTGAAGAAGTAATACGATGCATGCACCAGTTGCAGCAGCACCAAAATTTGAATGGCAGTATGGTCACCTTTTGTCGCGGGACTGTGTGCTTATATACGGTACAGTTAGTATTAAAGTACCATCTGATTTTAAAAAAATTAATGGGTGGAAGAACTGTATATTTTCAGAGGCAAGAGAGAAAATATTCTGAGCACTATCGAGTCCCTCTGTGCACAGCATCTTCAAATGGCAGTTTAAGTTTCAAAGGGTGTTTTTCCATCACACCAAGTAAAGTACTTTTGGTATGGTACTTTTGGTGCTTTCACTTTTCCATTGACCTCTGATCCAGTACCAGTACCAAAAGTTCCAGTACCAAAAGTGCCAAAACAGCTGGGGTACTTCTTTGGTACTTCGGTACTTTGGGGTGGGACTTGGAACACTTTCTTTGTCGACTGGTTATGCGAATACCCTGCCTCTGAAACAATACAAATGCCTCCCTGAAAACAGTTGCGAACTCAGAAAATGAGAAACAAAGTTAAAATGCGATTTGGTCATAAGAACATACACAACAAAAAGATCTGGATGGCATGACAAGTATTTTGTTGAATATACTAATATAGCAAATATATGCATGCTGTCCCAGTGATGTGATTTTGTTAGAATATTGATATTTTGTTGTAATAAATATTGGGATATTTATAAAACAAAAAAGGAGTATATTTCTCACAAACCCATCTTTGAGTGATTTAAATGGCAAGGATGAAAATGATTACGATTGTCTTGGAGAATGCATGCAAAGTATGCAAAGTTTTTTTTTTCCCTATGAGAGAGTAAAAATATTTTAGCTAGACTTCAACTCCCTGTGCTATAATGTCCGTATAGAACTGAAAGTATGAAAAAGCCTTCTTTTAATATAGCTGACTAGCAATGAAAGAATTGTATGTGCATAACAAGTGATGTTGGTATTATATTGCACACCGTATAATATACTACAGCCATTTTTTCGAATTCAGTATAATACACCCCACCTTGCGTCATTCGGCACCGGTACAAATTTTTTATGCTAGTGGAAAACCAATGCTGGTGCGATGGAAAAATGCCCTAAGAAACTAGTGTTGTGTACAAAGTATAATGAAATCCTAACTTGAAATTCTCACAAGACTACTTTCTTAAAAAATGTCAATTTTCAATACAGTTCTGATATTTATAAAACTTGGTCATAAAATTGACAGAGTGGGGTTTACATTTCGCTAGATCTTTTATGTTCTTCATGGAAAGAAAATTTAGTAAGCTGTGCAATTTTAATGGCCGCATCTTTTCAGGATTATGCATTATACATTTAACATTAGTTACTACTTTTGCAACGGCTCTGCATGTGCTGAGAGCCAATCCTAATAATTTTCATCCTTGTTGTAAAAAATCACTCATAAATAGATGTGTTTGTGAGAAATTGATTTTGAACTATTTCTTTCTTTATAAATGCTGAAAAAAACTTAAAGAAATGGATTTTCCCTCAATATCGTGCAGCCAAATCACGAAATCCTAACTACCACGAGATATCTAACAATATATAATGCAACATTCAACACGGGTAGTAAAGCGATATGTGGCAGAACGAAGTACCAATATGATGTGGAGCAGTGGGCAGAATGCAGCAGAATTACAAAATTAGCAAGTCGATTATTGTGGGGGCAGCGAGTGTCACAACCTCATGCGAACAAGTGAGACCGGAAACAAAGTAAACGACCAAGGTGGTTTTCCCACACTGCCCCCAGGTGGACATGACCTTTAATCCTTCAGATAGATGTAAACTGTGCTGAAGTACAGCCAGTACACTACTTGCGTAGCATACGCATCGCTTCAAGTATATCTCAGCCCTTAGTCTAACATAGTGGCCCTGAATTCACAAGGCTAGCTGGTGTTCTATCAGGGAGATGAGTTATACAGCTTGATTCTTCTCCATCATAATGCTCTACAGCAGGGTTATTTAAATCACGGTCCTCGAGGTCCGAGCACTGCTGGTTTTCCAGCCTTCCTTTACCTGTCAGTCAGGTGTGAAGCCTCTGACCAATCAGAATCAGTAATTATCAAACTACCTGGGAGAACTGAAAACAAGGCCTGGATTTGGAATCGAGGTCCAGATTTGAAGAACCCTGCTCTACAGTAACCATGTTCCCACCATGTTACCATGCTAATTAGGCTCCCAAGGACCACTTGGCCCAACACACAAGGGTGTCCTGCCTATGAGAAACATGGAGTTTTTAGGCACACCATCTTAACTCAAATCAGGGAAGCAACTCCCTTTAAGATAAATCTGTGCATTTGCATATTTCTGTTGCACAGCTGACTTGCACAAACACAGTTAGCAGTAGACAGCCTCACGACAGCTTGAACTTTGCTTTCCTAAAAATGGTACACTAGGAACCTGTTAAAAATAATTGACACTATTTTGTATCTTAGCATCATCATCCTCTGCAGTCACTGCTAACAGAATGGTATGAAGCCTAGCTACAGCAAGGGAGTTAGATCTCCACACTACTCAGCCTGACAAACATTAACAGATCAAATTTCACTGGAACTTCCCTTATGAGAAAGAATGAAGCAGCTGACAGTTCACCCTTCTGCTGAACTGAATTAAGATCAACTGCACATGCAGGAAAACTTGTTAGGGACAGGAACATACCCTCCCCTGCCTAAAGCAAATTTGTATTTGTTGACTGCTCTTATTATTTACCAGGATTTTTAGCTTCTTGGTCTTTTTGGTCCTTGGGTGACTAGGAAAAGATTAACTAGATTAACACACACACACACACACATTGTCATTTCTGAAAACAAGACTTGGCTGTGCAAAGACCCACACCTTCTTTCACATATACTGCAGTTGCATTATGTAGTCATAGATAGACACGCCCCATTTAAGAGCTTCAGAGTTAAGGGGCGTGACAACCCCTGGTTTTCCTCTGAGCTTGGAGACATTCTTCATGACCGCAATTTAGCTTGGGCCAAAGCAAGAAAAACGGGCTCTTCGTCTGATTGGCTTGTTTTTAGGCAGTTAAGAAATAAATGCTCTTCTTTTATTAAGAAAGCAAAATCTGACTTATCTGTCAGCCACTACAGAGACTTTAAATGATCCCAGAAAATTTTGGAAGGCTATAAAATCACTTTCACTAAACAAAGATAGTATTAATGTTCCTTCTTTTATTATGAAAGAGTCTGCAGTTGTTCATGATAAGCTGGAGATATTGAACCATTTTAATGAGCATTTTATTCAGTCTGGTTCTTTGTGTGACATTGCTGGTCCTGCTACTGTGGCACCTTGTAGAGATGTACCAGTCTCTACAAATGTCTTTAATTTCTCTCCATTTTTAGTGGCTGACGTTTACAAAGCCCTGAAAAAGCTGGTTCCTGAAAAACCTCCAGGACCTGATCTTATAGAGCCTTACTTTTTAAAAATAGCTGCTGATTGTGTTGCAAAGCCTCTAACGTACCTTTTTAATCTCACTTTAGAGAGCAACACCATTCCCAAAGTATGGAAATCTGCATTTGTTTGTCCATTATTGAAAGGGGGTGACCTGTCAAATTTAAATAATTATAGGCCAATTTCTAATCTGTCTGTTTTGGCCAAAACTCTTGAAGCCCTGGTGAGTAATCAGATGACAGACTTCCTGCATGTACAGGATATTTTATCCCCAGTTCAGTCAGGTTTTAGAAAAAAACATAGTACCATCACAGCTGCAATGAAGGTGATAAATGACATCTTTGTTGCTCGTGATCAGAAGCAGCATTGTGCATCACTTTTTATTGATTTGTCAAAAGCTTTTGATACGGTTGATCATGATGTTTTAAAGATTAGGCTTCTTAATTCACGGTTCTCAGAGAAAACTGTCTCTTGGTTCTCAAACTATCAGTGACAGAAGCCAGTGTATTAAGCATGATGGTGTTCACTCTAGTATTTTACCAATTTTTAAAGGGGTGCCACAAGGCTCTGTGTTAGGCCCTCTTTTATTTACTATTTATATAAATAACCTTGATCGGCATGTGTCTGATGCAAACTTTCATTTTTATGCAGATGACACAGTTATTTACTGCTGTGCACCTTCTCTAAAGCAAGCCATTGAACATTTACAGAATGCTTTCACTGTGGTTCAAAACACTTTGCTACAGTTGAAACTTGTGCTCAACGCAGATAAAACCAAACTTATGCTTTTCACGGACCCTCGGAATAGACCACTGAATGTTCCCTCAGTTGTTACTCTTGATGGACGGGAAATACAGATTGTTACAGTTTATAAGTATCTTGGTATTGTTATTGATGATTGCCTGTCTTTTAAGCCTCATGCTCACAGCCTAGTGAGAAAGTTGAGGCAAAAATTGGGTTTTTATTTTCGAAATAAGCTGTGCTTTTCTTTTAATGTTAAAAAACGGCTGGTGGCATCCACTTTTTTTTATCTGTGCTGGACTATGGTGATATTTTATATATGCATTCATCTGCTCAATGTCTTCATATGATCGATGCAGCCTATCATGCCTCGTTGAGATTTATCACCAACTGTAAAGCTCGCAGCCACCACTGTGAGCTGTACTCTCGTGTAGGATGGTCTGCTTTAGCCACACAGAGGCTCTGTCATTGGTACACCTTTATATATAAGGCTATTCTTGGTGTGCTTCCATCCTATTTATGTTCACTTCTTTTGAAAAAAATGACTGGTCATTATTCTCTCCGTTCTCAGGCTGTTGTTTTGCTTTCTGTTCCACATGTTAGAACTGAGCTGGGTAAAAGGGCCTTTGTTTATTCTGCACCCTTTACATGGAATTTGCTGCAGAACAACTTAAAACTTAGTAAATTGATTCCTTTGAGTGTTTTTAAGTCAAAAATGAGATGTTTTGAGTTGGATTCCCTCACATGTCAATGTTTTAACTGAGATTTCATTGTAAAAATTGGTCCTCGAATTGTTTTTTTCTTTATTTGTTTGTTTTTTGTTTTTGTATGTATGTACTGGCATACTGTTGTGATGTAACTTGGCTGCCTATCTTGGCCAGGTCTCCCTCGCAAAAGAGATTTTTAATCTCAATGGGCTTCTCCTGGTTAAATAAAGGATATAAATAAATAAATGTTACCCGTTACTCTCATCTGCATTTGAGAGATAAATTTACAGGAACTAGAGGGTTTGTTAAAAATTACGCAACCAAGATCTCTATCATTTTTTAAAAGTGCACAATTTAGTTTTAGTTTAGAATGCAAAGATCCAGTGAAATTCTGCCATTGCCTCTGAATGGAAGCCCTCCCAGAGCTGCATGATAGCTGCCTTAACAAAAACAGTTCGCACAAAAAAAAAAAAAAAAAAAAACACGCAATGAAACACACAAAAAACTGGAAGTGTATTAATAACCTGGGCAAACTCGTCCAACCACCAAATTATCTGTTAATCTGCAGTGTAATAAATGCTTCTTGAACTTCCCAAAACAGGATCAAGCCAAACATACAATGGGCTGACTGATTCCCAAAAGAAGACAAGGAGAAATTACTGTAGATCACAAGAATCTGGTGTGTGGACACACAATTAAAAAATTTGTCCAATATTATGCCACACAAAAATCATGGAACAAGAAGAGATTTGCAAGTCTCACAACTACTGAACCAGTCTTTATGCTTCATCACATTCCTGCAGGTTAAACCACAAAACTTCAAATGCCCATTGGATCCCAAAATGGTACCAGTAAAAACTTACAGGAACATTGCATTTATTTTTATTGTAAAACATTTACTTCCTTAACATTCAAATATTCTGTTTCAAAGGATATTTGTGTAAGGTGTCCTTTTTGATTTGTTTGCACTAGGTGTACCATCTTTACACTATATATGTATGTTTGTCTGCACTCTACGTACCTGCTGTATGCACAAGAATTTCCCCGAGATCAGTAATGTTCATCTTAATCTTAGGAACACTAAATGGTTTATAGAGTGGCATATCCACATTACAATATATGCTAAAAAATATCCAAAGCATAAATATTTTTCTACAGGAACAATCTTAGCAAGATCATTTTAGCTGTGTTCTTAGAGTGCAAAAACATAGGCACACTAACTTAAATCCAGTGTCTCACCAATAACACCTTCTGTTGCTTAGCACAAAAGTTACACCAGTACAAATATTTGAGGGTGGAAACAGCATGGATAAAGCAGGAACTTCCAAAATTACATGGCAGGAATGAAGGGATGTGTACCAGTCTACCACAGATGTCCACTGAGAAATACTCTGAAGCTAAACTAATTTAAAAAGCTTAAGCAAGTGTCATGTTTCACAGATGTAAAGGGCATGTAAATTAGTATGAATAATAAAGATGCACTGATTGCATCGGCCAACTATTGGTATCGACCAATGCAGCAACAATCGGCCATTGGTCGATAGCTAAAAATGATCCAATATTTACTGCCGATAATTCCCTTTAAAATGGTGACCCATATTGGGTTGCACACCTGCGTACTAAACACTCAGAAAAAAGTCTGCTGTGTGGAATTAATGTTAGTGAAAATGTTAGCAGAAATGCATTTCTCACATTTCACAAGGAGGATCTACTAAAAAACATTTCAACACAACAAATTTGATTGCTTTCCCTAAAGCAAGACAATGAAGAGAGAAGGCTGCAGCAGTGCCAAATAACGCAATTACTCGGAAAATCACACACTTTTTATGAACAGTTATAAAAGCTTATACAATTATAAAATATAGTACTTTTTTATATTTTTGGCATGTAATTATTTTTTATTTTATTTAAGCAGAACCTCCCAAGCAAACCAGTATCGGTGTCAGTTTTCGAAACAAATGGCCTTTCGTGTCAGCCAAAGATTTCCTTATTGAGGCATCAGCAAACATTGTGGGAGATCTGTATAGGTGGTGTCTTAAATTCTCATAGACCATCGGTTTGAAATCACTGAAAAGGATCCAATGGAAGCACTGACCCCAAAACATAATGCATCACATGACATGTTATGACACCTCCACACAGTCATAAGATTCAGATTTCATCACTCTTCCACAGAAGTCTGGCCATCCTGGTTTTAGTGATGGTTATTTTCAAATAAGCAATGGTTCTGTATTAGGATCATTCCTTCCCTTGAACACCTGCTTTAAGACTGATTGCCCTAATCTCACTATTTATTTAAGCACTACATGATAACTGCACCCCTTAAAGCCTGTGCAGAACCTTACACACCTTGAAAGGCTACAGAGAAAAGATGGCAGGTTTTTATGGATAGATGACCCTTATAGCAATAAAAACCATGTTTAAAAGATATTGATATAACAGAAGCTAACAGCAGCGGGGCACATTTTACTTTCTAACCATGTGACTAAAGTGAATTATTGCCACAACCACAACACATTTGCAAATGCCTTCATGATAAGAAAGATTTCACAGTCCTTTTTAAATGCTTACTCTACTAATTTTGGTTTTTAATATCTGGGGCAGAAGAAAAGGAAAAACAAACATCACCTCTGCACTACAAAACAATAGCTGAAGAATTGCCAGCTTTCCGGCGTTTTCCGCCAAGGTCGTGTCACATGGCACTGGCACAGCTCACCTGTGTCAAGTATACTGTAAAAGTCAAGCTATATGTGACAGTCAAAGACAAAACTAATAAAAAACAAAAACACCTCAAAAAGGTATTTACTTAAAGAGCTCTTAGTTGAGGATGTCATAGAATCCATCTGTAACTTGAATGCAGAACAGAATAAATTCTCCACTACAATAAACACACAACCCAGCCTATGAAAAAACAATAAGCAGCATTCTCTCAAATATTTCATGTTATTTAACAAGCCCATATTTTAAGTTCAGTTCACATACTCCTTCCGTGACGAAAACCCACTAATAATGTTAATGACCATTACTAAAACATCTTAGCATTAGCGACCCTTACTCAAATGTTGATCAGTGGTGAGAAAAGCGAACACAGATGGTATCTGCAGTGACAGTGCCGTTGAATATGCAGAAGGAAATTGTAACCGTTTAAGATGGCGCAAGTCTGCGGTTACATCAAGCCGGAACAGTAACAAGATGTAGACAAAGTTCTTTCAAAATATGTTGGACAGTATGCAGAACTACCAATCCTACAATTATTCTAAGATAAATGAGTAAGTTACTATGAAAAACATAATTGACTTAGAAATTTTGTTGTTTCTGGTTAAACAATTGAAAATGCTAACAAATGTTGGATAGCTATTTACGAATAGATGTTATCATTAAAAATCTTATCACAATGCAATTCACATAAAGTAAAAAGAACCTAATTCTATTTCTTATAGGACAAAAGCTTTTTCAAGGCATTGATCTTAAGTTATACAGATATATATGACAAAGATTGACATTCAAAGAAGAACTGAAGAAAAAAAAAAGTTTACCACAGCACTCCCTATGCCATACTGACTAAAAATATATAAATGTCATACACAGTCTTATCTCTTGGTTGTCAACATTCAACAAGGGTGTGGACAACAAGCCCAGCTGAATGATGATTCGAGGGGCAAAAAAAACTCCCCACAAAGTTAAATAAATGAATAAATCTTGAAGAATGGAAAGGATGCAGGGTGCTCAAGATTTCAAAAATTTGCAAATTCAAGCTAGAACCATTAAGGAACTTAAAACAATAAATCTCTCTCTAACACACACACACACACACACACACACACACACACACACACACACACACACAGGAGGAACATAACTTTAGGTTAATCTGGTCACGAGTTCTCACTGACCTTGTGAACAGATATTCATACAGATCAGTAACGCCCCCGCCCTCCCTACACCCTGGTACTCACCCAGAAAATAAAATTAAAAAAGAAAAGCAGGAACTTGACACATTTCACCCCCCCTTCTACAGCCATGTTGTCTGTTGATCCAAGCTCCTAGATGAAAAAAGTACATAGAGGAAACAAAAAAGTTTAACTATAAATCAGCCGAATAAATAAATGTTTAACAGACCTCAAACATTGATGATGAAATTAAAGCAGGGAAACACATGGTTTAAAATCATATTGCTCAAACCCATAAATGGCCGTTAGTCACCAAATTTCTCAACCTGTTTTTGCCACAAATGCATACGTTATGGACTAGTTTCTGTACATCTTTTGATAAAAAGAACTCTTCTTTCCGTCTTTAAAACTAAAGTGGAGCCCATACGGCGTGACAAGTATGAAAATTTATGTTAAATGGCTTAATAAGGGCATGGCGATCCGGTCTGAAAAACATATGTAGATAACCCGAGAATCCCACTAGAAACTGACAGGCCAGTTTTTTTTCCGTTTCCTAATCCTAATTCCTAATTAGAGCAGATACTGTAGTGTTTAATGGGCGTTATGAACAGTTAAAGGAAAAGCGTGGGCTCAACGAACACATGACTAACTCTCTCGTGTTAACGTCTCTGGGGAAGGAAACGCATGGCAATAAGTTCCTGTACAGGATCACAAGACGTCAAATCTGAACGAGGCATGATCAGTGGTGTTAATTAATATCTAATAAACGAAATGAGGCCCGTAACAAGTGCCAAAGGTAGGTTTGATTTAAAGAGGTGCCTTCTCTGCATTGGTAGACATTACTCAAATATGATGGAAATTAATCCGGCATCCATTTTGTTGGCCGTAGGTACAAATAATGGGTAACATCTGCGACCGTAAAAGCCCCCTCTCGTTTCTTCACGTCAGTAAACGTAAACGTCATTAAAGCAGCAGCACCGCCAGTTCATTTATGTCGCCAAAGTTTTCTCCGCGAAGTAACTCACGAAGATGAAACTTGACGAAATTACACAGGAAGCCCGGATTCACTCAAAACTTTACATTTATATCCCAAGAATTGGTTAAAAAGTGTGAAAAAACGTATAACGACATATTTTGCAAAACTCATTTAAGGAAACAATTTGGTAGAGCAAAGGCCTAATTAATATGCATATATCGTGTTCAATAGTCTTTTAACCAAACTGGCACAAACACAGTCTTACCGAGAAGGGGAAACTTTCCCTAATGCCACGAACACATCTCTCTTTGTATAACTGATTTTGCTTATTTAAACTCAAATTATATTACAGCATATTTTTTCAAACACTACAATAAACAATGACTTACCAAAAGGCTTCTCGAGGGGGTAAAAATCCCAGGCTACCTCCTTCCGACGTACAGCAAACTGCTCGGTTAGATGGGTCGTTTGTTAGCGATTCCCCGGGCGTCTTGCGACGTCAGCTCGTTTATCACGCGGCCGCGCCCCCTCAAACTCAAAGCTGCGTCTTCGTCTTAAAAAATCGTCTTATACTCAAAGTACTGTTCTGACTTGCAAAACATTCAAGATTTATTTTTTACTATAACAAAAGTTGGTGAGAAAAAGGTTTAATATTTTAGTATTATCAACAATCATGAAGGACATATTAACTTTTATTCTTTGTTTTATTATTTAATTTTATTTTCTGTTTCTGTTTTCGTCATTGGTGTTGCAATACTCTAGATTATTTTTTTGCCCTCTATCCAACGGCACAGATCAGAAAACCTAGATATTAATAATTATTTTGACCTAGGAAGTAATTCTCCACAATTTTTTGTATTTTCAAAATATCTTTTTTTAAGTAACACTAATGACATGAAATAAAATGACAAACATTAATTTGAAATAATTTCTAATCTTAATTATTTTGTTTTGTTTATTTACATATTTGGTAAACCTTGTATCTACATTAAGTCTGACAATATTATTAATAATATAATTAATAAAGATGTTAATCTTATAAAGCAAAAACTGTGAAAAGTAGTTTTCAAAATCTACATGTATTTAGCTTGCTTAAGTTTTCATCTCATTAATTTGAATTTCGCATAAAATGACAAAGTATTGAAATTCAGTAATTTAAATGCAATCTGTTAACCTCATGAAATGTTTGTTCAAATCAAGCCATTTTTTAAAACTTTTCTCTACACAATCCAGAAGGGCTGTATATGTGAACACGAATGTATGAATCAGTTGTAACAGACATTACACAAACTTTACCCTGCTAGCTCCCTAGTACAAAGTCTGGGTAATTTTCAAATTCACCGCAAACGAGTGGGTGGGTGTGATGATAACATTTCCTTCTTGCAACTGGTACAAAAATGGAAGAATACAAACACTGAAGGGGCGAAGAACTTTTTTTTTTTTTTTTTTACACAAAAAAGATCCCAACAAACATGGGTAACTGGAGAGACAATGAGATTCTGTGACTTCTATTAGTAGTGCTGACATTGCGATTTCTGCAGCGTACTTTTTGCATCATGTCCTGCCTCCTGCATGTTCTACACAAATACCACCACTTGTTCAAACCAACTGTACTATATCTAGTAGGTGTGAACAGGTCTGACACGGACAGTCTCCATTTATGTGCCAGATGAGTGAATAAGAGGAGTACATGTTGGATAAATGAAAACTATTATGAGACATAAGGCCAATCCCAATGTTCACACTCATGGACTTTGAGGTGCATTCCCATTAAGTTCTTGAGGGCTTAGGGCTGTCCCACTGTGAAATTGTCACATGCACGAGGGCTCTCTCGCAGGCATTTTGAGTCCTTTAAGCACACTTTCTGTAAGTCTGCATTTCTGTACACTTTGCCTGAGGGAATTATCCACAATTCATATCACTATGTTGTAAAACTCTGGGTTATCAGGGAAAGCTGGGAAGCGTAAAAAATCATGTTTTACCTTTTGATTAATGATGATATTTTCATTTAAAAAGAGTAAATTGATTACTCTCATTTCTCAATTACCTCTTGTCCGCTCTGTAAGGCAAGCGTAGTACGCGTTCAGATTAGGGAGTTGGTCCCTTAAATATCTTGGCTGTGAAGTAAGTACAAATTTAAAAATAAAAAGCCCCAAGCCCAGTAAGTAAGGAACATATTTTGGCATGGTCAAGCTAACATCGCAGTGTACTGTCCCATTCCTATTTATGACATTTCGAGCCCTTGCAGCTTCTCGAACGCAATCACTTACCAGGTGACGCCAGTTAAGTCTGTGAGGGTTCAGGGCTTAGGGATCAGGGGGGATATTGGGATTAGGCCAGATACTCCTATATTTTATTCCATTTTGTAATATATTTTGCATTATACACTTGTATCGTTATTTTGCAACTGTATTTTGCTATTAAGAAATAAGGTATTCAAAATAAATGGAGGTTTTGCTGGATGCAATATAAAGAAACACAGGTACTGCATGGCAACTTCACCAGTGCTCTGTCAAAAAAAGAGAGGGACCTAGTATTTGAACAGTTGACAGATGCCGTTAATGCAGTGTCGGCTAGTGAGAACGGTGACAGAGGTGAGGAAGAAGTGATTTGATCTGAAAATAAGCATCAAAGAAAAGGATCGCAGTCCATAGATCCCACAACTGTGCCACAGGGGATGACCGAAGCACCACGTCAGTGTCACCTCTGGGTGATAAAATAGCTGCCATCATCCCTAACAGGAATCACTCCAGATGGTGACACTAACAGCAAAGCTCCACCACCCATGGATGAGGAACCGGTAAGATACTTTTGTGGTTTTGTTTAACTAGCTGTAGCATGAAATGTGTGTCATACACCAACAAGTGGCTTATAACGATGCTCTAAGACTATTGCTAAAGAAGCCCAGATGGACACGTGCAAGTGAACTGTTTGTGTCAGCTGGTGTCAGCATGTTGAAGGCTGTTTTAAGGAGCTTTATGTGTTCATTTATCTGTCGACTGAATAAGTCTGATAATAGTGTAATTTTATTATTGACTAATAGTGAATATAGTGCTATACGGTACACCTCTGAACTTTGGAAACATTGGTTTGACTGACTCTTGAAACATTAGGGGTATTTTTACAGTTGATCTGCCTATTTCTGTTTGAATGGGTTTTTTTTATATTTATTTTATGGATCATGAGTCTGCAAATAAATAAATATTCAATATTCAATATATATATATTCAATATGAATATTGCGGAAAATCAATTGTCAGACATTGCAGTTGTCTTGTAAAGCATATAGTTAGTGACACTGATACATAATTTCTTTGGGCATGGATGTTATATAGCTTTGGAACGATACCCTTGTCATTGGCATGACCAGCCTGCACATTCTTTGTGTGTACATAACAATATAATTGTATTTGTCAATCTATCAAGGTTGATAATTGACTGGGAGTCCATGCGAATCCTCTGTGTAAATTGCTTTGCTTCACATTTCTCGGCCGCTAGGGTTTTTTTGTGTACGCATAGTTTACACACAAAACTGTTGTACGCACAGCACAGTTGATAAATGAGACCCCTGGTGTTAATGATTGTCATCAGTGTTACAAGAAAGATATACATCACCCAAGACAGTAACACCAATGACAAACTCCCATAAAAAGATGCATTTTCGAAGATGTGTCAATAGTAGGCTGACCTATCCATGACTAATCACACTAAACCATTTATACCATTAAATACATTTTTGTTAAAAAAATATTCTAAAAGAACATAAAATCATGTAGCACTAATTACACAATCGTGTGGGAAAAAAAAGTTTCTATATATATCTACTTACATAGAGCTGCTGTTTTCTTTCTTTTTTTGCTCCTGCTTTTGTTTTTATTTAGTACTTTGGTATAAACTTTATAAAATAAAATGGATTGATTGATTGAATTTGATACTGTTACTGCTTTGACTCGTCGGTCGCCTGCAGGTCCCCCCACTCCGGATCATCGGGGGCGTGGCATACGAGGGGATCAGACGAACAGGTCATGACAGAACCCTCCCAGGAGGAGGAGGGGACCTTGTAGGGGGCGAGGAGGAAGGCAAAGCCGCGGAAGGTGACGGCACAGCCACAGCCGGCTAAGGTGCAGCCGACCGATGATCCGGAGTGGGGGGACCTGCAGGCGACCGACGAGTCAAAGCAGGAGAACTTGCAGGTGATCCCTGTTACGCTGCTGTGATGCATTCGGTGTTCGAATGCAGCCTTAGACGGCTGCAGCCCCTGAATTGGGACACAGCTTATGTACATTACCTGAACAGCCTCTTCATGTGAATTTTGACCTAGGAAGTACGTCTCCGCAATTTTTAATATTTTCAAAATATATATATTTTTTTAAGTAACACTAATGACATGAAATAAAATGACAAACATTAATATGAAATCATTTCTAATCTTAATTGTTTTGTTTATTTACATATTTGGTAGACTTTGTATCTATATTAAGTATGAACCAATAAGATAAGTGAAAGATATTTTGGGGGAAAAAAATAAATCATGCGAACCAGTACAGAATCAAACCCTTATATGTAATTGGGCAAAAAGCTGACTGTTTGTTGCATGGACCTCCTTGAAAAATTAAAGCTTTTACATAACCAAGTAAGTCAAGGGATGTAGTATCCAGGCGCGGTGCACGGAACGCGGAAGCAGGAGGGGGACGCGTAGGACTGGGGAATATGGGATTTAATGGAGACAGGGAGCAGGGACAAACAGGCAGCACAACACCATGAGACTTCAATGATAAGACTGGGGAAACATACTCGAATGGACTGAAATACACAGGACTAATTGGAAGTAACAAGAAACAGCTGATGACATTAGGATTTCACACGAGGTTGACGAGGGGGGCGTGGCATACGAGGGGATCAGACGAACAGGTCATGACAGAACCCTCCCAGGAGGAGGAGGGGACCTTGTAGGGGGCGAGGAGGAAGGCAAAGCCGCGGAAGGTGACGGCACAGCCACAGCCGGCTAAGGTGCAGCCGACCGATGATCCGGAGTGGGGGGACCTGCAGGCGACCGACGAGTCAAAGCAGGAGAACTTGCAGGTGATCTCCAAGCAGGAGCCCAGGGGACCACAGGCGGTCACTGAGCAGGAGCCGGAGGGCCCGCAGGCACCCCTCAAGCCACAGCCAAGGAGACCAAGGGCGAGTGGGATCAGACCCCGACGCAGGTGTCCCCTCCCTTTCTGGGAGACCGAGAGGCAGGAACCTGGCCGAGATCTGTCCTGCCGTGGCGACAGGGGAGTCATTCCCCCGGAGGGTTCCAGTGGGGCCAACAAAGGGTCCCACTCGAGTTCCTCCGCCCCCAAGGGAGAAGGAGCAGTGGTCGCGCAGTCCGGGTCCTCCTGGGGGACAGGGACTGGGGTCCGGGGAGCTGGCTGCGAGGGAACTGGGTCAGGAGCCGGAGGGACAGGAATCACGGACAGAGCAGGAACCTCAGGGAAGGGCGGAGCATCAGCCACCGGGACTGGAACCTCGCAGGCAGGCGGTGGAGGCACAGGGACAGGCAGGCCAAGAACTGCAGGGGGCGGAGCATCGACTGCCGGTGCAGGAACCGCGGGGGGCGGAGCATCGACTGGCGGTGCAGGAACTGCGGGGGGCAGAACAGGAGATTGCACCCCGGCCGTCGCCTTCCTGGGGATTTTGGGGACCTGCAGGATGGCATCCCCAACTGACCAGGCCCCTTTAAGGGCCAGGCGTGTTCCCTGGAAGGGGTGCGCTGCTGGCATTGGTAACTCAAGCTTGTGCATCAGCCCAGCTGCGGTGACAAACAACGGCGCGTAACAAAGACAGACTGAAATACACAGGACTAATTGGAAATAACAAGAAACAGCTGATGACATCTGGATTTCACACTAGGTTAACGAAGCGGGCGTGGCACATAAGAGGATCGGACAAGCAGGTCATGACAGGGGACATGTGTGTCAGCATATTTTGAAAATGACTCACTCATTATAACCATTATGCCCCCATAAACCTCACATGGCTGGACAGTGAGCCAGGGTAGGGCGGAGGCAGCGTCGAGGCATTCATTTCTGAGATGTCCGACGTGTAGGAACTTCCAAGTTAATTTGTGTAAGCCATAGCTGTCAAGTCTCCCGTTTTGGCCGGGAAACTGCCGTATTTCACCCCTCTTTCCCGCCATCCTACCGTATTAGTATTTTCCCGTAAATCTCCCGTATTATCATAAAAAATTTCCTCTGCCTCTCCAAACTGAACTGTCAGTAGCCTCGCGAGAACTGCCACCTACAGTAGTCTGCCGGTCATTTACAACATTAACCAGGTCATAAATGCGGAGGTTAAAATGGCAATGCTGTGTGCTAAAAACAACGTTACTTTCACCTTCTGTGACGACTTCAACAAGGATACAAAGTCTGCAACAAATCTGTATAATAAGTCATTAGTGAATGCCAGAGAGCCACATGAGTGAACATGAGAAATTAAAAGAAAGTGTGTAATGAAAATAAAATTTAAATGACAAGTGGTTATTTTAGATTTCTTGTACACGTGTCTTAAAACGTAAGGGATACTGGAGCTTGGTTGGGGTGGTGGGATGGCTCGCGGTGGGTGCCGGAAAATGTCCCTTATTTTCAAATCCAAAACTTGACAGGTATGGTGTAAGCTTCCCATTACTGGCATGGTAAACTTAGCTTTAGGCCTGAGAAAGGAATAGTCTGTAAATATAGTCATGTAATGCATTAGCTGCGAGTAGTGCTACCCGTCTGATCGTTCGTGTTTTTGTTGAGGAATTTAAGTCTTACAGTACAATTTCTACCTGCGAACGTGTTTATCACTCCTGCTGATAACGGCGGGGGCTGTATCACAAAACAGGATTTATCCATTTAAACTTCGGTACCTTAAGTCCGACAAGTTATCTGGTTAGACAAGAAATCTTGCTTTGTAATAGGCTACAGACCCCAGAAGTATGTTTATACGTAGGTGTGGTGTTTTCAAATACTGTTCAACACTTTCTATTTACCTGCATTGTTGGGGGATAGATTTTTTGCATTTAAAGTTATTATAATTGCATTATAATGAAAACCAGAAAATATCATGGTTGATAACTATTCACTCACTTTTTTGTATTAGTACCGTAATCCAAATTTACCGTGATATACACGCTGGTCATTAGATTAAATTTAAACGAGATTTACTTGTGCTGATTTCTGGTCTACTTGTGTTGTACCATATGAATATCCTCCTGAGACCCAAGGAAAAAAGTGCCCTTCAATGTTAGGTTATTTGTCTTTGGAGAAAATAAGACATCTTACAATTTAGATTTTTTCAAATTAATTTAAATTTTTAATTTCACAGCGTGTCCTCTTTAGTGTACAACAGGAATAAATATATTTCCTTACATCAGTGAAAAGATAGATGCAAAAACAAAATGTCCACTACAATGGACAAAAATGAATGGGTGGGGTCTCAGGAGGATAGAGAATAAATATTTCAAAGCTTGTGTAGTCTCGCCACAGATTAGACAACTTCTGCTGTTAAGGGAAACAATGAACTGCCAGGTGGCCGTTATAATAACGTTAGTGTTGGTCAGGTGGTGCCTGCTGAAGCTTTGGTGTTTCTCCCCAGTTGTGTTGGAAAATGACTCGAAGCCCTATGATGCATCGAAAGACTGCACAGCGACATCTATCGGTCTACAAAAATTACTGCAGCCGACAACGATCGAAAGGTCGGATCTTTCAGACATCCGCAGTCGATAGCGACAACTAGGCAGCCTCCCACGGCCATCCAGAGGAGGAGTCTTACCACAGGGGGGGGGGCGACCGGGGGGGCGAGGGTGTTGTTAAATTGCTGTGAATTTCGCATCATCATCTGCTATGAAAATCTGCACTCAGTAACATTTGTTACCTGGGGGTGGGGGGTCTACCTCGGTAAATTTCGCAGTGGAATGCCCTGCCATTTTTGGCCGGGGGCGAATGCTCCCTCACCTCCTCCACGACTGCACCCAGAGATTGGACAGAGATCTCAATTACCGCAACCTCGATGGCAACTGCCCAGGCAAGGTAACGGAGAAAAACGGAGAAAAACCGAACCGATCTGTTCCTACAGTATTCGTGGGGAGGAAGCGCCCCTGTACTGCGGACTCAATGCTGATTTAAATATTTACAGTAATTATTTGCTTTTGTTATTTTCCATTTTTGCTGGGACTGGATGGCGACCGGGTGGCATAACAGGGGAAGCCTGGGGTGGGAGGTGAGGCAAATTAACTGACTTACAGTAATAGAGGCCTTATAATGGGAGATTGAAATCCAGTAACTGGGGGGCAGCTTTCTGCCATTCAAGCTGTGCTGGTTAAGATTTTATTTTGAAGCATCGCCCTTCAACAGCTTGAGAGCACTGGCATGCAAAATGTGGCCCTGATCACACTGGAGCTCCTGTTCACTCTCGCCACCTGGGAGTGAGCCGCCCAGATAAATATCCATCCACCCTCATCCAGTGGCAGGTCATGGAAAACTGGAGCCTGTCCCCGGAAGTACAGAGCACAAAAGTCATAACCTGGGGCCAGTTTAGAGAAGCGGATTCACTTATAGCGCGTAACTTCATACTGTGCCTGGGAGAGAGAGAGAGAGAGAGAGAGAGATGCAAGCTAAAAAGCGAGACTAAGAAATTAGTCCCTGCTGCTTGCCTCTTTGAACCTTCCTGCCTTATTTCTTGGTGCAAGTTATGGTTTGTTCCATGTGACTTACTGAGCGTGTGCCTTTACCTTCCGTACCTCTCCAGCTCCTCCCTCCCAACTACTTTCAGACACCCCACATGTACTTGAACTGACTCCCATGACTTCTGAACTGATAACATCCACTAACTTCACTTCCATTACTACGACTAAGACTTCCGCCTGCCAACTGTATTATCTCTTTGCTGGTTTCCTAAATAAAATCCCTGTCCTCCGCATCTGGGTCTCTGGGCTTCTGTTCTCATTACACACACAAATGGGCTCAAACCGTCAACCATGGACGCTGCTGTAACACCCTGGCATATATTGAGGTTGGCCAGTGGCTGTTATTTAAAACTACAGAATTGTATGGTAACACTGCTCAACTCTAGCAGTGACACAGACAGGAAAGCCAACATTTTAAACAGCACTCCCGGTTACACGCAAGCGAAACACACGCATTCCATGACAAATATTACAGTTATGACATGTACTCCTAACATAAATACATGAATGCACATTAATTTATACTGTTTGAAGATAAGTGTTGTGTGCAATGCAAAGTATCCTGATAACTACAGAATTTGTGCTGCTGACCTAGCAGGACAATGTAGCAAAACATGGCAAATACTGCAAAGGAATTTAAAAGTTAAAGTTTCAAGCTTTACTGTTACATGTAGTCCGAGGAACACGGTGAAGTTCTTATGTCACCATTGCAAGGTTGGGGACAAGTGCTTTGGGGGAGAGGACAGACAGCAGTGCAATACAAGACAAGACAGTGCAGGACAAACAGCAGTGCAATTCAAGACAAGACAGTGCAGGACAAACAGCAGTGCAATACAAGACAAGACAATGGAGGACAAACAGCAGTGCAATACAAGACAAGACAGTGCAGGACAAACAGCAGTGCAATACAAGACAAGACAGTGCAGGACAAACAGCAGTGCAATACAAGACAAGACAGTGCAGGACAAACAGCAGTGCAATACAAGACAAGACAGTGCAGGACAAACAGCAGTGCGATACAAGACAAGACAGTGCAGGACAAACAGCAGTGCGATACAAGACAAGACAGTGCAGGACAAACAGCAGTGCGATACAAGACAAGACAGTGCAGGACAAACAGCAGTGCGATACAAGACAAGACAGTGCAGGACAAACAGCAGTGCGATACAAGACAAGACAGTGCAGGACAAACAGCAGTGCGATACAAGACAAGACAGTGCAGGACAAACAGCAGTGCGATACAAGACAAGACAGTGCAGGACAAACAGCAGTGCGATACAAGACAAGACAGTGCAGGACAAACAGCAGTGCGATACAAGACAAGACAGTGCAGGACAAACAGCAGTGCGATACAAGACAAGACAGTGCAGGACAAACAGCAGTGCGATACAAGACAAGACAGTGCAGGACAAACAGCAGTGCGATACAAGACAAGACAGTGCAGGACAAACAGCAGTGCAATACAAGACAAGACAATGGAGGACAAACAGCAGTGCAATACAAGACAAGACAGTGCAGGACAAATAATAGTGCAATACAGGAGAATACAGTGCAATAAGAAGTGAGTAAACAATTAGTAATATATATGCCCAATGGGGACAAGGATGCAAATACACCACAGAATAGTAAATTAAATATTGATGAAGTGCAAAGTGAGATATTAATAATGCACTGGTGACAGATGCAGGTCACTGGGTTGTTCAGCGACCTAATGACTGAAAATCTCCTCCCCTAACCGGATCTGGGTCTCAGTAAATTTAAACTTGTAACACATTGTAGAGAAGACTATTTGTTGTTTCTGCTATTGTCTAATAGGCCATTTGTGGGTGATTGGTAATTCCATACCAAACAACAAAGTAACAGTGTAGGCATGTCGGTCAGTGTCAATCAAAGTGTTTAGTGTATTAAACCTTTAGCCCAAATTGTGGCAAATGCCTCATCAAGAATAGCTGTATAAAGTAAGGTTGAGACTTAAAGACTGAGACTGTTTGCTCTCTGTTTGGTTCCCCCCCACTTCAAAAATCTCTATGTTGCCCCTGGCCCAAACTACATGCTTTTAGTGAGGAAAAATCAACCATCTTGACTTAAAAGCTATGTCTTGAAAATAATATTGTTTTTTCCTTTCAATCATCTCTGTAAGTTTCAAATTTGTCCTGACAGTTCCTGCTAATAAGAAACATCCACAGTCTGACGGTGCCCCTGCCATCACTGTGTTTTGAAGTGGATGATTTCCTACGGAGATGTCGTGTTTTTCCACAAATCATATTACTTTATATTCTGACCAGAATGTTCCCTCTTAATTTCATATAACTGCAGAATATTTTCCCTCAAAAAAAGTGTTTGTTGTATATTTCACTTGGGATTCACGGTGGGCTTTATTCAGGTCTCAGGAGCAGGAAAACTTCAAATAAAGATTGAGGTTTTGGGATATTTGTGGTGGCATTCACACCTTGATCAGTCTAGGTCAGTGTTTCCAAATCCGGTCCTCGGGGACCCACAGACAGTCCACGTTTTTGCTCTCTTTGGGAACTCAGGGGGAGCAAAAAGATGGACCAACTGTGGGTCTCCGAGGACTGGATGGGAAAACACCGATCTTAATGATAAAACCCTGTAGTCCTTCTGTTAGTGCCATCGACCTTATGGTACCTTGATCAGTCTATCTTTTTAAATACCATGTTCGTGATATAAATTGCATTTTGATCAAAATATCCATCAGATTTCAACAGGGTGAGGAATCCTTCATCATACCAGTTCAATAAATAGATTGTACGGGACAAACGCACAGCAGCATTGCTTCCTAGTGGTCACCTCGATAAATTACAGCCAGTCTTTCTGTACTGGAATAAAGGCTGTTTGAATGCCATTTAATTGCCTGAAAGAAAATACTAATGTGTGATGTTCATATATGTCTTTCCAGAGCATGAATGAGTGTTCTTCCTGTTTATGAGATAAGCAGGCTGAAGGCTTTATCATGCAGCATGAGTCATGCTGAGTAATAAAAGATTTGCTATTGGAGACCTAACTCTATGTTACAAACAATACACCCAAAGGTAAATGAAACACATTTGGTATTTCTTTGTCAGAATCCAATACAATCTTTGTAGTTCCTAAGACACAAGGGAAACCTTGAGAAGCACAATATTACTATTGGTGCCAAATACAAAACTCAAAATATTGGTATGTAATTTGTTTCAAAGACATCACCTAAAACTCATGCTTTGCACCATGACCACCCTTAATCATTTATGTTCAGCACCAAACTCTGCTATAGACATGTGACCTGTTGTTCTTCATATTAAGCAAATAATGAGCCAGCTATTAGGTATAAAAGGTGAAAGCATGCAATCAGGCATTCTCAGGATTTTTTCTTTCTTGAATAATATTAACAATCGCTAACTTAGCAATTAAGTAAACCCTCCTACCAATGAGCATAATATAAATGGGCAATTGATCAATAAAAAGTGAGATCAGGCGGCTGCCCTAGCGACTCAGTCCAGATAAGTGGCGGACAGTGGATTGATGGATATGCGACAGATGGCCGGATATGGGAAGTGACTTTGACACATAGCGTAAAAGATGCTGGGTTGCATCGCAGAAATTATCAAAATGTTTCAGAGAAGATCCTGCTGTATTACACAAAAATGGAATTCAACTTTGAATAAAATAGTCACATGTCCATTGGGCCCCTGAACAAGGCCTTTAATCCCCCAAAATGCTCCAGGGCTGCTGGGTAAAAGACCTGACCCTGTGCTCTAAAAGAAGAGCACGATTGTATATGCGAAGAGATGCATTCCAATGTACCTGTACTCATACTTGTGCAAATGCCGAATAAAGCACCATTTCATCATCAAAAGTGCATGATGAATGACAAAATAACAGTCAATTGAGTCACGGTCACATATTTACCTGCTGCAGTCAAGCTATTGAAATTATGCCTTTGCAGGAGAAAAATGTCAGATTAACAGAATGCAGAAACTTCTGCACATTTTTCCCCAAAGAACTAGGTTCATGACCATGACGCCATGGCCACACAGCACAGAAACAGATACTTCCATTACCGCTACAGACCTCTGCTCCTAATGGGCATGAAGACGCTCATTCCTCCTGCCCACTCTCCTTCCTCTCAGAAAGACCATATAACACACAATTAACTCATTCCTGCCAGAGAAATCCTGGAAACCCTATTATAGCTAGAGAGTCCATTGAAATGGGAGGGGAGGTCTACTAACGAGGAAGAAATATAGAGGCTGAAATGTTGATGTAGCTTATGGGAGATACGAGACTGGGAGGCCAGGTTTGGACCAGTAGGAGCTGGTACGTCACGGCGATACACAGTCGTATCAGCGAGTGCCGCTCTGCTCCGAGTCCAGCAGCGCCGTGCCAGGATCTTTTACTCTTTTGAAGCTGGTAAACGCGTCCACTCCGTCGCCAGCTCCCCCTGCTCTGTCTGGGCCCGTGAGGCAGCATCCTCTATATTTAGCCTACAGGCTGTGAAGGTCTGTGTGGCCCAGGGGTGAGAGCGCTGGTGACATCAGAGGGGGTGACTCACCGCAGCACAGGCTCACTCTCTCAGGGATTACCGGCGCAGAACTGACGAAAGGACCACCCCCGCCTTCAGGAGGGGGCTGATTAGGACTCTTCCGGTTGTAATTTGGCCAGGATGCACAGTATCAGAAGCAAACTACTAATAACAAAATCTGGAAGTGATAAGCAAAAGCGATATGATTTAACGTGAAGCTTGTTTTGCTGAACTGCGCCCAACATTTGCTTTTGTGTATGTGTGAATTACGGACAGGATTTTAAGATACGGTGTCCAGGGCATGTTTATATAAATATATATGAAAGACATAACGCTTGAATAAACAATAAAATAAACCTTTATTGAAAATTAACAAAATAAATAATCTACTGTACAACATAATAAAAGCAAGAGGTTGGTTAATACTTGTGAGGAAGAGGGTATAACTTTAGGACAATAACATTAATCATACATGTCTGGTTCTGAGGGCAGGTCTCCCATAATCTGTCGCCATTATCTTAGGCTTCAATTTCTGTGCGTCTGTATGGAGTTTCCCCGTTAGCCATTACATGTTACATTAACTCAATTACAATTACTGTAGCTACTATGGCAGGAGATCCATAGAGGATGTAGAGCAAATTTTACAGAACCAAGCTCCCTCCGTCTCTGTCCCCCTGAGCTTGGTTGCTACACGTGTAACAGTAACACACATTGAATGGTTTGGGTCTGGTATCCTGACACAAATTGACCTTGTCCCAAAGCACGCACCCAACACCGTAGTGTTCAGTTCGACACTAATTTACAAACAAAGAACCTGAGAGAATGTGTGGGCGTGTCTTTCTACTCATGCGCTATCAATCAAAGCGGCTTTAGCGTTTCCATGTCCCCCTCCGTTCTGGTTCCAGCGAGCGGCCGTGCTCGTAACACAATAGGTGAAGTGTATTAATAACCATAATCACAGGTGTTTAACCTACATCTCATCCTTTAAAGGAAACTATTAGTTCCAGTGCTGAACATGGGGATGGAAAATTTTCAAAAAGACCCCCTTAGTTCCTTTGGTCTGACAGCTTGACACCACTTTTCCACCCACATATGCCCGTCATCAGCGTGATGGGGGGCTTTATGTCTGTTTTTTCCTTTCTTAAACTCATACTACAATATTATCAGGATTACAGGGTTTTTGTTGCTTTTTTTTGCGAAACACAATTACTAGTTTCAAATGACCAGAAACAACATCCAATTTGAGGGACTTGCCCCTCAAATCTCTACCTAATGCAGGATAATACAATGGAAGAAAACCATATAACAGCTAAGAGATCAAGATTAAGAGTCTGATGAAGTGTGGTCCATCTACATAATATCTAAAGAGCAGGCCAGCGGCTTGCCAAGTGGACTACAACTACAATAATACGCACACAAGATTAGTTGCATAAGGCCTACATTGTCCAAAAAATTAAAAACATGATGTCCGAAATAGGTCTTAGGCTGTAGGTTAAAAATGCCAAAATAATCCCAGATCTTCCCAGCCCTGTAACATTTCCCAAAATTAAAATCCCTCTGCTGTAATCATTCTGTTACATTTTCAGTGACACACATCAAAGAGAACGGAAACAAAGGAGTAGCACCAAAGGTGGAACATAATTAAAAGAAGCTAGATGAGGCGATCTCAGCTCAGCCCAGGCCTGAGTGGGATTTCTGCAGGCTCCTGTCCCTATGGTAGACTGGGATGCTTGTTGGCTTTGACAGGGCTAGAGATCTTATTGCTGGAAGGGAGGGGATTCGGGGTAGAGGGTATGGATGGCTGGGCAGGGGGGGTGAAGCTAAGACCTGGCAATGAATATGGGCAGCGGACTTTTTATTTTCCACTGTGGTCGGAGTCGTCTTTGGTGCTGCAAGAGCTGCTGCGTCTGCGGGGCTTGGCGGAGCTCTTCTTGTCGCATATCTTGTCTTCAGCCTCTGCGAAAAAAAGTAGGAACTCTTGACGGGGATACCACAGGTAATCATGACAAGGATAATCTTGATGGGGATACCACAATGGCATATTTCCTACTTCAGCCATTTCTTTCATTTATCTTATGTTTATTCTGACTGTAGGTACAAAGTCTAGTGTAAAAAGTATGTGTAAAAATTCATGTGTACATATTTTGTCTTGAATTGTCTTGCAAGCCCAAGGCAAATTTCTAATTTGTTTAACACACTCAGACCACGAAGATCTTTCTGATTCTCTGAGTTTTCTCAAATCACTGAACGGTTGGAGGATACTAGTGTTGAAGCCTTAAGTGGGTGATTGGCTGGTGGAGAACATTAAACGGCCATAGAAAAAGTTGAAGGGGGAGTTAGAGGCTAAGAACGTCACATTGAAATGAAAGCCTTTCCTGTCCCTGTTTTTTTATGCAAAAAGCAAAAAAAAAAAAATGAAATAGCAGCAGCTCTCTGCCCACTGTTGTTATTTTCACTCCTCTGAGTCAGTGCTCTTCCCCTCCTACCACTTCCCACTCAGCCATCCCCTCCCCCCGCCCATCTGCGGCCGCCCACTCCTCATCACGCGTTGCTCTCAAACACACTCTGACGTAAAGAGGGGGTGGGGGGGTTCCAATTTCATGCCCCCTCGGCAGCCCCCCTCGACCCACTCCCCCCCCCCCCCAGATCCGCACCCGCCCACCCACCTCACTTCCTTTCTCTCAACATCCCAGGTGGCGGCTCTGAATTAGCTCACGCTGACGGCAAAGAAGGAAAGCACGCCTTTCATAGCTCAGCGAAATCTCTAAACGCCAAAAAAGGACATTGTGCTTCCTCCTTAAAGCCTCCGCCAGACCATCAAAACATGAATCTGCATCCAATATAATCCAGGTCAAACAAACGTGGCGTCCGCATTACCGTGACGATTGTTGCCAGATGACGCAAGAATGTCAACAACAAAATCAACGGGCTGGCATGGTGTTATTAACGTATCGTTTCACCTGCCATCTGAGTCAATGGGCTGACCTTGCCCCCGTGGCCGTGCGACACCATCCTGGCCAGCCGTAGGCCTTCGTCCATCAGCGTCTGCTGCATGAGGTTGCGGCTCCACGTGGGTGGGGCGCCGCCATCGATGTTGGGGCAGGGCGATGAGCCCAGGCCTGATGGGAACCGGCCCACGAGTAAGACCCACAAGAATATACACAGAGTCATCAAAGCTGCCTCTGTCAGATTAAGAAATAACAGGCGCCCCTCTAAGCCTCTGTAATAACGTTAAGGCGGTCTCGCATGCCTGAGCCTAATTACGATTTTAATTAGAATTATCGCTGTGACTGTCAAACCAATTCTCTACAGCTGCGGTGGATCTGCAGTCTGACCGAGGCGGGTTTTCAGATCCAACATAGGATGTCGCTGTTCAGCCAGATCTTTTGCCATTTTTTACGAATATCATTGTTACTATCATAAACATTTTATATTGAACAATTTCTGCAAGCCTCCGATCTCAAAAATCTGAAATGTTTTGAATAATATACAATGAAACTGCATAGTAATAAACTGTCATGATTTTCATGGGTTTTATAATGGAGGACAACCATATCCAGATTATAAATCCAATTATCCTAACAGGTTGACTAAGTAGTAGCCCATGGTAATGCAGTTGAACTGTAAATGGCTGATCAAACTCGTTAATTATAACTGACATGGTAACTGCCATGTGACTTGGAAATCCAAAATGAAAAAAACATTGTTGAAGGTCCCAAGAGTAACAGTGCGATGGTCATGACAGAAACTTTGTGTGACCCAAACCTCACCTTGCGGCATGCCATCCACACTTTCTCCCGAGAGGCTGTCATCATCAGGCCCTGACCTCAGCACCTCCTGGTGCCCGCTGTCGGAGCCGGCCGCAGAGCCCTCGGAAATGTCATGAGAGGAGGAGACACACTCTGAAACCACCACCTGTCACAGAGACCAACAAGTAATTCACATATGACTGTTGGTGGTTTGGTTAATGTGTCACAAATCCTGTATTGTATATAAAACAAAATGAAACAAAACAAAAAACTTTAATTCCAAAATACCTTCTATTTTCTGTAATTCTTTCGATTGAGTACTGCTGCAGTTTTTGGATACCGTTTCTCGTGAGTTCTTGTAAAACCAAGAACTCATTCTTGGGACGATGCAGCGGACTAATTAAGCACACCAATTAGTAATATGGAGGGTGGGGGTTTACGTCCCTGAAGGAAACCTGCTGTGGTACCTTGGAACAGGTATTTATAAACTTTTGAAGAAATTCCATGACTGAGCACCATCATTAGAATAATTACAGAGAATTATGGATGTAAGTTTCTCTTTTATGGATATTTGTTGTTATTAAAATTCCCTTAAATCTTCACTGTAGTCCACATAACTAGGAAGCTCTTCCTTATGTTCAATTGGTTAGGTGAGGTGAGCGTAAGAGTCTGAAAACAAATTTACTTTTTACTCGTTTATCATGCAGACGAAAATCTGTTAGCTGTAGCAAGACAAATATCGACGGAGTGTACCTCTTGCTTGATCCTCTTTGGTGGTAGCAGTGCTCCATCATCAGTGTTCGTCCTTGAAAAACCAAACAGGGAATGTCAGGGTCGCCGGCAGAAATGCATACATCAACAGGACACCTACCAGTGAGTACAGCTCATATTTTAATAACCTCAGCATTTCAATGCAGACATGAAACTGCAAGACCGTGTCAGCGCACATGGGATGGTGTGGCTTCCGATAGTCATGCATAACCACAGATTTTTGGTTGAGTTTCCATGTTATCCATTTTTTACAATAAGACAGCTATACACTGGTACAGAGATATGCTGTGCTCCCGTCTGTTTCTAGAGTCAGAATGTAGGGCTGAGTTTTAGCCCTGGATACACAAGTGTGATGCACGATGTTAGCTGATCTTCTGCGTTTATCCACCACCCCTTTTACCCGTACAGGCAGTCCCCCGGTTAAAAACGTGTGATATACAGACAACCGGTACTTACGAACGGCCTGCCATAAGGCATATTAGGAAAAAAATTGGGTTAAATACAATGGTTCATAGTAATGAATGCACACACAACTTTGTGATGTTTGTGAAAACATTGCACAGCTTCCGTGGTTCATCGGCTCGAGGTACAGTACCATATGTAGTTATTTTTCTTATTACTGTATGATTGTTGATGTTAATATTTTCTTTATGACTTACCTACAAATTCGACTGAGGACTTGAGGACTGCCTGTATACTGTGCGTGTGTGTTGCCCAAGCCTGCCTCATCATTATAGACATGCAATGACAAAAAACCAGCCTAGGACTCACTCTAATAGTGAATTTCAAATGGCACCAGCAGGCAGAAAAACACCAGTGTTTGTGTTAGGTCTGCTTTGGGGCAGCTATGTTTGGGAACACTCCGGTATATAAATAAATTGAAGTGTCCTGATTTCTTTGTTTTCACCACTGCCTCTAAAGACCACTCCCACTGGGCACACCCAGATTTGAAGTGTTTCTACTGATGTTTCTTAGACGACTACATGGTTTAGAAATTCATATTCATCTCAGATGTCCTCCCCACACGTGGGAGGATTAGAAGAGCAGTTAAAAGGACTGATACCACCTATGAGATCTGACAGCGAGACAGAGCTGCGCCGTGCGACGCCAGACTCACCTGGCATTCTTGAGTGTGGAGGTGTAGGCGCACTCCCGGGCCACCTGCCTGGCCAATGAGAAGAGCTCGACGCGTCTCAGCAGCAAGGCGTTGTCACGGATGCAGAACTGGGCCGCAGCCTCGTTGATGATCATCTGCATGCCAACACCATGGTGTATGATATTAAACACACACTTTTGTCGCTTAAGCATCCACAAAAAGACACCAAAGTCTTGAATGAGCATGTTCGTCATTGACTGCAGTATTGAAAGGTTCTCCCTCACTACACAATAAATAGAGTGCAAATGAACTCCTGAATGGAGATTCCTTATATGTCCCATGCATTTGATTTTCTTTCCTAAGCCTGTACCTCATGGTGCGTGAGCTGCTTGCCCTCTCTGCGCTTGGAGTCAAAGCGCCCATAGATGAGGCTGTATTTGCGAATCTCTTCCTCCTTGGCGGGATCGTGCGGCTCCAGCTTGTAGATGTGGCCGACGGTCTTTGCAAGCTTCTTATTCAGCTTGAGCAGAGCCCTCACCTCCCCCGGGTCGGCCTTGGGCACGGTACGCAACAGCCTGTCCACGCTCTCAGCTACCGCCCGTGCCGTCTCTGTGTCCAGCTGGCCACCGGGCCAGGCGGAGATGGACGTCGAAGAGGAAGCAGAGGTGGCCGGTGGGGGGAGGGGCGGGCTGGGCTGGTCATCATCCACCCCCGACCCTCCGGCGCCATTCTTTTCCGGATCGGGGCTTAGCCAGTGAGGGTCCATGGGTGACAGCTTGTCCCGGTAGATGCCATCCTGAGGCTGTGGGGAGGCTTGGGAACAGGGGCTCTTCGGGCTGCAACTGTGCAGCGGAGTCAGGGAAGCTCGCTCCTCCCTCTCACAGGGAGATCCCGGCTGGCCATTGCTCAGAGACTTCCCAGTCACACCTGCCACCCCACCTGTGGCTTCAATCTTAAACAGCGGGATGCTGTTCAACGGCACGCTGGCCAGGGGCTGGTTGAAGACCGTTGGGTTGGCAGCCCAGTCACGCAGGGCCTTCTGTAGGCGTCTCACGTGCAGTGGCTTCGTGGCCATGCCCACCAGTGCCATGATCTCCAAGAACTCCTCCTCCCCGGCCTCGCACAGCTGCTGGACATCGTCGCCACCCTGCTGGATGAAAGTGTCGTAGTAGGCCAGGAGGTTGGCGCGCTGAAGCACTCGGTATAACTGCAGCTCTCCCAGTGTGCGGGGAAGGGACATGGTGACCTGAAACGGAGGGGTAGTACTGGAATAGTACTTCACAGATGTGCTAACTTCACTCCCCATAAAAGTAATCAAAAATAACTAAGGCAGTGCCATTGCATACAATTGTACCTCTATGACCTACTGAAGATGCAGGCAAAGTATTGGCATCAGTTGCTCACAGGAGAGCAAATTATTTACCATTGCAGAAATATCACAGGAAGACAATGCAAGTTATGCACAGTTTTAAAAGAAATCTGTTGTAGGAAACATATGAGAAAAAGTTCTTTGTATATCACCCCCACCCCCAGTTTTGGTATCTCGGTGATTAGCCAACCCAACCACTCTACAGGAAAATCCTACAAAATTCGTAAAAAGGACAAGCTAATATTGGATTTAGATCAAACTCTTCAAAATAACTTAAATATAATTTATGAGAAATTGACAGCATTTTTGCTGGAAAACTACTTTGGAACAAATGTCACATTCCCTTGCTGAAAACAATCAGAACATCCGACGAAACACGGTGGACGCACTTTTACGAAACCTCACTTTGAACATCATGCGCTAGCGAAGCGTGTGCCTGATTCGAGTATACGGACTCATTTGAGAATTCATTGTAGCTATATAGTTAGGCAAATGTAAGTACTGGAGCTGAGTAGGCTGGCCAGAATGAAAGGGAAATATGGCTTATATTTAATGTGAGAGATGCAGGGACCCACGGCTCTTAGATTTTATATTGGAAGAGGCTGAACGAGCCTATCAGGACAAAGTTATCAAGTTTTCAGTGGTACTTATTGTGCGTCAATGTTTTGAATATATTTTAGCCAGATGTCATTTAATGCCACTCCGATACTGACCAACTATTTATTTATTCATCCATTTAGTTTTTTGTTTGTAAATGTATTTATTTACTGGTAAGTCATACAATCTGTGTTCACGCGCCTGAGAAGACAGTAATAGGAAGCAGACCGGTTTCACACTGCCACGCAGCTGGTCATAATCATAAACCGCTTCCGATTTATAGCCCGTGCACATCTGGATTAAGTAAATGCAACCCAGATTTATTTGGGGATTAAATGTATTTTCCTTACTGTAGTAACAAGGTTGGCCATTCCAGCAGCAGAATGAAGCTCGACTTTAGGTTCTATGACAATAATAAACTATCCACAACGTATCAATCGCGAAAATATAACCAAAAGCATTTTAATTCTCACCTCGGTGGACCGGCTACGGTTCCTTGAGCAGAAATTAACTGAAGATCCGAGTCGTCTGCTAAGAAGCGGTATCCAGCTGGCAGGACAGCCGGGGTAGTTTCGCTGAAACTGGACGCAAACGATGCGACGAGTAGCAAACAATAAAAAAGACGAAAATTCAAGGGAATCCCAGTGGGTATGGAGTTTGCTTACTTCCAATACATCCAGTTAGTTGACTAGCTGGTATATACATCCCTGTAGTAACAGGCTACTGCTCCTTGCACCCTTTCTCACCGTAGAAATCAGTAACCAGGTGTTTAACTGGCAAAAGAACTTAAAGAAACTTTCGATTAATCTTCGTATCTTTCCCGGACTGCTGTTTGGTTTCGGCAACTGCAAAATTATAAAATAATTCTTTTTATATTGTAATAATTTTTGTTTGTTTTGCTTGTTTTCTGTCTCTGGGTTGTTATTAGTTGCCTGTTGTCCCTGGCTACTGCTCTCCCTCGGAGGACCGCATTGTTAATGATAGTCTTTTGCTCTATGTGTGCGTGGGTGCGGGAGACCCGGGGGCGGATTGCAGCACGCCATCTGACCGAAAAAGAGCTTTCCTCTCCCGGGTAGAGGCGGCTATAGAGTGGGGGTGATCGGGGGAGGGGGCGGGACTACAAGGCTGCATTGGTTATTATAATATAACCAGTTCGTTAACCTTTACTGTTTAACATTTACAGTAAAAATGGACTTGTCGAGTTTCGCGATCCCACCTCTGATGTATGAAATAAATATCCATCCATCCACCCATCAATCCATCATCCATCCATCCATCCATCCATCCAACCATCTTCCAACGTCTTATTCTGAAAAAGGTGGCGAGGACAAAATAAATGCATAAATAAATAAAAAACCACAGCAACAAATTTGTGGTAAACATAGTACAAGTAATCAGGATGCTGCTCTCATCATGTAAATTTGATTTCAAATTATTTTTTTCCAAACGTATATAAAATACTTTGTACACGTTTTTTTTTTTTAAATGCCTTCACAGACCCAGTGAAAGCTGTGACCTGCACACTCATTTTTCAAAGCACCAAGCCGCTTCTTAAATTCGATAGCAGTAAACATGCAATGTGAAGAAAAAAAGGATCATTTAATGAAAAATAGTAAATAGCAAATCAAACCTATGAAACCCATCCATTTAAACGCGCTAGTATGCGTTTAAATGATTATAGTATTTAAATAAATGTAAAAGACTTAAAAATGATACTCCCAACAGATAAATATTTCTTTAAAAAAAACTGAAATATACTAGCCAACTGTAAGTCTGAGCGCTTGGCAGCGCAAGCCTGCCAATGAGAGGTGCGTGGGCTGCTTCCGATTGCGTTTGATAGATTCGATGCGTGACGCTGTGTCCCACTGATACGGGGATTCCGCTGCTATATAACTCAGAACTTGCCAGATTGCGTTTTAAATCAATTTAAAGGCAGCCCTGCCTTACTATGGATTTGCTGTACTCTGTTAGAGAATCGCTGCAAACCATCAATGAGTCAACATGTTTTTGTTTGTGTTTCAAAGAACCAGACTGAAAATCCCCTCTCTGCTGCTGCGATTCGTCTGCAACATTCCCATCGAGCAAGGCCTTCTTGGACAATTCAGTATGTTTTGACACAACACTGCAGTTCCTCACACAAACACTATGAACGTAACTAAGCTGTAATTAAGTTAGGCTATAATCATCATCATCATCATTCACTTCTTTGTATTGTCCCCCAGGAAAGGGAATCTGCCTTTAAAAATGGAATTTAGTAAAAACAAGTATGAACTGATAATCTAAAGCTACACCTCTTAACTCACGGGTGAGTGCCTTAAAATTTTAATTTCAAGCGTAGGATCTATTTAGTACATCTGAGAATCAAAGACGGTAATGGACATATTACAGAAATTAATGTGTTTGCCATTTCTGTGTTAAATGTTCCATATGACACTTCACTCCCCTGGTTTCCTCTCCCCCTTGGTGATTGACGCACATGTTCCCACCCCCAGATGGGGACTGCTGATCCCCAATCCCTGTATCAGCTCCCGCTCATCTCTCAGCCACCCACTGACAGCAACTATTCCTCAAGGAACCCATTAGCGCGGTATCCGGAAGAAGTAGAAATAGAAAACCACATGTCCGGGAGCGTAGGAGGGATGCAGACAGTAAAAAGACGGTGCTACGACATGCAGGCCTACTCGTGTGTCAAATGATGGGCGTAGGGTGGGCAGTGCAGGGGGCTGCACCATTTTTAAGCAATTGCGTCAAATCCACGGAAAATGTGAAAGGAGTATCAAAGGTATTCCATAGTGATAGCTGTTCACAGCACATGACTGTGCTACTAAGTTTTGATCACTCATATATTAACACACATAGTGTGTGAATGTGTCCTGTGATGGACTGGAACCCAATCCAAGGCGTCCTTTCCCTTGTATCCTGCCCTTCTTTGAATAGGCTCAAGGCTCACCGTGACACTATGCAGGAGAGGTGATTATGGAAAATAAAGCATAGATGGATGACATTAAATATATTGTTACAGATGTTGATGTATCATTGTTCTTGATTTAGCAAACAAAACTGTTGCATTTTGTATTGCATCTTTTCTGGATATTGTTAAACTTTGTTCAACAGAAGCAGTATTTGGAAGGGTGCACTGAGGGAAAAAATTTGACTTGCAGCTTGTATATAAAAATATTATTCTGAGATGGTAGTCCACAATAAACTTGTCCACTATCACAAGTGTTAGTTATCCAAACTTTTACTGTTCTCATTGTTTCAGAAAGCATCACAAATGCCTGTTAGTTAGTAAATTTTATGATGTAAGAGTATTGGCTTTAGAAGATTGGTAAACCTGGGCATGTTGCAAAAGACACGCTGCAGGTTTATTTGAAGATGTAAGAATGGAAGAAATGTGAACTCAGAAGGTAGGCAGATAAATCACATCTGCAACAATATACATATCACACACATTCCACAGACATGAGTAAGTGTATTTAGGACATTATGCAGAAGGACAGCTTTAAACAGTTTAAATTTTTTTGCCAAGTAGGCGGACACAGTTCTTGCTACATTCAGAGATTGAATTGTTCTTGATAGAGGACCTGGTACTCCATATTCCTGCAGCACCTCTCAGAGTATGTGCCTGAGCATGCCATCATTAACTTTTTCCACAAAGCACATCTGAACTGTTAGCATATTCCTACAAACAGGGGAGCTGTAAAGCAGGGGGTGTTAGGATGATTGTAAGGGCCCCCCAAAAATGCAGAAAATAATTAGATGGGTGTGGATTGGGGGCCCAATATAATACTCTTTCATATACTCTATTGGTGCTCCTGCCCACAAAAGTGGATTCCACAGCCAGACTGGAATGAATCCACATTATTCCTCCTGAATCTTAAGTCTGACCACCGGGCTCCTCTCTTGTAGCCTGGCAAGCTGAGAAATGTGATCACCCTATAGTTGGCACATACACTCTGAGGCTGCTTTTTAAAAATGGGGACCTGCAGTCAGGAGATACTTTACCCACCATAAATATCACACCGAAGAAGCACATCAACCACATCATCCCAAAAACATCCAGCGCTTTCAACATCTCTGCGCAGGTTTCATGTAGCCATGCAGGCTTTCCATTACTAATGACTCTGACCGCTATAGCAAGTTCAGCTTAAATCCAAGGACAGATCTAGGGGGGAGGCATGACCCAAGTAAATATGTTGCCACCCCACATCAAAATAATAAAAACAAAATATGCATTAGTTTTTTTCAGTGTGGAGCCATATAATACACATGATGCGTTGTTGCCGCACCCAAAAATAAAGCGGGTCCCTGATTGCTACCCCACTCAAACTTTTCTGTAGGTGCCACTGCAAAGTCATCCACCTGATCTACCAAAAGATTCCAACACTGCCTCCTGGGGGGGGGCATATGCACCACATTGGCGAGTTCCTCTGTTTTTTCAACACACTTGACAACATCACCTCTCCCTTCTAAGGTGTTGAATGATTTGCCAAAGCATGTATTGGGGCCGCCCCACCCTGGGTTGTTCCCTGCCTTATGTCCGTCATCTCCGGTATAGGCTCTGGACCCTCCATGACCCTAAATAGGACCAAGGTTAGAGGATGGATGGATGATTGTTTGGGCTCAACGGATAGTCTCTCTCCATGGCCTATCTACACCTCTCCCATTTAGGGGCATTTGCCTCAGTGACTACCCTGACTTCATCGCACACAGAAGTTTCAGCCAGACATTCCCAGCAGACCTTAACTGTCTATTTGGGTTGTCCTGATCTATCTGACCTTCAAGCAGTAAGTGATTGATTGCTTTACCTCTCTATTAACCCAAGAGTCCAAAATACATGGCCTGAAGTCAGATGTGCAGTGCAGACACAAGCACAAAGTCAATCATTGACCCATAGCACAGTGGGGCCATGTACACTAATTGGTATCCTTGTATTCAAACAAGGTGCTTGTTTTAGGCCATCTGTGGCTTAAATGGAAGTCAGCAATATTTCATCATTTGGGTTTAAATCCAGGAGGGCAGTCTCTCAATAGGGCCACAGAGTCTGCGGGTGGTACTCTTTCATTACAGGTTATTTATTTACCAGATGCTTTTATCCAAAGCCATGTACATTTTTCAAGAAAGCAGAGTCAGACAGTCCCTAGAGCAATTGGGGATTAAGAGTCTCACTCAAGGGCCCAACAATGAAATCACTCTGCTGATCCTGGGATTTGAACAGGCAACCTTCCGATGACAGATACCCATGCTTTGAGCCACACTACCCCGTTTCAGCTACCTCACCCACTTTCTCTAAAAATGCAGGGCACTCCAAACCACTGGTCCGCGCACACACACAAGCAAAGTAGTTTTCCTCTGTGCAACTAACAAGAAAAGACGATTAATCAAAAAAGTGTAATGTGTAAAAACAGGGTGTGCAAATAAGTACAGTACAGTTAAAGCATTAATATTCTTCGTTCTCAAAGCAAGTGTCCATTGCCAAGATCTAACACATCTGGGTGGTGCACTCCCAAATAACACTGCATATGATTCACCTTTTCAGCTGTCATTGCAAAGAAACAAACAAATGTTGAATATAACCTATATAAGTGATAACATTTATTGGTTTAATATAGCTTATTTTGGTTTTATCGTTAGATAAAAGTTTTCCTCACTTAACCAATTAATCAAAATACAATGTAACCTACTTAAATGAAAGATTTTTCAAAATTAAAGGACCTTCGAATTAAAACAGACCTGAGCCAGGGGGCTACTACTAAAAATCACGGGTAACTAACAACTACAAACGATGGGGGGGGGCTCCTACGGACACTAGGCTGAAGATGGATACGCGACTTTCTACCAACATAAATCGTTGAAAAGAGCCAAACCGTGGGATTTATTCTTATTTGGTTGCTAAGAGCCTTTACGTTGAGTTTTAAAATTCTCTCGATTTGCTTTCATTGATACTAGACCTCGTCAATCAATGTAATTGTGTGTATCACTCACCAATAAACTCTCTCGAAGTCGTAGGAAACACCTCGATGATTGGATAAACCGCAAAGTGTGCTCGCAGTTGGCTCGCTCCTCACGAACGTCAACAAAAATAGACGATCGGATTGGCCACGGCATCAGCGTGCCTCTCTGAGTCGCTACGTGAGGAGACGCAGCAGGTTTCTGTGCACATAACTGTCATGGCGGGATACATGAAGTGTAGATTGGAATTTTACAGCAGCTGCGGAAGCATAACAGCAGTTTTGTTATGTTTTATTTTTTATTTCATTACAATAATAGACCATACATCAGGTAAGAAATTTGTGTAGTATCTTTTTGTGCTTGCAATGAATGCCACTTATTTGTTAACTTACTTAATCAGAAATACAATTTCAAATTTGTGTTAACTCGCGTCTAGGTAAGTAGTTTGATGTCTCAAAGTATGGGTTCTCTCCGAAATTTCGAGATAAAAGTGCTCGTCGTTTATTTATATTTTATTTGAACGATAATTAGCTGAAGAGCTATATACGTCTAGCTGATTACAACGGATAGATGTGTATGCACTAGAATATTGCCAGCATAGTTGTTCTGGCTAACTTTAATTGAATAAACATACAACTTGTAGTTTTATATTTTTAAATAACTAATTTACCAGGGAGCATTCACAAGAAGTATTCGACATATTTAAACCCAAGCTATCGTAATTTTTTATAGCGATAGCCATATTACCCTGTAGTTATTTTCGGTTTCCTCTGTGGGCGACATTTGGTAAACATTTGGTCGGGCGCGTCGGTTGTTTATTATTTATTTTTTGTTCTTCCCAGCCCTTACAGGTAATAAGCTGTTAATAAAAAACATAAGTGATGGGGAAGAATTGAAGGAACTCAAGAACCAGCAATATTTTTGTTATCAGAACTATAAGGTGCCCGGGTGGAGAGAGACATGGACAAGAATTCAGGTATGATAAGTTAAAGGTTTATCCTGCAAGCAGGATGGTTGTAATCAAGGCTGTAAATTATGCTTGCCCACCTGCCTGAGTAATTTAAAGGAAAGGTATGTACAAATAACTGAACACTAGCCTTTTGGCAGTTATTTTTTATTGAACCAGTCCAAATCGCTAGTAGCAAAAAAAGTTTCACTCCTGGATGTAATGAATAATTTGCATCATTAGATTGTAGAGACCTTACCAGCAAACATTCTACTGTGATGAGTATATTTAACAGTAGTCTGTAATGTCCCTGGACCCCGGTCACAGATCCGAGTGTGCAGTTCCAAGCAGTTCAAGTTGATGGTGGTTCAGGATGAGGAGGAGCTACAGGAACTGGAGTACCTCAGCATTTGGAATTTGATGCAGCTTTTATTACGAGAGCGCTCCAATGAAACCACCATCGACATCAGCCTCTTCCGTGCCAAGACCTGCTTCCGGGTTGACCCAGTTGACCATGAAAATCTGTACACCGTTAAGGTCATGCGAAGTAAGTGGCATTTTGACTCCTGCTTTTTGTGTTTTATTTGCTGGATCCCAAGTTAACCACATTCTCTTTCGTAGGGTTTGACATTTACCTGTTCTCTGTATTTCTGGCTGGATTACTGTTGTTCATCTTTGCAGACATGCTTAGCAGGTAACACCATATTAACCAAGCATTTAATGAAATATTTATTGATTATTTTAATGTATTAATTGTTGTATGTTAATGACATCCAGGATATTTGGTTGAAAAATTGGTTATCTTGGGTGGACTGGTGGCCCAGTGGTTGGCATTGTTGCGTCACTCTCCTGGGACTGGCGTTCAGGTCTCCACCACCATGGCTCCATGTGTGTTTGCATGTTCTTCCCATGTTGTGGGATGTGCTCTGGGTCCCCCACCATAGTCCAAAAACATGCTAAGGTGAATTGGAGTTATCAGATTCCCCACAGGTGTGAATGTGTGTGTGTGTGTGTGAGTGTGCAGTGCCATGGGTTAACTCCCCATCCTGGGTTGTTCCCAGCCTGTTTCTGTAGCTTCCAGGATAGGCTCCAAACCTACGTGACCCTGAATAGCATAAGCGGGTACTAAGGATGGATGGAACTGCTTATCCTGCCCTGGTTATATTGTCACAATTTTAAGACTCAGTGATGATAGAACTGAATCTGATTGTGAAATTCATGTCTGTGCTGGAAGTTGTCCGTGAGGGTGAACATGCAGGGCAGTACCTGTCTCGGCAGGTTATGTCTCTGGGTCTATGGCACATCGGGGCCATGTACACTAATGAGTATCCTTGTATTCAAACATGATGCTTGTTTTAGGCAATGTGGCTTGGATAGAAGTTAATAACATTAATCCCAAACCCTTAAAACACCTAATCCCAAATACTGACCAAGGGGAAAGGGAGAAACAACTAACCTTCTATTCTGACCCCCAGGTCCACTATCAGTTATCATTATTTTGCATAAGGCTCATATACTGTCCATAGTTTCAAGATAATTTTTCTTTTTCTTACTTTACAACAAATACCTAGATGTTTAACATTATTTTTACACTGTGTATGTCCAGCTCTGGAAAAAATTAAGAGACCACTGCATTTTTTTATAATCTGCATTTTTAAATCCCGGTTTAATGCTGGTTCTGCTGACAGAAAGGTATAGAGCAGCAGGTTGCTTTGAGGCTCAATTTCAGCAGTACAAATAGCAGCACACAAGAACAAGGTGAAGCAGGAGACACTGGCAATAACCAAAAGCCAGCCAGGTAGAGGGCAGAAGCAACTTTCTAATGCCAGAGATGACTGTCAACTTATCTGGCAGTGCCTCATAAATCGCAGGATGACCTCAAGTGACCTTGAAAAAGAATTCATAACAGACTCCTAGAAGCAGGACTGAAGACCCATAAAGCAAGGAAGAAGCCCTTCATCAAAGAGAAGCAGGGAAGAGCCAGGTTGTAGCTTGCAAAAAAATAAATTATTCACAGATGCACATTTATAGATTGAGAAATGAGTGAAACTGAACATTTTTCTGTAACCTAATTTTTTTTCCAGAGCTGTATGTATGCAGATTGTCATTCATGTCAGTGACCGGTCAATCGCATAAGCATTTTGTGTGATTTCTCCCGCAGGAGTCAGGTGTTCTACTATTCGGCAGGAATGACCACAGGCATGGTTGCCTCCCTCATCATCCTCATCTTCATCATGGCTCGCCTGCTGCCTAAGGTTTGTAGTCAAATGAATTGCCACATAACCAGTTTAGCTTTATGGGTTCGTTAGCTCTGTGTTCATTTAATAATTTAGTCCTTGGTGTATTTGATATAAAAAGTCCTGCAGAACACTGACTTATTTTGATGTTATGTTTCTTTTCCCCTGTTTTTCAGCGAAGCCCCTTTTACGTGTTGATAGTGGGAGGTTGGTCCTTTTCTGTCTACCTGATCCAGCTGGTGTTCCGGAACCTCCAGCTCATCCTTAAAGAGCACTGGCACTTAGCCTTAGGTAGGGCTACGTACTGAAGTTACCAGACACGTCTCCTTTGTAAGCTTCCTTTCCACAAGGTCAGTCGTCAGAGAAATGAGAGAAAAATCCTAACATGGTTAAAAATGAAAAAATGCACATCTTATGGGGGGGGGGTGGGGGGGGTGGTTTGTTGCAGTCTTTTCTGTGATTGTGGTGTTTTTACTGCAGGTTACACCGCAGTGGTGGGATTCGTCAGCTTTGCTGTGTGCTACCGCTATGGCCCCCTAGTGGAGCAGCGCAGTATTAATATCCTGTCCTGGGTGCTGCAGCTGTTTGGCTTGCTGCTGGTTTATGCTGGGATCCAGGTGCAGCAAGTAGCACTTGCCATTATTATCGCTGCTTTCTGTTCCAAACACCTAGAGCACCCTGTTCGGTTAGGGTTCATTGTGTACAGGTAAGTGTGTATGTCATCAGCTCTAATTTAAGCTATTATTTTTCTTTTGTGCTGCAAGTTCACCTCCTGCTGTTATATTTTCGACAGCAAGCTGAAGCCCAGCTGGCCCCGGAAGCTGGAGCCCCGTCGCCTTCTAACTGAAGAAGAGTACCAGAAGCAGGCGGAGGTGGAGACACAGTACGCCTTGGCAGAACTTAGGGAATTCTGCAGTAGTCCTGAATTCAACACCTGGAAGACTGTGTCTAGACTCCAGTCCCCTAAGAGGTAAATGGAGAGTCATGGGTGAGGCAGCATGACCAGCCACAAGTTCTGATACTGATGTGCTGATCATCTCACGCAGGTTTGCAGACTTCATTGAGGGCTCCCCTCATCTGATGCCGAATGAAGTGTCTATCCATGCCCAGGAGTATGGTCTTGGAGGGTCCTTCTTTGAGGAAGAGCTTTTTGCTACAGATGAGGATGAAGAGGATGAGGATGAGGAGCATGACCAAATGAGAAAGATTGAAGGAATGCAGAAAGACTACCTCAGGAACCACAGAGGTGTGTAAGGGAGGCCAGCTGGAGAGGGACCTGGGGCGGGGCCAGAACAATTTCGGAAGATGCTGGAACATCAGAAACCAACAAGCCCTCAATGTCTCCATAGTGCTGCAAACATCTGGCAACGTGTCTGTGAAGTCTCATGGTGGCTATCAAACTTTCTATTCTGAAGTTTTTGTATAATATGGTTGGTTCAACTCAGGACAGGAGATGTCTAAATCTATCCCAGAACCTGCAATATTATTGTTTTATTTTTATATTGACGGTACTTTGTTTTAGATGGTCTGGTAGTCCACAGAACCAGTGATCTAAGCCCATCTTTTTAAACCCAGTCCCCAGGGACCGCCAGACAGTCCATATTTTTGCCTTCAGTGATCTTGATTGCTTGGTTCAGGTGTTTTGGGAGCTGGGAGGGAGCCAAAATGTGGATTATCTGGAGGTCCCAGAAGACTGGGTTTGAGAAACACTGTTCAAAGTCAAGCATAGAAGCCAACTAGGACCATTCAGTGTTTTTGTAGTAGGTCCAGCTTCAGATCTTGTCCCCTCTAAAAGCTTCCCAGTTCAGACTAGGTGGAGTTCTGTCAAGATCGTTACCAAAACATATTTGTTTAGAAATTGTTGGTGACTTACTGATCCAAATTGGTGCCATACCTTTTAAATCGCATCCATAAGCAGTTAGGTCTTAAGTGTTTGTGCATGTTAGTTTTTCTCCTTTATATATTTTTGTGTATCATAATATTGTCATTTTGTAAAGGTTTGTTTTTTGTGGAGGTAAATTTCCCAAATGAATGCTTAAAAGCTTTGCCCTTCGTTTCATTTTTGCTTAACTTATTGTGCTTTATGGTTCAGTAAGTCACCATGGCATTTGAGAAACTGGTAAAATTTGTATATGCATACTAATAGGATCATGGCATATGATCTAACGTTTCTGAGAGACATAAATGAGTGCAATTCATTTTTGCAGAATATATGATCCTATTGGATTGTCTCCCTCAAACATGCATATATATATATATGAAGCTTAAAAGAACTTTAAGGAAAACAAAACACCTTGCAACATTCCCTGTATTTTAAAAGGTCAGGTTCATGATTGTTGTCTTTAAATTTTGTGGACATTTCTGTTTTAAAATCCGATCTGTATTGCACTGTCACTTATAATTAGAAGTTTACCATGTGAAAGTGAACTGAAATTCCAACTCCTTGTTTTGACACAATATTTAAGTTACTGTAATGCATTACTGATTTTAGGACTTTTTTTTTTATTTTAAATTTGTCGACAAATATTTTGTTGTTTTGTTATTATTGTTAATTCATTGGCCTTTCTCTCCTGTATATATAAGTTTCTGTCACGGTTGTATTTCTAAATTTTGTTTCAACTGTGAAACACAATTCTAATTTCACTCTTGTTTTTTTGTGTGTTTACCTACCTGATGTGGATGGGGACGAGTAAAAATAAATATATTTAAAATATGTTCTGGAATCTACACTGTATTTTTTCACTGTAAAGTATAACTAAAATGTATGAAGCAGAATGGAACAATTGCAGTGCAAGTTGTGTGAAAGATATGAAACGCGCATTTCTGCATCAGTTAAGGCGTGATTATAATAACAAGCATTGTGCAGGCATTCAGCATGTAAATACTGAAAACTGCCGCTACGCCAAACGCATTAGCGACGCCCCCAGAGACCTTACCTCATCCTGCCGGATTCCCTGCGCCTTATGGCCGGCCTCAGCTTACCCACTTCCGCCCCTCACTGCCAGGGAACCGGCCGGGGGGCGCTGCGCTGCGCTGCTTACCGGGAAGTGAACAAAAACAAGCGAGGAGCAGCGATCGCTACCGGGAGCAGGACACGGAGGGGCAGAACCGCGAGCTTATGATGGACCATGGTGACAAAACTCATGCACTCCATAATATAAGCCTGACGCTTGGTTGTCTTGACAATAATAATAATAAAGCCCGCTTGCTGACCCGGACGTCAAGAAACGCTGCATAGGTAACTGAAAAGCAGCTAGCTGCAGCAGCTCTAGGCTGCAGATATTTATAACCTTAATCTCTAGACAACTGCCACAAATGTTCCGATAGTAGATCAGCTGGCAGGGTCTTTTCTTAGGTAGCTTTATGAATTGTACCAACGTGCAGCTGCGTTTTGGATACATTAAAACAAGGGTGGCTATTCTCGATAATTCAGCTCGCATCCGCCCTACGTAGCGATGAAGCGGGATGGACTGACAGGTCTTTTCCAGAGTACAGTTTGCATGGTGGTCTTTCTCTCCTTGAAGTAGGCTGTAGCCTGGCAGATGATCGCCGCTCACCCCGATGCACCGGCGGCCCGATCATTACGCTATGCGAGTGGAAAACACTGCATTTTGCATAAATGTTAATCAGATGTACGCAAGCAGACGGATTCATTTCAGACAACACAAATAAGTAATAATTTGATTAATGTAAAAGTTTTACTCTACTGTTTACGGCGGTGATATAAATGAATTTACCGTGACTTGTTTATCTTAGTTCTACATGGTCATGTCGCTGAATGCATTGTTAAATGCTAACGTTGCCTGATAGCAGCTTATTATTTTAATATTTGGCGTATTGCCGAAGACGGTTACATTCGCAGTTGTACAGTTTAATTATCATGGCATTTCATGAGCGCTTAACTTAGGTTAGTAGTAATGTACATTTTCCAGTAAACTAATTCTGTGTAAACTTTTGTGAGAAAGCCAAGGTATTTGCTTGTCCTCGTTAACGGAGCGATGTGTGTAATGAACTGCTCATTGCTTCTTAAAGGCACGGCTTTTTTGTTTCTCTGCCCTCTCTATTTCAGCAGGTTTGGGCAATTCGGTGGGACATGAGGGCACTGGAAGGAGAGGCATGGGATGGAAGTGCCTTGCGGTGTGGGCGTGAATGCACAGGAGATGGAAAATGGATTCAGGAGGGCAGGTGGTGGTGACAGCAGACAAGGAGAAAGCTTATACCAGGAGTATCACTGTAAACCTGATGCATCCTCTCACTTAAGGACAGTTGAAGGTTTCATGGGCCAAGATGGACTGTCGGTGCCCCCTGTGAAGAAAGTGAAGACATGCAGCAGACCAAGGGAGTACTGGCAGGACCAGAAGATGATTGAAGGGCAGGTGGAGATTAAGATGAATTTTGAGCCTATGTTGGCTGAGTTGTTAGATGTTAAGCTAGGGGAGATGTTTGAACAGACCAAGTCAGATTTTGACATCCCTTTGTCCTCGTCCTCATCCCATCTGGTCAATGGAGTCATACATGGTGATTGTGGGAGGGGATGCTGGCACCATGATTCAGGGGAAGAAAGACCAGACAGTCTTGACCTTAGTTCCTCTTCCATGGAGACTTGTCCGCAAGATGGAGGAAGCACGTTGGGGTTTGGAAAACCAGAGGAGGACGAGATGGCCTCAAGAGAAGAGGAGAGTGATAGATTTTTTGGACTTGGTGACTGGGGGAAATCGGGCCAAGGTGCAGGTGAGGGGGAGGAGGACCAGAAGGGTGAAGGAAACAATGGTGGCGGTTCAAGGACATGCAAGGATCCAGGGGCGCAGCGATTTGGGGACAGAAAAAGAGTCCGGGCCCGTGGTGGCAAGACGGCCATATCGGGAGAGCGGGACCTGAGTCATCAGCAGCACTCATTCTCATTTTCCAAACCAGCGCCTTCTGGAGGGCGACACCGGCAAGCCAGGAGACGGACCAGCCACCACCACCACCACAGCAGATCTGATGGCTCTGCTCTGTCCCGTCTCTCCCAGAGCTGCCGAAAGCTGCTGTCTGAGTCCCTGTGCCCATGGTGCCTGTCTTATGTGTGCATGGTGGTGGATCTCATCGTTTTAGTGGCCCACCACTGTGGCGAAGTGGTGGAAGGTGTCGGGGTTGCGCTCTACCTTTCGGTTGGCCGGCTGCTCTGCAAGGCTGCAGACCTGTCCGCCGTGAAGGCGGAGGCCAGTCATTTGCTGCATAGGTTGACCTCCGCTGGAGTGGCTTTAGCAACCTGGAGTACAAAGATGGCAGCACATGGCTACGGGGCATGGCTTTTCTGTCTCAGGGTTCTGTACATTGCCTTGCTCCTGGGCACTGGGTGGGTGAGAGGCTTCCTGGGCAAGGTAGCTGCGGAGAGGAGCTGCCGGTGGTGGGATTCACTTCGGCGCTCAAGAGCTTGGGCATGGATGGTGAAGATGTGGGGCAAAGCCCAGACAGCTATGGGGAGGACTGGCCTTCCAGAACCACCCTTTATTCCCAAGCCTCCCAATGACTCAGGGAGAAGTTACCCTGAACATGAACTGGAGCGCCTGCTTGCATTAGCAGAGGTTCCCGAAGAGGAGCTGGATCCATTTGTCGTACTGGGAGTAGAAGCTGACGCCACAGATCCTGAACTGAAGAGAGCCTACAGGCAACTGGCTGTTCTCGTAAGTTACTTTGTAAATATAAACACAGTGTTTGTTTCCATTTTAATGACATTGCAATGTACAGCAGGAACACTAGGTGGCAGTAAAGTATTGCTAATATATGGTACACTGCAAATCTGGAGCGCTTTAGTAACGCAATGTGACCTACTAAGCGTTTGACTGCCCTAAAACTTCTCTATCATATTTGTATTTCAACGATCTAGGTTCATCCAGACAAGAACAAGCACCCGTCTGCTGGAGAGGCCTTTAAGGTCTTGAGAGCAGCCTGGGATATTGTTAGCTGCCCAGAAATGCGCAGGGAGTACCAAATGTGAGTAACAAAACAATTCCTAAGTTAAAAAAAAAAAAGTTTTCTTAGACGATAGGATTCAGGCTGTGAAACGCATAAATCTAATATATGCAAGAAATTTAGTTTGAATATATCATATACTTACTGGTTAATGGACCCCATAAGATTTTGTTATATTTAATTAGAACCATACAGGATATTAATGTATGTTGACCTTGGATTAAGCCTTTAAGTATTAATGTAACCATATCATACTGATGCATAATTATTTTGTAGCAAGAATAAGAAATTGATTTGTTTATAGTGATCTTTTTAAAAGGAAGAACTTGGGCATTGTAAGATAAGCACTTGAAATTCATCAAACACAGTTTATGTTATTTGTTGTATTCATTTGGTTTATGAAGTGCAGACTTAGCCATGAACAAGGACATTTAAAATGAGCGCCAGTATGTCACGGAGGTCCCCCTAGACTGATTTACCAAAGTGTTGTCTTCTTACATAAATTGAATACTGTTTAATGTAGCCCAAGTAACTCATTTTTTTTGAGATTACCAAGTTATGAGGAAAATATTTATAAAAGAATAAAACAATGATTTTTTTGTTGTTGGGTTTCAACACAATTCCATGCAATGCAGTATAACAACACCAGGGGCAGTAAAGGCCGTTTTATGGCGCGCATAGTATGGTTTTTATGTTTAATATATGGTAGTTTGATTTATTATTTACAGCCTCTGTCCTGTTGTCTTGTCCCTCAGGAAGCGCATGGCAGAGACTGAGCTGTCTAAGTCCATGAACGAATTTCTCACCAAGCTGCAGGATGATCTAAAGGAGGCCATGAACTCCATGATGTGCACCAGATGCAATGGCAAACACAGGTGTGTTCGGGCAGCGTAGCCTCAGACTGATGGAGAGCCCTTGGTTTTGCATCATTAATTGTCTTTGGGCGGCAGTTAGGGATGGGTATCGACACCGATACTGCTTATCAATGCCGATACTTATCGATACTCTTATCAGTACTACTCTCCATAATGTGGTGCAAAAAATAGACATGACACGAGGTGAAGAGATTTAACAGTTATTTTAGCATAACTTTATTGCTAAAATAAGTTAGTTTCCTGTATTCCTGTAGTTATGCTGTACTATCCTGTTAGTGCCAGATGGAGAAGGTTGAATTTCAGACTGTATTTCAAACCACTGAAATATTGGCAGCGTATTTGTAAAGCGAAAACAAAAGGACAGAATATTACCTCTTGAATTATGAAGATGGCATTAAAACACATTGAATGTTTCCAACTGAATTTGTTTTCTTGAAACTTATATTGAAGCGAAAGTAAATGTGCTGAATTCAGGTGACTTAATTTTAAAAATGAACTTCATAAACTGTTTATTTTGGAACTGAATACTTTTGCATTGATTATTTTACCAATGAAATTACAACTGAAATATTTTCAGTTGAAATATTCTGTTTAAAAGTACATTCACATTAAATTGCAACCCTCAAATATTCAAACTTTTTGAATGCAAATTTCATTTATTCAGTTAGTGTAGTTCAACGTGCATTTTTGCATCATTTACTAAAGTGAGCTCACACTTTTGAATGCTTTACCCTATCTGCCATGATGACTGGAGAGGACAGTATAAAAATACGCACCTGATGATCACATGACGTCTGCAGCGTCGTCGTCATTAGGGGACAGTTTAGAATTTAAAAACGCTGCTATGTTAGGGTGCTTTTCCACTGCAACAGGTACGATACTTCTAGTACGGTACTTTCGGCACTTTCCCTTTTCCATTGACTCCCATTGACCAGTCATGTTCCAGTACCGAAAGTGCCAAACTGGGTTGCTTTTTTGGTACTTCAGTACTTTAGGATGGGACTTGAAATGCTTTCTTTGTCGTTTTGGTTATGCAAATAGCCTGCCACTGAAATAAGACATAACCACAGTCTTGGAAAAAGTTGCAAACTCAGAGAATAAGGATAAACAAAGTAAAAAATATATAAAAGTAACAATAATGGATACATGGACAAATGAAAAACCAATGATTTAGTTGGAAGAACAGATACAAGAAGATCAGGATTTCAGGGACAAGAAATAAAGTATTTTGTATAATATACTAGGATGGCACGGTATTATTTTGTTATAATAATTATTGGGGTATTTATAAAGCAAAAAGAAGTTCAACATACATTTCTCACAAACCCGTCCAGGAGTGAGTTAAACAGCAAGAATGAAATTGATTATGATTGTCTCAGAGAACGCATGCAAAAGCAGTTAAACTTCAGTCTGATTTCAAAACCTTTATTAGATAATCTGTAAAAAGGAATAATAAATAAAATTGCAAAGCTAGCTAAGTTTTTTTTTCCTGTGACAAAATAGAAATGTTTTAACGAAACAAACTCCCTTTGCTATAATGTCAGTACAGAATTGAAAGTAAGAAAAGGCCTGATCTTAATCTAGCTGACTAGCGATGTAAGAATTGCATGTGCATAACATGTGATGTTGGTATTGATATTGTACACCATGCAACTGTTTAATATACTATAGCCTTTTTTTGTATTCAGTACAAAATACCCTGCCCTGTGTTGTGATGTTATTCAGTGCTGGTACCAGTTTTTACACCAGTGGAAAACATTCTTTAAGTACCAAAAGTACGGTACTTGATGCGGTGGAAAAGTACCTTTAGAATGAATTAACGGCAGAAGCACTGATAGTGGCACCATTTGTCCAGGAGCTTATCGATAGTATCAGAATCGGCCAGTCCCGAACCAGTACCAATTCAGTACCGGTTCTCGATACCCATCCATAGTGGCGGTGCCAGTTCCTGACCAGCCTGGTAAAATGATTCGCGAGTGGGAGCTCTAAGCAGCACGCTGGGAGATCAGCAGATGTATATTCTAATACATGCGTCTTAGAAACACCCAAAGGAGTAACAAAAGAATGATTAAATGATTTGCTAATCTGCAAATGTACATATTTAGACATTTCTTGGTTTGTTTCTTCTTGTCCTGTCTGTGACACACTGTGCTTTCCTGGGAATTTTAAATGTATATTATGTGTACACAAATATATTTACATCTAAATCTAGATAATATATATCAATTCTATCAATTAAAAGGCATCACAACTAGTCATAACAGAATGTAGATCTGTGTAAGCGATCATTAGTAAATATTTCTGTTTTTTTGTGTGAAGGCGGTATATGCAAGATTATCGTGTCTTGATCTGACCGCTCTGAGTATCCTTTACAGTTTTTTAGACCCTCTGTTTCACTGCTGTGTATGGGCAGATTCCATTGAGTCATGTAAGAATTATCATTTTGAACAGGGGGATCTTTTTGTATGTGTATGCGTGTGCCTGTGTGCGATTGCGCAGGAGGTTCGAAATGGAGAGGGATCCCAGCCAGGCCAGGTTCTGCGCCGAGTGCAACAAGCATCACGGCGTAGAAGATGGTGACCTCTGGGCCGAGTCCAGCATGCTGGGATTGCGTATAACCTACTTCGCCTTCATAGACGGGAAGGTGTACGACATCACGGGTAATGCTCAAGCCGTCTGCGGGCTTCTGCTCAGCCGCAGCAGAGAATGAATGAGACCTAATGCTCATTTGCGCCACATGCGTCTCTTCTGGTCTGACATAAAACGTTTAAGATGGAGTCTCCCCCCTTCTCTTTAGAGTGGGCCGGTTGCCAGCGGATTGGAATTTCTCCCGATACTCATCGCGTGCCCTACCACATCTCCTTCAGCTCGAAGCACGCCACTGGCGCTACGCAGCAGAAGTAACGTTACATTTCGGCCTCCGGCTGATTTGCACAACTGCTGGTTTTATCCGTGCTGTGTTTTGTGGCGTGATAGAACTATTGCCATTATACCTCTGAAAGTGATTCTGATCTTCTCCAGGGCTTCTTCTGAGCCGCCTCCTGGACCAAGCTCTCCCGCCGACCTTTGGGACGTCTTCAGTCGCATTTTCCAGGGAACAGTTCCTAATGGCACTGCAGCCGGTGGAGGCTTTTATCCCCCCTCGCCCTCGTCCTACCAGCCCAATGGTTCAAACACCTCTTTTCCGACCTCTGCATCACAAACGGGACCCTTTGGCCCAGGGGGGCCCAAGGCTGAGGGTCCCAAGCCTTCCCGCAGGAGAAAGAAAGTACGCAGGCCATTCCAGCGCTGAGCAGAGTTTAACAACTGATGTTTTATGTCTTAGGAGCCTCTGCATTTGCCCTCCACACCTCTAGACATTTATGAGAAGGTTCGTGGACAAGGCTACTGACTCTTAAATGGAGGGGAAGGGATAGTTTGTTCCATTTTTGTTTCTTTGCATTTTTTGTTGTGAAATGGAAATGTAGCCATATGATCCTAAAGCTCAAAGGCGCAGTTGGAGGCAAGGAGCCTTTGATGCTCAGAACCATAACTTCACATTCAGAGAATGGCCGAGGGTGATCTCAGACAGGACCTAGCAAATGAGCTGTCATGAATTCCACTGATTGAAGGCCACCTGCTTCATGTAAATATGGACTGGGGGCTCCGGACCACCTGCGCTGTTTGTGGGCTGGTCAAGATGTGTTACGGAGGGATGCTTCAGAAGGTTTCACTAAATAGCACCTCTGTTGCTTCCTTCGTTGTCAAATCTGACTCATGGTCCACCATGTCTGCTTCCCTATTGATTGAGATATAGCAAATCGTTAAATGGCAATGAGGACGTGTGATAACAATTGCACTTATGTTTCGTTCAGTTCTCATATTTTGAAGTTTAAATGTGTTCAATGAAAGCAATCTTGAGTATAACCACCTTGCCTTTTTGCGCTGTAAAAATGTAGGAGAAACTTCAGAAGAAGATTCATCGACATGGGGGAAATTCAAAGATCTGGACGCTAACGTCTGACTTGAAGCAATATGCGTTTTGTAAAATTGTTTGTGTTGTTTTTAGTGCAGAAATATGTGATAAATAACTGATCCTGCGCATTTCCTAGGATGTTCTGTGTGTCAGTGTAGAGGGTATGTATTGATGAAATTCATGGAATACGTATGGAGTAAATACAAATTCTTAAATATTTTAACTAAAGCAGTTGTCCTATTTGTACTGAATGTTTTTGATGAAGTTTTAACTGATTTATTTTAAGGCAAAGACTGCACCTCCTTAGACTGAAACGATCTCTCTCTCGCTCAAGGTTACTTTGGATGAGTCTAACTCACTCCTGTCCCAATGTTTTTATTGGGAATATTGTGATTCTGTGGTGATTCAAGAGAATTACTCTGACTATAGATTTCCCGCACCCTATCGCTCCAACTGATGATTCCAGGTAGGGGTTTGAGATCAGTAGCTAGTTTTAGGCAATTTTGACAGGACATTGGTTTTACTGTCGGCTCCATATGACTTCTTGAAGTCTGTTCACTGCAGTGTGTTTCAGTCTGTTTTTATCATTTTTATCAATCAACCCATGCCCTCCCACAACTGCTATAAAGTGAATTATACATTTAATTCTGAGTTCATGAGTTTCAGTCCTGGGTGTGGAAGACTGACAGATAACAATAGTTTCAATGCTGCTGTTCCCTTAAATGGGTTAGATCAGCTGTTTAAAATAAGTGGATTTATACAAGTAGGGTCCAGATTTGTTCTTTTAGTAACTTAATTCATAGATAAGTCGATTGATAGACTATTCCCATCTCTGATGGCTTGCAATATTTAATGTAGTGATTTCTGTGTTTTCAGTGGAGGAGAGTAGTTTATTTTTCAGCAATATGGGACCACCTCCCTTGTTTATATGTTTGGTGATTTTTATTTTTGGAGAAAATTAAATGGTTGATCTGAAGTAATCGCAAAGGAAAAGACCAACCCATATATAAAAAAACACTGGAAACATTTGACAGTTGTTGGTGTCTGAAAAAATATATTATTTAGAAAAATAATATGAAACCTTTAACACGAGATTTTATGAAGTTTTTGTTTTAATAGTATCTTTGCCACAGTTGGCAGTCTGGAATGTATTGGTGCTGAGGGGGGCTGCGTTTTTTACTTTTGTGAACTTTGGCTGCTAGACGAATCGCAAAAAGAACAAATTCTCAACAGTTTGTTTTACTTGTTAAACTTATCACGACACTGAAGACCGTGAGCAACACCTCTTACTTGACCTCAATCCACCTTTCCATTACTGTGCTAAAAATGTCTGCTTTTTATGAACTTATACATTAATCGATGGATTGAAGCAGCAATTGAAGCAGGAAATGCACCAACTCATCAAGTTTCATTACGACTGATCACCAAACAACTACTGGTGACTCATCAGAACCCAGTTGACTTCCATAATTAATTCAAATTCTGTGGTCAGGTGACCTTTAGTCTAAAGGTGTAGTTCCAGGGAGCCACAAATCATGACACAGGAAACCACAAAAGGGCATCTTTCTACCCGCAGGTCTGGCACGTGTCAGAGAGATCCGTGCTCACCCTGTACCCAGGGTCAAGCTCAACGCTTCCTTATCAACGATGGAAAACATTCATATCATCACTGGGAACTACATATTTTTTTTTTTTTTTAAAGGATTCCTGTTCCACTAGAACCAGACCTGCGTGACTTATTTTGCATGTGTTTCCCAATGTCTACTGGTAGGTTTGTGTGACACCACAGGCAAATGAGCACTGAGGTGCACCCCCCCCCCCCCCACTAATTCCTATCTACAAATTAAAACTGTTTACACACTACTAGGAAGACACCTCATCGTAACATCCTTGAAGTCTGTAACGGGAAGGGGGGATTCCCTTAACCATGTTGGGCAGCCCCTGATGTAAAGCAATGGGATTTCCCTCAGTCTGGCAGCTTGCCCTATAGCAGGAATCCCGACACATTTCCATGTTCTCCCACGGGCCAACATGAAGGGTCCACTGTTCTCTTTCCTGGTGTTCCCTCATGAATTTACAACTGCTTATTTGCTCATGTGTGTTTTTTTTTGTTTTTTTTTTTATAACAGAGTGAAGTAGTCAAATGACTTCTTAATAATACGTTAATGAAAGTATATCCGCTTTTAGTTCCTCCAAATCAAATCATGTACAGTGAAGGAAATAAAACCAGTTTGCACAGTCACTCTCCAGTATATAAATCGAAAATCCAAAATTGTTATTTGACAATTGTATAATACAAAATAGGCATCGATAACAGCTAATTCATTTTTTTAAAATCATTTTATATCATAATATAATATAGTGTCTTGATATAACAATGAAATTTCTTAGGGAAATCAATAATAAAAATTGCATTTAATAAAGCATGAGCATTTTAAATTACTACATTGCTTTACATCAGGGCAGAAACTGTAGAAATCCCCCTTGTTAATTGGGGTAAACAATAAAAATATTGAGATGTAATGTGACAAGCACTGACTCAGGTAAAAAAGGTAAAGTAATATCACAGTCCAACTCAACTGAGAAGATATGTGAAAAATATATTCTGAAATGCCACAACTGTTGCAAATAAAAGTATCTAGCTACTGGTAAAACAGTACACAGAGTCCATGTTATTTTATTCTTGAATAAATTTATTATAAATGTATTCACATAATATTCATGCACATCAGATGAAAATAAATCCAAGGGATGTTGGGGAGATCGATATTCAAGCAATTCTTCAACCATACTGTGAGTAATTCATCATCAAAACCAGTGATTAGTTAAACTTTGATCAACTTAACCTTAAACGGTGTCTTTTCCATGACTAAATAAATTTGAAAAAAAAAAATCCTCTCCCATTATCCAAGCCATTCCCATCACACAACAGTTGCATCTGTACTCTGGAGAAAATGGCTGTTACGTGTTTTAAAAAGTCAATTTGATAAAAACAAAGCTAACATTTCCCCTCACATCTATATCAAAAGCATGGAATATGATAAATGTAACGTGTCATATCATGCACTGTGAGGTAGTTTTAGGAAAATAATGCACTTCGATTTTCCAGTGATCATTGCCAAATGATAAGCATGAGTCTACTGGTGCTTTTCTACTGGCATACAAGAACCAGGCAGTACTGGACCCACACTGCGAAGAGACATCACGATTTATTATGTGCCAGTTTCCACTAGTATGGCTGAGAGAATCGCCGTGTTATGTTAGCGTCAAACACTGATGGAATTAGCATTAGCTTGCATAAATTTGCACTATGAATCCATTCCATTTAGCCATTCTATTGTACTTTTTCAAGTAGCAGGTCGGAAATTTTCCGGTTGAGAATGCATAGACTGAATTGAAAATGCATCCATACATAGTGCAATATGACTAATAATGAATAATTCCAGTTCTTTCTTGTCTCCGAGCATTTCGAGCAGTCAGATAGTGGTGACCAGCTCAGTTTAGTCACACTATCAGCCCTGCTAGTAAGCCTGGTCACGTCAGTGCAGGTACGGGTCAGCTACGGCTCGCATAATTTAATAGTTTAATGGGAAACGGTCTCTTCGCAGTTCGGCTCGGCTACCGCTCAGTTCTTGGTGGCAGTAGGAAAGTGTTATAATTAATAAAAACCTGACTTAGGCCAAATATATATGTGGGACATTGGTCTTCAACCCAGTTTAACCCTAGGCAGTCAGACCACCATTTTTGTTTTCCCTTGCCACCTGCACAATTCATTTTCTACGTCTATCAAGCCCTTGACAAAGCCAGACTGTCTGGGAGGCCCAAAGACTGTTCCAGATTAAGAAGTGCTGTGCTTCTCTCCAGTTTCACCAGCCAGGCATGGAGACAAGAGGCATACAAATGTAAAAATAAAAAGGGGATGGGGGTTCCTCATCCAACAAGGATTTTTTAAAACAGCAGAACACCAGACAGTAAAAAGGCAATGCAGGGACACTGAATTGAAAAAAATAAAATAAAATAAAAATAAATAAATAAATACAGACATAACTGTACAAAAGGCACAATTTTTGATTAGACATAGAATGGCCACCAATATCTCCTCAGCAATATCGAAATATTGAAATACGTCATTTTCCATTCATTCATAAGTAACTCTCTTTGTAGAATCAACAGTTTTATTTTCTACGGGATAAAGATGCGCACGTTCATGATCTCAGCCAAGCAGACGTCTGATAGCAAATAAACCACCCTAAATTTAACAGTATACACAGAAAAACTTCAGTACATTTCAAGTATTTGATATGAATCAACAGGCCAGTGAAATGAATTTTAAAATAAACCGGATGTGTTTTTCCTGAACTGGTATATTTCTGAACACACGTGTACATTTATACCAAATTAAACAGTCAAAGGGGAAAATGAGGAAAAACACAAAGGAAGACGGAAAAAAACAGCACTTTTTGTGTTTCATCAACTAGCTACCCAGTTCCTGAATGTGTAGCTAATACAGTGGTCCAAAGCGTTTGCAGTGCAAAGACATGGAGCTCTTAAAGACAATCTCTCTATCGCAGAACCCAAATTCCATATGCCTCCCAACATACATCTCACCCCAGCTGACCAAAGGGCTCTTTTCCACCGTACTAGGCACCGTACTTTTGGTACTTCAAGAACGTACCAAAAGTACAGTACTTCAAGCTATTGGTTTTCCACTGGCGTAAAAACTGGTACTGGCGCCGAATAACATCACAAGGTATTTGGTACTGAATTCGGATTGTATTGTATTATAATTCCAACATCACATGTTATTTACATGCAGGTCTTACACTGCTAGTTAGCTAGACTGAGATCAGGCTTTTTCTTACCTTCAATACTGTACAGATATTATAGTGCAGAGAGTTCAAGTTTCACTAAAACTTTTGAAATTGTAATGATTATTCCTTTTCAAAATGATCTAGTAGATATTTATAAATCGGTTTAAAATGTACCTCCACTGCTTTTGCATGAGCGCTGCATGCTTTTCAGAGCCAATCATAATCATTTTCATACTTGCTGTTTAAGTCACTCCTAGACGGGTTTGTGAGTAGATTTATATTGAACAACTTACTTTATAAATACCTAAATATGTATTACAACAAAATCATATTGCGATCCTAGTAGCTATATTATGCAAAATACTCTATTCCTTGTCATGCCATCCTGATCTTATTGTATATGTTTTTAGATTTAAGCTTTGATCTCTTCATTTGTCCGCTCTCTCTCTCTCTCTCTCTCTCTATATATTATATATATATATATATATATATATATATATATATATATATATATATATATATATATATATATATATATGGAGCTCTTTATATATTTGACTGTTTATATATATATATATTGTTTTACTTAATTTATCATTGCTTTCTGAGTTTGCAACTTTTTCCAAGATGGCGGTTTCAGAAGCAGGCTATTTGCATAACCAATCGACAAAGAAAGCGCTTCAAGTCCCACCCCGAAGTACCAAAGAAGTACCCCAGTTAGTTTGGCACATTAGGTACTGGAACTTTTGATTGATACTGGTATTCGACCGGAAGTCAATGGAAAAGGGAAAGTACCGTAGTGAAAGTACGGTACCTGGTGCGGTGGTAAAGCACTAAGGGCCCTATTTGACAGCATGTCTACAGAAAAAAAATGACTGCTGTTTTGATTCAATATTTGTTAATTCCAAATATACGTACCCCATGGAACTGTGGGAGTTTGGGAAGGAGCACACTAAGAAGAGAGCATGTGTTAATGAAGAAGTGCGTAACATCGTACTTGGTGTAGAAACTGGCCAGGATGTACCTAGAAGAAAAGGGTACAGATTACAGTAGATGGTAGAGAAGCTGTTTTTCCAAGACATCAAGACTATTGCAAAAGATCATGCTGCTATTGATCTTATGGCTGTAATTGGTTAAAAGGCTGCAGTCTTTCCACAGAGAAGTCTACATATCAGGAAAGGTAATAATGGAATGGTAGTAACTGATTCAAACTGCTCCAGTAAATATCCAATGACAAAAATGAAGAAAATCAATGAAAGCCTATGTAACTCTGAAGAGGAGAATCTGGTCTAAAAATGAATAATGATCACTATAATTATTATTATAAGAAACTGTAGTACTTCAGTGTTTACTAGGCTTATTGAATGACTATGGAGAAAGATAGGGTTCAAATAAATCTTACAGCACAATAGGAGAAATGGTGAGGAACTTGCGAGAGGAAGTGAACTGAACGCCGTAGTCCATCTGTTCCCAGTGTGTAAGCAGGCGTGCCTTGCCCTGGTCAGGAGTCTCGAAAGGGGTGCCCTTGACCGTGTGGAGGAACAGGTACATCACCTGTCAGTCAGAGTGTAGATGCACCATCAGTAATGACTGTCCACTTAACAGACATAAACACCACACATCTGTTTCACCTGCAACATGGAGTGTTTACCCAAACAACATATCAGGTGATTTGTTTAGATGCTTGATATTATTCAGCTGCATTTTGTGTGAAAATTGTTTTGTGGTGTGTATAGCTCAGTAGGCTGACTATCTATGCCTGTGTCCAAAAAGGTTGTTGGTTCTAGTCCTGTGGCTGGTAGAGTAGTGATATAACTATCTCTGGGACCATGAGCAAGGCCCTTAACCCCAATTGCTCCATGGGTACTGGATGATGGTTGACCCACTCTCTGACCCCAAGCTATCTTCACTTGTACATTGCTTTGAAGAAAATTGACTGCAAAAAAAAAGTTAATGTGAAAGGAGGAAGATGAGAAAAGCCTGCAAAACAAATAGAACTTGATAAGGAGAGAAGCCTCCTGTTTGCTTCAACCCAAGCCACCCCATAATTATTACCACACTCTTGTCTTTTAATATGTACTATTATCATAAATGGCACTTTCCACTGCGACCAAGAACCGATCCATACCCAGCCCATGCCCACATTCACCTGGCCCTGATTACTAGCAGGGATGACAGTGTGATTAAACAGAGCTGGTTACATCATCACTATCTGACTGCTCGAAAAGCATGGAGATAAGAAAGAACTGGAATTATTCATTATTCGTAATATAACAGATTGTTTTGGTGTATTGATACATTCCTGAAAACCTGAAAAAGTACTATATGATACGGCTACAATGAATGGATTTGTAATGCAAATTTATGCAAGGTAATAATTCCGCTAGCGTTTGATGCTACCATAACACGCTAACATTCCCCCACCCCCTGAATGACTGTTTCTGTGAAACAATCCACCCCCCTGAATGACTGTCTTCTATGCAACTCTATGCTTAGGGCAGGTCATTAGGCACACAGTACCTCGGACTGACATATTGTACACATTGTACTCAAACAAAGTTGTTCTTATTTCTTATTTACTACTTTAACTTATGCTGCTAAACTGCGAGCTGCTAAACTGTTTTTCACAGTTTTTGTAATTGTGACAATAAAGATCTATCTTATCTTACCAATTCTAACAGATGTGCTGGTGGAAACTGGCACATAGTAAATCATGATAGTAACACCATGTGAACAGTAAACAAGCATGTCTTCAGCTTTACATCACTGTCATTTTCCAAATCCGGCAATGATCCAACCGATCCGAGCCTCTTACAGTGGAAAATTAAAGTGAGCTGGAACCGTGCCGTAACTAGTGACTCTTTACGGTACAGTCTGGTTCCGGTATGCCAGTGGAATAACGCCATACATTATATACATACATCAGGGCTGCCACTAACAACAATTTTTCTATCAATTAATCTATTAACTATTTTACTGATCGGTTGATTAATCTAAACGATTAATTTTCCTCCAGAAAACCAAATTGACTGTTTCATTTAAGTTCATTTTGATTTGACAACAACAAACTATGTCTTTGTTGGGCTTTAGATAACAGACACCAGCCTCTCTGAACTTATTTACGCCCACAATTCGATAAGCATATTAGTAGAATGCCTAACAAAAATTCATCAGAGGCATACTGTGATGCCCATAAGTTAGTAATCTGCATACATTCGGTGTACCTGTATGTTTATTATGTTTAGTTAGCAGCACAACAAAAGGCACGACATCTTTTAAAAGAGGAGATATTGTGTAAAAACAGTAAAAAAAAAAAAAATGCTGGGGAATGGTGGTACATTTTGCTGTCTAAAGTCAAACATGTTGTTTTGGTAAATACAGTTTCCAATTTATTTCATTTCATAAATTATTATTCTTTATTAAATGGTAGTGTCCGGTTTTGTTTTCGTTTGCAACAGTAACACTGGTCCCAACAAGTCCAACGCCCATGAACACACACTGGCACCGTCAATAAGCGTAGAATAAGCCCAGATTCTAGCCTAAATGTTGGTCAAACACCTGCGTGAAGCTGGTGCCCCATACGTTTCAGATTTCAACCAAACTGGTCTCAATCGTATGTGCCGCGTTTGTGCCGGATTGTGCCGTTAAAATTTTTGTTTGTGTGATTTTAGTTTCTGAGATATAAATGTTTGTTTACATGGTGACGTCATCAGCGTGACCCTATTTTCGTCTGATTTCCACCAGACCGATCGCAATCGGAATCACGTGACAATGTAAATAAGCAATAAATAAATCTCCCACCTGCAAAGGCTGATACATTAAAATGTCATCCCAGTACCAATAGATAGATTTGCCTTATCAGAAACAAACTTGGGGTGTAATGCTGCGTTCCATTTATCTTGGAGGTCGGAACTCAGAACTGGGAATGACGTCACACGCAAGTTAACAGTGTTTTAGTACATAAAGTCGGAAAGCCATTTAGTAGTACCAGGGATCCATTTCAAAAAGCAAGATTTCTTGTTTACCTGGATAACTTTTTGGATTTAATTTACCCCAGTTTAAATGACCTTTATCTTTGTTCACTTCGTTGTCTGCTTAAGCAAGAAATCCTGCTAAATGAAATGGGCCCCAGTTCTAGCCTAGTTAATTGTTAGCCATTGTTAACAATATCAGTGGATAACAACACATTAAGCGGCATTTTGAATAGCAACACGTCCACAGATAGCGGCTGGACAGTATTGTGTTTGCCACCAATTTGATAAGCCACAAATAAGCTAATAAACGGCATAAAATACAGCTTTAACTTCTGTTGATAAAGGGTGCAGCCATCTTGGATTCTGAGCTCGGGGGTGTGTCGATTCCTCCGAGTTCACAAGACGGAATTCCAACTTCAGGGGGCATTCCAGTTGAAATTTCTGACCAGGAACTTACAAGTTCAAATGGAACGCAGCATAACTTGAGCAGCATCTCTGACTCCTCTGATAGGTACCAGCTAACTAGCTGTCAGTGACTTCCTTTGATGCATTATGGCACCACCTCAAGGAACTCGTTACTCTTTTCTTTAGTACACATTGTTCACAAACAATTTTACGTGCAGCCCCTCCAATTAGCATCCAAATAATTATTAGCATATTTATCTGATGACATCAGCTGCAGTTTGGAGCAATTTGGTTAATATCAGCAAATCTATTCGCTGATTGGTGGATTTTAAGACTAGATTATAATTCATTGCCAACAGTATCAAGGAGAGTTATAGGGTTACTGCAAAACTGGGATACAAGGGACTGAGATACCATGGATGTTATTAATATTTACTTTACCCAAGTGTATCTTACATGTGTTTCTTTATGTCCTTGTGCAGACGGAAGTATCGGTTACACATAACCACAATCACAATGGGGTCAGTGCAGACATTAAGCCATCATAGCCTTAGGACTGGAATACCTGGAGCTTATAACAACCCAGAACTATCAGGCAGAATGGCCAGACTCCCCCCTCCCTCATTTATAGTCTGACTATTTGGTATATTACACTGTTCTGCTGAGAGACTGATCTCATATTGCAATGACTATACACTAAAACACCAAAGCTTATAAAGACATTTTTAATGTTAACTTCTCTCAGAGTGCACTCTTATATGCCTATCTATTTATTGTTCTATTTTGAGGAGAACAACACATGAATTTCCCAAAACCAAAGAATAAGATTTATTAGGGGTTTTAATTAATGAAGGCTAACCAAGGTTGGGTACTTACACTGGAAAAAAGATTCTCGACCACAGCGTAGACCCTGACACCCTAATCAACTCACCAAGTTGTGGATGACATTGGTTAGTGTCCAGACCAGGCCCACACTCAGGAAGGGAATGCTAAGTAGAACCACGTGTAGTACAACGACCAGAAGCAGGTAGGCCAGCCAAATGCCCCGGCTGTTCATGACCCGGGTGTTGGGATTCACCTCGCTGTGAGCAACGCCCACGTTCATTCTAGGGGTTAAAACGGGGAAAAACTGGTAAAACTGCTGTCCTCCAAACCACACTTACACATTTAAATATTGCAATGTCATGCGTCTTCTTACTGGCTAGTGAATATCATTTACCGAGCACCTATCTATTACGAAAGACAAGCGATACACGAACGCAACTTAATAGATCCATCAAAACTATTTTTTAAAAAGTAACACACTCAAAACTACATTAACTAATTACTACCTATATCACTGTATTTCCTGCTACAGTAAGCAAAAGGGTCTGACAAGTTTGGTTCGTGTTGTTTTGCATATAATTTTTAATCTGACTGCTTCGTTTAGTACATGAAAAATGCAGTTTGGACAAAGAATTCCTCGTGAGCTGCAGCGTACACGGTACAGGGACCCTGAAGCCGCGCGCTTCCGCTAACGTCGTGCCATTATTTTCTCTACATAAGCTGCTCTATCTCGATGGATATTATCGATAAAATCAACGTAATTACGTTACACTTGCGTGTCTGCAATACAACCCGGTAACAGAAAGTAGGATTCCAAGTTTTATCTTCCATTAAAATGGAGCGACTCCTACCTTGCGCCTCTGCGACCAGGAAGTCCTGTTTCTGAAGTCAGCCACGCCTTCGCCTGAGCTGGGCTGCTGTGACATTCATCCTTAAAAATACAGTACTATGAAATGCAAAGATGCACCAATACCTTACAAGGACGAGTCAAGCCAAATGCAACGTACTCGCTTCGTCTAAGAAAATGCATTGATCTTTGAAGCTGGTGTCTGTTAGAACATAGTTGTGAAATCTTTTTTTTTCTAGTTCTGTCAGGTTCTCTCTGTGTGTAAGGCTTTTTGGAATAAAAATTTTGAATGATACCAAATAAAGTACAGAGCATTTTTTTGCAATATCTGACACGTTTTATGATAATCGTAAATCTGTGATGAAGGGTACATGTGGAAGCAAGATCAGAAGCTGCATTTAGGGTATATGTGTCCATCAAGGCTGGACTGAGATTAAAAATCAGCCCTGGGCTTGTGTCCATACAGACCCACTACCAAGAGCGTAGATTTGGGCATGGATATTGTGGGAGTACCATGTGTGTTTAAGGGGTCCCGATCACTGTAGAAATCAAACCTACGCCCTTACCCACATATGCACATACAATATAATTTTCAATGGAGGGGCTTCCCACGACATGATTATTAAAGTGACAGGCCCACCAGGAAATGACAGACAGCCAGTATAGCCATGACGTTAGATCTGTCTATCGATACACATTCAGCAGTGCTACTTTTCGGAGAGTAAATGTAACCGGGGCAGGTGTTCAGGCACCCTTAGTGACTCAATGTGAACCTTAAGCCCATCCCTGGTAGCTTGAGTATATACGACTTAAAGCTTATCTATCTATCTATGTGTATGTTTGTTTGTTTTTTAACACAATTTTCCTATCACCTTAGAAGGTTACATCCCTGTTCTTTTGATTATGCAATAAGAGGACAAGTTTGCTGTGATAAATTAGTCTGTTAGTTGGTATGCATAAGTGCATGTCTAACTAAAAGATTCCATAATTAAATTTGGCAAATGATTATGTGTTACCCCAGGTTAGTAAGTACAACTCTAATATGTTTCTTGAGCAAGTTATTATAACAGGACTTAACCAAATGGATCCGAAAGGCCTAACTCAAAGGTCGAAACTAGCTTACATGTTTTTTCACAGTTAAATATGTAAAATCACGCCAATTATTTTCCTGAATAACAACAATAAACAGCATTCAGCATTATTGGCAATAGCACATCAGTTTAGTACAAAATGTTCTAAATAGGAAATTCTGTGAATTCAATCCAATGCAAGAAACGTGCGTCACGCAATTTACTTCCTTGTATGAGGTCGTACATGTGCCGTATATCCTACTGAGTGCAACTTCCGTTTTTCAGCTAGAGGAAATACACACCCTTTTAACAGCTGTGCCAGAGCCGATTCTCTTTCAGTTTGAGGTCTAGCCTTCGGGTCGTTTTTATTCACTACAAATGTATTACGATGTCTTTGAAAGAAAAAGAAAAAAAAACTACAAATATGCCCGAACCCATTTAATGCATAGCGTCACCAGCGGTGAAATACAGGAAAAACCCAAAAGTTGTATATTTCAGAATTTCTTGGAGACTTTCAGGAAAAAAAAACACAACTTCCTTGTATTTTCCAGGATAGTAGTATATTTTGGGGAATTCAATAAAACTCCAGTGGATAAGCACAAGTCTTACTTTCCCGTCTAATTTAACCCTGCTAAAACAGGGATAGGGTGAACATTAATTCAGGGAATAGCAAAAACAGACTCTTAATCTACCGATTTATTTGCAGTTTTATGTTTCACAGTTAATAAGATAGATAGGTTAATTCTTGTTAAACATAATAAATAAAATAAATATGTTTAAATAAATAGATTATGACATAAATACACATTACATAAATTATTTCGTCTTAAATATGAACGCAGGATTTTCCATAAATATACTAATGTGCTCCCATTGCATAAAAAAAAAGTTCACAAAAAAGAAATGGAAATGTTCTTCAGCACTCTAGCACTATTTTTCACAACGATCGATCAAAGAACAGTCACACACCAAGTCTGGAAAGTCGCTAACATTTTTCTTCTTTCACCTTCTAGCCTAATACTGAGCAGCCATCGTTATTGCACTCAGCAGGACCCTCAGCCGTGGGTGCAGCTCCCCCCAGAGGCATTTCCGTGCATAGCAGGATTGCCAGCACCGAAGACCCGGGCTACCAGAATGGAGAAGGAAAGCAGACGTTGTGCGCTGTGGCGGCGGAGATCCTCCAGCATCCAGTCAGACTTTGGATAGGCGGCCTGCTTCCCCGTAGCCGGATTTCGCTCATCCTGGAAAGAGAAGTCTGTTGGTCAGGCAAGTTGAAGATTGAAGATTAAAGATTTAATCAATTACATTTTTTTTTCTAGAAACTTGATGTAGGTCATACTACAGAATCCATTTGCATATAACATTAGGGAAAAATCTACAAATAAAGATCACGGCAAAACCTGAACATCTGTAACTTCTCTGATTGCACCAGTCACGTGGTAGCAGATGGTCCTGTTTAAATGAGAAGTGAGGCAGCCTGCAAAATCAGTGCTACGGGTGTCTTACTACAAGGCTCGCGGAATGTAGGAGCTCCTGGAGGTCAGATAACGCTTCTGCTGCGCTCCGTGCTGTGTCACAGTGCCGGAACAGACCATCCGCCCCAAACATATTGGAGTGCGTCTTCAGAGCAATATCGATCTTCTGTAGACAGGGCTGGGACAGAGGCAATAACGCGCTAAATTCTTTCCCAATCAGGCAGCGTGGCCGACTTTAATTTTAGTTCTGAGAGAAATGAACCTGTGGTGCGCGTACTACAGATCTTAATCGTCAATGTCATTAAAAAAAAAAAAAGTTCGACAAAATTGATATGCATGCAAATTAAATTAACTGTTTTATGCAACCCTCACTGACAATCACCCAATATCCATCCATCCATCCATTTATCCATTCATCCATCCATCCATGTCAGGGAGCAAACACTTCATTAAGGCTTACCTTATAGTCAGTTGTTAAATTATTGGGACTGCATATATCAGACGAAATTGCCAAGACGCTGTCATCTGTTTTTAAATGTACATACGGCGAACTCCCAAGGACCTATTAAAAAAAAACATAAAATGTAATGAATCATGATTCTAAATAAAAAATGGTAATACAAATTTTGGTAATAATTACATAGTGATCACAATGTTCTATCTGGCATCGTGTAGCATCATTTGCACAATTGATACATTTTGTAAAATCATTTAAGTAAGATTTAAAAAAAATACTTACGTGCTGTGCAATATGTTGAGCTTTTTGGTTTAATATGGTAGAGACTTCGGTGAATTTATCCCAAGGGATGATCGGATTCGCGTATCCCGTATGGATAGATGCCTGAATAAAAAGCACAACAGTAATGCCACGGAGCGAGTGCATGTCTCTGGCGGCGTGTACACCTGTAGTAGATTCTTGTGCATGAAACTTGCACTGTACGACTGCAGTATTCCAACAGGAGCATGTGAAAAGAAAAATGAATACCTATCTACATTTATACAACTCGGTGACTCACGCGAGGACTTTCCCGGCCCCGGCCAGGTAGCTGATACAAAATTGCTCGGGGTTTCACTTTAATAACTGCCGGTTTAATGACTTCAGCAAAAACTTCTCCAAATATTTTCGTATCGAATCCATCAAATAATGTTAAGACATATACAGGGAATTCTCAGAACTGATTATTCATTCGCTCGCTGATGTTTGGTACTGTAGATAGGTCATTCCGTAGGCTGCAGTACTCCAATCATGATTTATTATTGATCTTCTTTGAAAAATTCTACAAAATATGAGTCATGGAGGATAAAGGTTGTTGGTTCTGGATCCTTATCCTTCAAATTTAGCGGATATCGGACGCACTTACTATTTTAATTTGGAGTTAAAGCACAGGATATGTGCAACAGTGTAAAACTGGAGTCTCCCCTATTACAACAGATTACGTCATAATGCAGAATGCATTGTAAATTAGGCCTAATTATAAGTTATGCATTGTTGTGTCTCCTATATATACTTAAGGGATGATTCGGTTTGAAAGGCAGAAAAAAGTAGCATTTCTGATTTCTCTTTGGGTTTTGAAAACCTGGCAGCTTTGTCGGTGTTTCTGGAGGGTGAATGAATTACAGTTGAGTACAGTTTTCAGAATCTCATAATTTCTATGTAATTGAATAATTAGAGTTTTATTATGCATCCTTATTAACAGTTATTTTTCAGCAGCTAACTTTTCAGTTTTTAAGAATTCATTCTTGAATGGGAAGACTGCAGTTTTAAATGCTTGTACTTCGGGTTTCTATCCGGGGGGGTCAGTTTGAAAGGGTCCGTAGAAGCTTATTGTAAATTAACAAACTATTGGTATAGTTATGGTTTATGAAATGAGAAAAATAGGGAGGAAACATTTTCAAGCCCCCACTATCTCCTCTTCTATAGCAGTGGTTCTCAATCCTGATCCTGTCACCCCCACCTGCCAGAATGTTTTCATTCCAGCCCATTAGAACTCACACTATTTCAACCTGTCATATTCATTATTAGCCTATTAAGGACCATATAAGACTGATTCAGATAGGGTTGGAATAAAAGCATTCGGATAGGGGGTCCTTCAGTAACAGGATGAAGAACCACTACTCTGTAGTCTCTAGTCACTTAAGTGAGCACCCATTGATATTAGGGGGGTCACTGCCTGCGGTCTGTTTCCATTCTGGAGGGGAGGTTCCTAATGTAAGAAATGTTGGAATGCCCAGGCAAATTCTGGCTTGCTTTGAAGTACAGAAAACCAGTGACGTCTGATTCCCCTGAGAGCATTGTCCATCTTTCCGGAAGCCCATTAGGTCTCTGAATGGTCATACTGTTTGTGGCTCGTCTCACTCAAAATGCAGATGACAAGAGGTAGGGCTGTGAAATTTCCATACAGTCCCCTTAACATCCCTAAGCGTATCTCTCATTGGGGAATCCAGCACTGGTCAGCATAATATCCACACTGCTAATGATAAGCAGTTTGCAGTTCTGTTCAAAATCATAAAAAGAACTTGCAGAAGTGACTGCATATGACGGCTCCCTTTTCTGACCCATATTAAGCCATTGGGGAAAATTATATTGCAAATTCGTCAAATCTTGAGAACGGGGAGAAAGAGTGTGACCTTCAATAACAAAAGGAAAACTATACCTGGTTTTCAAAATGTTCTGCTTGTATGCATGTTGGTTAAAATTCATACTATAAACAACCAATTGTAACTGCCTGAAGTTATTCATCTTTTTAAGTTATTCATCTTTTTAAGATGCTCTTAATTGTGCTTTTAATTTCAGGATACCTTCTCATCCAAATATATTCAAATATGGTGGTTCTTGTTGGCAATGTTTATATTAAAATGCATTACTAATAGGAAAAGCAGTGAGTCAGTGTTAATGTAGTTTCTGGCTCTTAACAATATTTCAAACTAAACCTCACATTACTCTTTAAAATAAACATACCCAACAATTTCCAGTACTAACTGAATACCATTCTATTTTTGTTCATTCCTTTAGCTAACAAAATATAGGCTGAGTACACTGAATGCTTTAATTTTGACAGTGTAAAGAAAATGAATATTTTATTTGATGCTCAGCATTTAGAAAACATTCCAGACATTGATGCGTTGAGAACAAAAACAAAATGGGAAAGAATAAAATATAGTATTGTTCACAATTACAAAAATTCTGTATCTAAATAATTTTGTAGTTCTAGTAAGAACACCCAATAAACCATATTTTTTTTGAAAACCTTGGTATGTAAAACGAGAATAAAATAAAAGAATAATAAAATAAATGTACTTGTTTCCCTTTCTTGTTTCAGTGAAAATTTGTACATTTTCCCATTTAATACAGAACACAAATTGCATCAGCTGTCTGTGTGCCCTGTAATTGAAAAGCCTTTAAACAAAATTATTTCTCACACTCTAGCCGTGCGTACTAAAAAATTCCATTGACATCTAACTTTCATGTGTTATTAGACTCATCAATGGATGCGTAGACTCAACAGTGTGACTTCCTCTTTTGAAAAATTGGACAAATATTTATGTGGTCGGTTCAGAACGTGCATGACAGGCCACATTGCAGAAGTAACATTCCCAATCAAGCCACTCAGAAATGTAGCTTCATATGCATGTCCTATCTGTTTCTCTCTTTCTTAAAGACACATATGAACACAATGTCAGAGGATCACAGGCACAACGATTTAAGCTGCTGAGACACACACTACAGGTCTTCTGTAGCCTCTGTAGGGCAGGGGTTCTTAATCGGTTTAGGTTCTGAGCCCACATTGATACTAGGTCACGACCCAAATTCATTTTTACATTTTTCAACTTGGGGGGTTTTGGTGATTTTTAACCACACGCTTTTAACCACATGGTCCATGACTACAGTTGAGAAATACTGCTGCAGGGCACACTGTGACAGAATTAATGGAATTTTAGAAGGTCCATATATTATACCATACAATGGGAATAGGGGCTCTCTTGTGATTGTAGTTACTGTAAGTCGTGTTGGATTTTGCTGGAAATCACCAGCTCTGGAGATGGTTGAGTTCACAGTGATTACTGTATAATAGATATAACACCAGAAGTATGAAACAAATGAAAATGAAGAGATGAGCACTCTTGGGTCTGTGAAAAGTGTTTAGGTTCCTTTCATTCCACAAGGATAATGTTTCCTTAGCTTCCCAACCCAAATACACATTCCAGTGTTTTTTCAGAAGACTCTCTTTGCTTAGACCTAACATGATGGCGCCATATGAAAAGCAAGCAGTCCAAGGTCGTAAGGTCACAAAGTTTGGAGAACAAAGAACACAAGTAAGACACCATCCAAAATGTGTGAAAGTAGTATATCTGCATATTTATAAGAATATTTTTTTAAAATTCTACATATTCAACCTGAACATAAGACATTTCATATTTTGTTTTCATACTTTGTTTACTCTTTAGATAAAACTCATTGGGTGTTTTTTAATTAGTAACAACATTGCAATGATAAAAATCTTGCTATTAATAGTAAAATGGCAAGAACAGAACTGAATGAGTCAGTCAAAAAAATTGCGACACTTAAAAAGAAAATGTCTGTGTAGATAATATGTGCTGATATGTTAAACATTGCTTGTCAATGGACTTGTTACAAAACCAATACATCTGCAACATTTTATAGGATTACAAGACTTTTTGTAAGCACTGCATATACAACTCGGAGGAAAATCTGTTAAAAGGAATGAGGTACTGTCTACAAAAACACCTTTGTGAATAATCCAGTAAAAGTGATGGAATTTTTAAAGACTTATTTTTTTCATTTTCACAATACTTAGGAAATGGTAATATGCGCTCAGTGTTCTATTCCAGATATTGCACTGCACCTCCTTTTAACTCAAAACGGCATCAGGTCTTTGGGGCAGGGCCTCAACAACTGTCAGTGACATTCCTTGTGACATGGATCGCTCCTGATACACAGGGGCAGTATTGAAGTACATATATATATAGTATATATAGTATAAGAGAGCGAGAGAGTGTGTGTGTGTGTGTATATATATATATATATATATATATATATATATATATATATATACTGTATATATATACTAATTCCTCTTTACTTGTTTAATCTGTGCCTCAGTTTACTCAAGTCATAAAAATGCTTCTTTAAATCAGTCTTTTCCCATTTATCTACAGTGATTGAAGTAAATTTGACAGCCATACAATTTAGAGATCATAGCTATGAGCTGGATTTTCTTGTTCAGTCAATGTCAAGGAAAAAGCAGTGCAATGTCTGCATACAAAAATCCATCCATCCATAGCTGGTCTTCCAATACTATACTAATTCACGTAATTATACCTATATTTTTGCCATTTCACTTTTAGATGGCTACTAGTTCTCACATTCAGAAGCCATTTATGGGTTTTCACGAGACTAATGTATTCCGGAAAAACTTGCAGCCTGCATAAGTAGATCCATCTGTTACCAATCTGCTTTTTCGGCAGGTTCATGGGTCCAACATAAATATATCTTAAAGCAGTATTTTTCCTAACGTTAAAACATGCTGAGGTTAATTTCTCAAAAGATAATGTCAATTCTGGAAGTGAACATTATACTATTTATGGAGCCTGATGACTAATTTCGTAATGACAGTGAATACGGTTAGATGAATGTGTAAGGGAGGGGCCGTATGAAATTCCAGAAAGCTGCAATTTTTTTTTCTCCTCCACATCCCAATGACACAGTACAGTAGAAATTATTATAGTATACACCCCCATGCGAATTCTCGTGCTTATTCAAAATCATTAAGTATTTTACACCAGTACTCATTGCTTCCGCAAAGTTGACGAAACAGCAGCGAAGCAGATGTTTCCCAACACTGACACCCCGTGGTCGAATACGAGCATCGCAAAAACATTTGCATAGAAGCAATAACTTGCATAACAATCACATAGGAATATACTATAGAGAAATTTTCATGTTCACAGTCTATACCATTTCTTAACATCAAAAAATACAAGTATTATAGCTACAAAGGAACCCTGTATTTCTGCACTTTGTGTGGCGATGGTGGTGCAGGAGGCAGTGCTACCGTTCAGCAACTGGAGAGTTGCAGGTTCGAGCCCCGGGTCCTCCTGACCCCATCGAAGTGTCCTTGAGCAAGACACTGAACCCCAAATTGCTCCCGGTGAGCTGGTTGGCGCCTTGCATGGCAGCCTCTACCACCAGTGTGTGAATGTGAGGCATAGATTGTAAAGCACTTTGGTACTCATAAGCATAGTAAAAAGCACTAAATAAATGCAGTCCATTTACCATTTATTTATCTTAGCCTGGACATATTATCTATACCAGTTAACTGTATTTTTACTGTCAGGCAGACATTGAGTACAATGTCTTGTGTACGTTGAGTACGTTGTGTGAATATTTAAATATACTACCATTATATAATCATCACCAATCAGTCTCATCTAGCCTTTATACACATTTTTGAGTGGCTAAAATCAGAGATTTTCCAAAGATATAAACAGCCATCAGATGAGCATTGAAAGAATCCCACTCAGCATGTGTACTGCTTTGTGCGTAGTGCTTCCTGAAAGACATTGCAAGTGCGTAGGTTTGGTTTGCACACATCTTGGAGCTAAATCAGCCCCGAAACCCCCCACCCTCCTAAAAAGACATGATACTCCTACAATATTTGTTGGGACATCTCCCTTCCGTCCACCCAAATCTACGCCTATACAACCTGTAGGCTATACTGGAAGAGGATGGATCTTGACCATCTGGATATTTGCTTTCAGTGTGGGAAGTGAGAGATGGATTCTCATCAGTTGCTGCTGCCAGGAAAGCTTGTTGTGTTTCTCTATCTGAAAGTTAGCTAGCTGATTGTAATTCAGCAATATTCTTCACCTATTCACATATTTATTACTGGTGAAGTGCAAAATTGAGGGCTGGTCTGTCAGCTCATAATCAAGTACAGTAAATTCTAACTTGTTAATCCAAATTCCAGTTTGTCTAGAAGGCAAATAACTGGTAGTCACTGGTGGAGAAAGGGAAACGGATTTTTTTTAATTTAAAAATTATGTTATTAGGAGATGTGGCAACATTGCGGGACCATAGCTCCGTTTCTCAAGTGTGGGTTCAATTCCTATGTTTCCTCCCACAGTCCAAAAACATGTGATTGAATGAATCGCTTCTACATAGTCTGCACATTACAACAGACTGGCACATAGAAACACTAAATATACCAGGAAGCTCCCACACTTCAAAGCCAGGCTTTTGGTTGGCCCCTCTGTTACATGCTCAGATTATTCCTTATACGGCAATAGGGGCTGCTCGGACTCACAAACATGCTGTTATTCACTGTTTGAATTTCTTGCTATTATGCAAACCAAGGAAAAAAATACAATAGGCAGAGGTTTTACATGAGAATAACATTTTAATAGGATCACAGATATCAGTCTATAAAAGCTTGCTACTGTTAACATTTCTATGAAATCGGAAGGCATTGGGAATCCTTATTTTGGGAGTTTGTCTCAGTAAAATTAATTTTACCCAGTTAAAAAGGGGAATTCACCTTTTTATCACTAGTATGCACGTTTGTCAATTCAATTATTACCCTTTCAGTTGCAGTACAGCTTCTCATAGAATCTAGGCCAGGGGTCTCCAACTCCGGTCCTGGAGAGCTACTATACAGTAGGTTTTCTGTCCCACTTGGCTTCTGATGAGCCACACCTGCTCCTGGTATTTACCTGAGAACAGGTGCGGCTCATCAGAAGCCAGGTAGGATAGAAAACCTACTGGATAGTAGCTCTCCAGGACTGGAGTTGGAGACCCCTGATCTAGGCCATAATCCATGTGAAATTCAGTATCAGCAATTTAACATTGTATTTAGAGTACTGACAGAAGACAAATCATAGTGCTGAAATGTTAGATGTGTATATTTTTTTCTATAGTACCTATGAAATCTGATATACATACTTTGCCTAAAGTTGTTTAAATTTGCTCACACTCAACAGGGTTCCTTATGAAACGTTATTCACAAAATAAAATTGCATTGTCTGGTCAAGATAAACAGAAGCTTCCCTTGGGATTTCAGACTGCACAGTGCATAATTTAGAGACTCATTATGGTAATCAAGGTATTCATCTGTCACATATGCATCTGGTTATTCTGACCAGTTACTAAATGCTACAGCTGGTGAAACAAAATAACCCAAATAAAATGAGTGCCAAGAGAAGGGTCACTCACTGTTCAAATCACAAGGTTAACCAAGGCTTTGATGCTCACTGAGGCCAGACGCCAGATCTCGCAGGCTGTATCTGGGTATTAACCGAATCAAAAGGTGCATGTGAGAATTAGCCGATTAAAGCCTCAACGTTCAAAGCTGCTTAGGGTGTCAGTGTAGGCCAATACATCCAAGACAGGCACAAGTTACACTCTGTCCACATCAAAGCACACTACTGACCAGAACTTCAATGAACGGTCTCTTTTAGCTCCCACATAGGTCAAGTTTCCATTAAAAGTTTTTACGGCAGTATTTTTTGCCCTTATTTCATAGCATAGAACTAAAACCTGTGGTGTATACCGATGAAATTAATGGTTAATTGAAATTGCCATAAAGGATTAAAATTGTATTTTTTAGTTCAAACTTCTGATTTTTAAACACCGGCACAGGCATCACGGCAGTTTATCATACTTCATATGCATTTATGTTATTTGGCCACAAATCTCCATCAGTATTTCAAATGATTTTGTTTGTGCATTGCTTCCCATAAAAAAAGGCAACTTCACCAACCCAGTATGAATATATTTAGGTCTAAAGCAACACAAAGAGTCAGAAACAAATGTTGCATTTGCTAACACTTTATTATAGTAAATGAGAGGCATGTCAGCGACTATGCAGTGTCCAAGTTGTGTTTATGCTGAGGAGAAAATGTGGGGAATCAGGCTCTTAGAGTCTTTGGTCCATGTTTAGCAAAATGAAGAAGGGAAGGGGGACAAAGAGGAGAGAAGGCACTTTAGTTTACAATCGTCTCAGATTCACTGTGGCAGTAAGTCCCAATGGGGGGGGGGGGGTCCTGAAGGAGGAGGATCCTATATGTAGCGGAGGTCCCAAGGTGAAGTGAGCATTCAAGATAGATGCAATTGTGAAAAAAATTTGAAAGTGGATTCTAGGCTAAACAAGCAGAATGACTCAAAATGGTGGTCCAGCATCATAACCCTCCATAAAAAGATTAAGTTTTACCAAAAAGAGGCAGCATTAAGGCAGCAACTAGAACCAGATAACATTGATTCTTTGGAGGTTACTACATTTACATTGAATAACCCTGGGGGGCGCGGTGTAGCAACTGCGGTCAAGAACTAGACAGTAGGCAAGGTATGGAGGCACCAAGTGAGATTAAACGATGATCCAAAAGGCTACTTCAGTCATGAAAGTGAATGGACTGTCAGGCCCAGCATAAACTCTGACTGAGGTGACCTTAAAACGAAACTCTGAAATTTACAAAGCTGAGCCAACAGAAAACACAGCTGCACAGCTGGCAGAGGAGACAAACACCTACCTACAATGCACAGAGGGCGATATAATAGACATCAGGAGTGGTAGGAAATGTGAATGAAGCCAAGTTGCAGGGGGGGGGGGGGGGGGGGAGAGCAAGATTGTTTCACTGCCATGTCGAAGAACTTGATGCTACTTTCCTCTGATGGGCATGGGCATCAGTTCCCATCATCTCCCAAAGGAAGCGCCTCATCTCTGGTTGGGTTCGATTTAGCAGCCACTGGTTGATGCTAAAATCAATCAGCATGGTCAACCAAAACTGTTCTTCAAAACTAGGAGCAGATATTTTAGCAATACTTTGTACATATGGTTACCTTCTATATCAGAGCCAAAAGTCAGTATCTGCCACTGCTGCAGCCATACGACATACTATCTAGCCCAAATGACATTTCAAAGCAGGCTTCTGTAAAACTGACCACTCAACAGCTTGTAGCATTAACTGCAAACAGTTTCTCGACACCAGGCTAAAAAGCATAGCGTCAGTCTACAGCTTTCCTTCTACTGTCATGCACATTTGTTTTAAAACCTTTCCCTGGCACCACTGACAGGTGTGGGAAGCTTGTTCAACATACAGCCATAATGCAAACTGGAAGAAGGGGTTCTGGGAACAGATTTTTGCTATAGAACAGAATAAGCACGGCACTTGGATGACAAAGAAAAAAAAAATATTGAATGGATGTGTGCACGTTGTCTACTCTGCTCTACAATGATCAAAGCCTTTGCCTTCACATAAACCCAGGCATGTGTTTGGGTTGCAACAGCTGTAGAGCCATCTGCAGGTGAAACTGCAGCATGTGTACCTGTCTCCATTAGAAACAAAACACTCTCCACCTTTGTTTGTATCATGCATAAGCAGTACTAGCAGACACGCATGAACTGAGATTAAGCTCATAACCCACGGCCTTGACGGCGAGGAGAGGTGATTGTTTAGAAAAGCTCGTCTCCTTCATTCCTGAGCTTCCAGTAGTGTGGTACTAATGGCGGAGCAATAAGTTTGACTTCCCCTTTATGATTTACTATGAAGAGTCCACCAGAGCAAAGCAAACTAAAGCAAAAAACATTGAGGAACGGAAATGAAACTACAGGGAAAACTAAAATCAAAAGCTAAAATAAAGATGCATACAACTATAGAGTGGAAGGGGGGGGGGAGGTCTTCTGTCACTGATGGAGCCAGGGGCTTACAAAAAAAAATAAAATGGCTCCTGCAGACACTGCTTTTAAAGTAAGGGGGTTGGGGGGGGGGAGAGGGGCACAGCCAAATGTAGGTCTGTGGATGTGACAGAGCATGGGAAGTATAGCCATCAGCAGAAAGGAAATAGAAGAGGAAGATCATATGGCAGAATGCAGGGAAAGGTTTTTCCCAACTAGAGGACAAACAAAGTTGCCTATAGGTGGCACTACAGCTCAAGAAAATGGAAAGATGTAAACTTCAGTTCTATCCTTCATTGTGGAAGTTGGGGATATTTTTGGGGCATGAGTGGAAATGACGTGCAGGGTGTGATCTCAGGGGCAGCGAGTCCGTGGGGGTCTCTGGGGCAGGCTGTTAGATGGTTGGTCTGGTTGGGGGGTGACTGAAGTGGGCCAAGAGGAACCGTTTGTGGAGACTGTGTACAGTGGGGAGGATGGCGAGGTGCTGCTGAAGTTTGGACCTCCTCCACAGGTATCAGGGTTACGTCGGCTTGTCCGATTGGGGTTCCTATCCTGGTGAGCACCACTGTTGAACTTCTGACCCCCAGACGAGAGCCCTTGACCAGAACGCCGGTGACCTTGATTACTCTGCATTAGCCCACAAAAAGAATGATCGGATCAGAACAGGTACTGCCAGCGGAAAGTGGAATTGCATCACATGCACGGTACTGTTGGCCACTTACCTGTTTACTAGGCTGGACGATACGACCCCCATGTGATGAGGACTGGGGCTGAGGTGTGGATGGCCCCTCCTGGGAAGTTGTGCCAGTAACTGAGGAAGCGGCAGAACTACAGCGGGAGCGACTGGAATAACCAGTCTGAGGGTGGTACACTGACAGGAAACAACACAGAAAACCACTGACTTATAGGGTCATCATTGGGTCATCGCATTGACAAGGAGAGCCTGTTGGTTCCTTCATGTTAATCTCATGCAGAGCTTTACCTTGTCCAAAGTTCATGATACTCTTTTTCAGAGGCTCCATCTCATAAGTAAACTTCACGGCCCTCCCTAGGTCCTCATCGTACTTGCGCTCGCTTACAAAGTGCTGCCAACAGTGAAATAGATTTGGTTAGCAGATGGCACACTCTAGAAATCCAAGTATTACACCAAAAGGTTACTTTGAGGCCATATAGGGTTGGACTGTCCCAGTTCCTTGGGAGCCTCACCTTGATGTCTGCACGCAATTCGGTCAACTGATCCTCTGACATGGTGCCTGACTGGTCAGTCAACCGGCGGAGCTCCTCTGCCCTCTTCTGGCGGCCATCCAGAATGGCCACTGGAACACAGCATGAGCGTTAAGCATGTGAACCAGCAAGCCATGCTGCCGTAAGTGCAACACCCACGTTCGCACACCTCTAGTAGGCATTTGCAGAGATAATTATCTAGCCACAGATCTAAGCATTTTGCTTGCTCAGCATCTCGATTATGCAGTCAAGCTCGCTCAGAGTTCAAACTCTGGAGTAGACCAGCTGCCTCCAAACAGCTGGCCAATAAAGGAGGACACCGCACAGGACTGACTGCTCCGACTACACTCACTGCTGCACTCCGCCTTGGATGACTTCAGCAGAGGGATTCCCTTGTCTGCAGTGGCTATGAATGGGGAAGACTCTGGTCAACCATCACACACAGCTCCCTGACAAAAGGCTGCCTCCCCTAAATCACCCCCGTTTACACATAAAGCGAAATCACTCCCAGATACCACAGTCAAGCACCTCACACTGTTCTGGCCTTCCTCATGACAACTCCACTGAGCCAGCTAATGAAGACCTCAATTCAGTAACTATGCATTCCTTCTCAGTCTAAAGAGGGCAACACCTGCATCAAACATCTGAGAAATGGTGAAGCATTCATAAAGAACCATCTTGATTCTTTAAGGCAAAAAAACAGCATCAAGCTAAAATGTCATCACAATAACAGTCAGCATTACTTTAGGCATGAAACTATATACCAACCATCTGGAATGTTATTCTACAGTATGCTGGAACTTTGTCAAGGTCCAACTGATCAAGAAAGTCATCATTCCAGACAAATTCACCACATCAGAAATGTATTGATAAGATGCAAGGTCACATGGAGGAAGTACTTACTAGCCTCAGCTTTAACTTTATCCATCTCTGCTAACAGGGCCACCTCTCGATCCATCAGGCTGGAAGAGAGACATGATTACAGAGCTTGCCACAGCACCCATGACCTTTCGCATACCCCTGATAAGGCCTCCACTTTCAGATGTCAACCAGTCTTTGTGATACCTTTTTATAGACAAGTTGATGGGATGAGGGAAAATGAATTTAATGTTTGCATGAACTGATGAGACGTTACAAAATTGTTTTTCAGGACAACCTGACCGATCATGCAACAGCACAGAGTTCGTCCTGAACTGATTCACTGTTAGTTTTAGGCTCCTAAGTGACATTAACATCGTGACACATATCAATGTGTTTCTACCAAAAGAACAAACAGACAGAGGTCATACAGCACCACTTTTGCTTATGCTGACAAGCCAGAGGTACTCTATGCAGCTGTAAAACAATGCCAGCAAAGACTGCTTGGGCACTGCGGTTAAAAGTACCAACTCAACTTTAAGGTTATAACTGTTTATAATCACCATTTAGCACTCTACCCCTTTTAAAATTATACATATAAAAACAACCGTACAAGGTTGCCACACACAAGGTAAATAATCACTACAAGGGCAGGAATCTGGGCAGGAAGCCTAGATACCAATGAAATGTGATGGAGAAATGCTGACCAGCTCTGGAGCTCAGCAAAGGTCTGCTTCATCTTCTTGATGGAAGAGTCCATTTCCTGTTTCACCACTACGCGGTAGCGAGTGAGAGAGGCAGTGCAGCGCTGCAAGTCTTTCATGGACTTATCGATGTTAGGTGCTGAGAAAGGTGGAGACAAGGTATTAGTTCAGGCTGCTGAGACACACCAACCCAAACTGCTCCAATTATAACTACTGGGGGCAGGGGGGCACCCCAAAGAACACTTTTCCTTTAGAATTCTAAATTCACCACTTTCTCTGCAGATAATGTGGAAACTGCATGAATACCTCTGGGATCTAATCTTCCAGGTCTAAAACTTGCCTTGAGACTGATGATCTGGAAGCGATTGATTTCATATTAAAGGAAACAAATTATTTCATATTAAAGCAGTTCGAAATAAACTCGAGTGAATTTGAGACATTCATGTGCATAGTAAAAATACCATGATGTACTGTTAATTTTACAAGAAAAGGACTATAATGCAGAATTTTAAAACAGCAACTTAAAAAACCCTCAAACATTAGCATTGAACTAAAAGGCCTTTCTAGGTCTGCCCATATGATTATATGGTCTATATAATAGCTCTAATTAGGGCTGTACAATTTATCGACTTCAAATCGAAATCGCGGTTTGGAACACGATTAGCAAGTCTAAAAAAAAAATCGCGATTTAGGATATACATTATACAGCACATAGGACCCAGGGTTTAAAACTGCTGTGAGAATAGTTTTACAAATTCATGCCATGCTCCCTGTGTGACAGTCATGCTCACCAATCAGAAGTGACCCAAGAAGGCGTAAAGGCCCACAAACAAAATACACGTGAAACCCAAGGAAAATGTTACATTTGCGGTGCAGAAAAATACTGATTCCGCTGCTGAGCCGTAAGTGAATTGCCTTCCTATTTCATGGTCCGAGATTGTTTCAGAAAGGTCCTATCAATAGAACCGGCAAGCTCCTTTTAAACACCAGCTACAATATACTTCAGTGTATCATACCTTTGGTTTTTGTTAATAGGCAATAGCATTAGTATACCGCTAACCCATCAAGATAACAATGAGACAGTCAGTAATTCTCACAGCAGCGGAGTCGGTGACCTCCAAAAAAGCCGTAAACCCACAATACAGTCATGTTTATGTCATATGTTTTTGTGCTTATTAAATTTATGCGTTTCCAAAGATTAATCCCACAACAGTAATAATACAAGTCTTGCTTTAACAAATACTAAAAGAATAGATCGCTTTAATCGCTATTACAGTTGGGTATGGGCACGCAGTCTTATTTAGAAAACATACAAAAAGATGCACATAATGTTGAATCATTTGTTTTGTATTTGTCCGAGTAACAAAGCACAGGAATAAGCTGCTTCAGTTGAAAACTGCATTTTACTTCTCGTTTAAAATAAAATGCAGGGTTGGCAACTTTGGTCAGCTGCATGGAGTGAGATTTCTGTTCTATGTTCTGCACACACATTTACATGTATGCAAGTTTTATTACCTTGTAAATAGTCTGTAGGGTTTGCAAACTGCTGTAACGTTTTTGATGCAGCTAATTTAAAGTTCAGAATGGAATATAGATTTGCCGTAAGATTTCTTGCGTGAGTCTGAAAGAGTTTGCAACCATGAACACGTACATTTTTTGTTTCACCTGAATTGATTTGTAAAGAAAATAATCATATACAGTTATTAAAAAGCGGAAACAGACCAACATGAAATCACCAATAAACAACTTCTATTTATTCAACGTTTTATAAAATGCATACTGCGTTTAAAAATGTCCAGCTTTACGGTTTCAGGACAGAACAGCCACTCTTATGAGCATTACGGTTTTTTGAGTGTTATTAGTGTTATTAACAGCAGCTAACACAACAGCGCAAACAAAAGGGCTGCATACACCGAAGTAGTTCTTGCTTGTTCATTGGTGTGGGAAAAGGCGGTTCTAGTGTTATTAGGGGGGCAATAACCGTTACCTGCAAGATCGTTATTTTTCTTTTTGCTGCAATTGTTTTCATTATTACTTTAACTTGACACGTCACATCTTTAAATTCTCATCCTTGCATTAGAATATAGACCAGTTAATACTGATGGTATCTTATGCTGCATCATGTTTTAAAATTACTACACACTGAATATTGAAATGAAGCGTGACAAAAAAAATTAAATCGCAAATCAAATCGTAATCGCAATTGTCAGAAATATCGATTCGATATTTTCCCCAAATCGTGCAGCCCTAGCTCTAATTCCTTAACCGTTTTTTGAAACCTCACCAATCCTGTAGGCATGGCAGTCTGCCAGGCCCAAAAAACCACTAGATCAGGATACAGTATCAAGTAGCACGTGACTGTTAAGTTTACCATTAGAAGCAACTCAAGTGCAGCTTGTGGAATGAGGATTTGCACTATTGCTGACATCCATATTCTAATATGTGCTAATAAAGTACAAAATTTACCATTTACGTAGGGGTTAGAAAGCGAAACAATGTTTAAAGCTCTGCGTGTTCCAGACAGAAGAGCCTTAGACACCAGACCTCATGTTTAACTGAAAAACGGCTTTACATTCATTTGCCACACTGCATCGATGTCATTGTTGACAGTGCCAACAGGTCATCTATACCAGTGTTTCCCCAACCCGGTCCTCAGGGACCCCCAGACAGTCCACATTTTTGCTCCCTCCCAGCTCATAGTCCACGTTTTTGCTCCCTCCCAGCTCACAGTCCCTAAGGACCGGTTTGGGAAACACTGATCTACACATTCCAGCAGATAAACTGAGGGATCCACCCACAGTAGGTTGTTAATCAAATCTTACTGAAAGAATGACATCTAGCACCTCTACCCTCCTTCCTACTTTGTGGTGGCCTCAGGCACAGCTTCAGTTCAACAACTGAACAGTAACAGTGCTACCGAGGACCCATTTGTTTCAATCCTCAAGACCAAATTTATTGAAACCCACTCACTGTATTCTATTCTTATCAGGGCCAAATACAGAAACCGCAGCTCTCATTATACCCTCAATGATTCAGAAAATGCTGAATGTACCATCAGTTTTAAACCGCTTTGCGCTTCCCTTTCTGGCTTACCTATCTTCTTGTTGGCAGATGCCCCATGCTGGCTATCGAGAGCAAGCAGGGAGAAGACAGATGCCTGCTGGGAGGAGAGGGAGGGACGAGGACGGTTCTTGCTGCCACGTGGACCCTGGTGACTTCTCCCCACGTGGGTGTGTTGAAACCCCAGACTCAGGGTATCGGGTTTAGAATCCATATCAGCAGCTTAAAACAAGGCAGATATTTTGGGTTAAACAGCACCAGGATGCAACGGAACTCAAGGTTAACACAAGATGGTAGAAATCTACAGAAATAATGCATGAATTCTACAAACACACAAAATGTTACAGCCTAGTTAAAAGCCCCCCCACACACACAGTATATGTTCATTGGCATACAGTACATTTGTATTCTCTGCAATTTTGTCACTTAAAGAATACTTGGTAGTGTGGGTGAATCACTTACTTCCTACATTCATAATGTTCTTTATAGAAACCCAAGCTGTTAATAATCTGTTATATCTCTGTAGAACCAAGTCTGTACCAGCTGAGCAGAGCAAATCTAATGACACAAGTTAGCTAGAACAAGGAAAATAGAAAGTAGGGATTTGAAGAAGTCTCAGCTACATCTTCATAGAATTACGTTACAAAGTCACTGGCATGCAAAGTCTATGGACGTCCGTAACTCTGCCTATACTTTTGTTGATGTTCTAATGACGGACTGAACTGCAGAGCAGCACGCATCTCTCTTGAGGTTCCTATATTACCCAGATACCTGTAGCATCTAAAAGGTCAGGTGTGGCAGTGTCCGAGTCCAGCTCGGTGGCATCAAGGGAGGCCGACTCCAACTGCTCGCTCAGGGAGTCCAAAGAGTCACCATCCATGACTGACCCATTGGCATGGAAACCATTCACTTCATCTTTGCTCTCTGCAGGAGGGGTGACTACAGCTTGGGCGGGTTCTGGCTGTGGTTCTGGTTGGGGTTTGGGTTTTTTCTTCTTGGGCTGTTTTCCAAAAGCATTGTAATACAGGAATTATGAAAGGGAGAAAAACCAGTTTCAGTCAGCATTATTCCAGCATAAAATAACTTAAAAAGGCTAATTATACATGTTGCAGATTAAAACAATGTGCAGTCAGCACACATGCATACCTTCTTTTTACCAGTTACATTCCACTCCTTCAAAATATCAGCTGCACTACCTGACAGGGAAACAGACAAACATCCAAATCATGTCAGACATGTAACCTTTCAAAATGGACAGCCATGAGTGTCAGACTGGTGAGACACATGACTCACCACTCTACTTGACTTAAAGTAACGAAACACTAATGTTTGCATTTCTGAATATTGGAGAAATACGGAGCAAGACAAAAGTTTAGAGGCCAAATCTTTAAAACCTGCTGCGTTTCTGATCGCAGGCAAGGACTAAACAGCAGCAGACCTCTGGAGAAGCTCTGGGACCGGGGGTGGGTGGGGATCGTTTCCTGGGCTTAGAGTCAAAGCGCCTGTTGTTTATGGCCCGAGTACGGCAGTCTACTCCAGCACTGCCACGTCAGGGCCTGGCTGTTGGTCCAGACACATACAGACTGAGGCAGACTTACGGGCTGCCAAGCCTGACTCACCAGAACCATTTCAGAAAGAAAAAAAAAAAAGAAAAGAAAAATCTAGGGGCAATTTGATTCAAAGAGCAGCAGAAACATTTTTCAACCATAACACTACAGTGCAGGTTATAGCACCGTTTAAACTGCCATCAGTACCAACTCCTCAAAGTTTCCCCAACCTAGGCATTTGATTTCTGAGCTAATAATTTAGAAGGAATACTACAATGAGCTCTCAGCTGGTTAGCGTAGAAGCTGAAAGCAACCTTCATTTAACTGGCAGGATTGATGATTTTTAGACAGACAAATGTAAATCTTAATTAATTATCTAACTTGTTGACCTAGCGCCACCATAAATTTGTACGTTCTTAATTGCAGTAATGCACATCACAGCATGTTCAGTGTAGGCAGACCAAGATTTGGGTCACAACCGTTTGTGTGTCAATTCGTGTGTCACAGTGACACGGGTGGGGGGGGGGGGGGCAAGTTGCTGTCACATTACCTTCCACGAAGGCTTGGACGGCACGGTCAACGCAGTTGTCAAAGTGTTGCAAGACCAGAACGATCTCGTTGTTGCTCTTGTTGGGAACAACTGCCCTAACCGCATTTATCTTGGGAAGATAAGGAGAAGCAGACAGGGATGACAGAACAGCAAGCAATTCATCACAGCAAAAGACCTATCCACTGCAACATTATGTACTAATGCAGACATTTAAAAATGCCCATTTCCTGCTACACTCCTGGAGCACCAGGTTTAAACTGGTAGACCTCTGAATACCAGAAATTCTGGAACAGGTGCAGACTGACGCAGGAAGGTGAGGGCATGGCTGTATTTGAATACCATGTTTGTTTCTTTTTTTTTAACACCAGCTGTATGTGACATTAACTACTGCAGGGCACACAAAATGCATGCAAAAAAGGGGCGGGGCAAGGCAGTGGCAGAACACGAAGCGTGTGTGTGTGTGTGTGTGTGGGGGGCTAGTAAACCTTTACCTTCTCCTTCATCCTCTCAAAGGTGCCTCCCTGGGACATCACCATCTTCGAGTGAGTGTCGAACACCACACCGCTGACATCTAGAACAAATAGCCCCAGGTGTTAGCATGGTGCAGGGCAGAACTAAGCATACCTGCAGAAGGTGGTCAAGAATGCATGGCCAAGGGCCCTCCTTTAAAACCAACATAACCTACTGAAGTCATGCTGTTTAAATATCAGTCCTGCTTAAAACGAAAACCTACCCTCCTTACTCAAGGTACAGCAGTTTATCCTACGAGGGGCCTGGAAAGGCACTGCCTGTGGGACAGATATAAATAGCCAGGTGTCTCATACCCTCAGGTGTCCAACCTATTCAGCCAGTCAGGTGCTACCTGGGTCTGGAGACTCCTATAGCACTGGATTCCCTTGTTCCTCCATCCTGCTTAGTGCCACAGGGGCTGATCAGCCATGAACAAAAACAACTGCTCAGAGAAGAAGCCAGTGTGTCTCTGGTCGGTACTGAGTGCCACTTAAGAGCAACAATCAAGCATAGGTGTCAGAAAGCAGGAGGACCATATCATATTTAATTTTCAATAAAACCTTAAATACGTGCAATACCTACAAGGATGAGTAGGCAGTATATAAATAGACACACCAAACATAAATATCTTATCTGTATGGACTGTGCCTCCGGTTGAGTAGAGGTGCTCGGATTAAAAATACCAGTTGAGTAATAAGTGATCTAGCAGCCCCGCTTGGCAACTTGGCCCCAATTAGCCCCACTGATGTTACAGTGCAGTACAGTTGCACAACCAAGCCCTAAAGTGGCAGAAGAGAGATGACATGACAAGGTTGTTTTGTCACAGCTGGCTGTCCTTTTGGAGGTTGGCTATGCAGCTAACTGGACTGGCATGGGAGTAGTCAGTCTCAGTGAAACGCTGCTCATGGCAAGCCTGCCAAAGGCGGCTTAATTAGAAAATCATGTCCGAGCCGCATCGAGAATGCCACTGCTTGAAACTCTGCCACATGCATAAACCCTCTGGACTTTCCTGGATGCCCTTGACCCCTCAATTTCCCTAATTAAGGTGACAAGAATTGCAAAGCCGTTCAAATGAGGCTACAGATTTGCCAAACAAAAGTCTCAGGATCAGAGCAGTCAGCAGCTAACAAAACCTACTGAAAGTCATTGCACATTACTGGTTTTCAGTGGAATCCAAAATGGAAATGCGCACAGCCTATGTCAGAGTCCAAATACACCACAGCTGTGCAATACTTCAGCAACAACTTAAGTTAAAAGCAACAAACAGCAAAGTACATGAGGGAGGTCTCTGCTGAGTAGCTAGGATATCTAAAACACAGCCGTTTCGGACACGAGGGGGATCTTCTCACTCAGTGTCTCTGTACTTCCGCTTCAAAAACACAACTAAGCCTTCCAGCGCCAATGGTGCCATAAATATGGCATCAAAGCCTAAGTGGCAAGTTAAAAACTGCATGCTTGAAGGCTCTCCAGGCAGAACCAACAATGTGGTGAACAAGCGAGACGACAGCCGATCCGCTTTTAAAGCGCCCTGAGAAACTCTAGGAGCATCAGAGGGCTGTGCTCCAAGCTCTCAGTGATAAATGCCTGGCTGGCCTCCCACTTTTACAGCGTGGCAGGTTGGAGATAGCAGAAGAGCAACTGGCAAGGGTGGAATTACAGGGCTCAAGTAATTCCCATCCTGAGGGTGGACATCTGGAATTCACTGTGTCCTATAGCTCAGACGGTGGACCAGATAAGACTGGCCGGCAGCATCAACTTCCCACAGGCTTGTTAGTCACTAGCCAGAGTTCATCTGTTCCTCCACATCAGCACAAGCCCACATGCAAGCCAAGGTAAGGAACATCCAGTTTGTCTGAGTAGGTCCTAAGCCACAAGGTCACATGTGCACAAGACCAAAAATCAGCACCTTGAGCAACAGTTTCAGGAAAGCAAAAGGTTTTCTATCTGTATCCCAGCAGGCAAAAGGAAAATACCCTAAGTTGGCTGAAGTCTTAGTGAAAAGGCTAGAATTTTAAGAAAAATTTGTCAACTCGAGTCTGAACACCCTGAAATTCAGAAGAAATCTCATCTACAGGGTCACCAGGAGCAAGCATCAACTACATGGCACTAAAACTAACAGCAACACGACCCAGTGCTCCCATGAACACATCATCCTCATTTTGGACCATACAGCGCTTGCCTAAATCTCAGGTGTTGGAACGGGAAAGCCTGTGATTTAAGTGCAGATTACCGACATGTATCTGGGCTTCCTGTGCACAGCCAGCAAGAAACAGCTGGGAACGCCCCCCATAATAAGGTCAGGATTCTGTATGTCACGCAGATACACGTGACACAATGCCTATGGGATGCAGACGGTCCCCATGCCAAAGACAGGCCACTTAAGCTGCTTTTTTCCCCACACTTGGGGGCAGAGGAGTTAAGCGCTCATTTGCACTGCGGTGCACAGTGAGGTTCATTGTAGGAAATCTCCTGGGATGGCACCACAACACACAGGGGTCTCAAGGCTGTAGTCGCCACCTTGTACATGCAGTGGAAGTGGCCTTAAAGGAAAACAGAGGCAGCACAAAGGAGTTAACAATGCTGACAGTGGATGAAGACTTACCCTTTTGGCTATTCTTCTTGGCCATACTGCAAATCCAGACGCAAAAAAAAAAAAAAAAAAAAGCCTGTTGGTCCCCAGTAAGAGCCTCTCCAAACGAGCTCTGTTTGATGATCTGCAGCACTTTTCACCTCCGAGGGGGAAATGCAGGACAACTATAGTCTGAATGCTTGCGAGTCACGCTGGTGGATTTAGGAGCTCCAGTCTTTTCGCAGATGCCTCCTCGTCCTCTCATAAGAGGGGATTCCCCCCACCTCTTGGTTTCTCACTCGCTCACTCTTGCTCTCCCGCCAGATGCCAGCAAAGGCTCACATTACAAGACACGAGGACAAGACGACGTGGAAGCTGGGGCAGATCAGCCCATGGACACCCCCCCCCCCCTTCTGGATGCAAGCTCACCGTCCACGATCACACGCTTGGAACAGTCCGCTTCCCTCTTTCCTGCAAAGGAAAAAAAAAAGGTCTTAAAAAATTTTTTTAAAGGGCAGGGGGAGGAGAAATTTTTTCCATTCACATCAATTTGGTGGCGTTCTGGAAGGATAACTATGGGTTAGGAGGGGGGACATAAGGATTCATTTACTGGCACTGGGTCTCAACTGGTCCCGGCGGCAACAAATCCTAACACGGAAATGATCTGCTACAACTATGCAGACAGGACTGGCTACAGCAATTTTTGGAGCCCAAGACAAAAGTACAGTAGTACACCCCCAGCCTGCATCTCATTTTGGGGAACTCATTTCGTGCACAAAACTATTCTGAAAAAGATTTCATCAAATTACTTTCTGCTTAGCAAACTACTAATCTGTATCAAACGTCATTGGCCACAGCTAGGAGCTGGGTCTCAGGATCAGACTCGGCAAACAGGCCCTTGAAGGATCCAACTTAAAACCATGCTGGTTCCACTTTTTTTGATAACGGTAGAGATTCACCGTTGTTTAAATAGGAAACTCCAAAACACCCTAAGAGGAGTGACAAAATGCAGCTTAAAAAAAAAAAGCAAATACCAATTCATATTTCAGAATGCAGGGGTCCAGCAATTTCTTGTTATACACAAAAGTCCTTCAAATCTTTCCTAAGAGTAACAGAAACAGGCAATAAAATTCAGTACAAACGGCCTTCAATTTCCTAAAGCTCTCAAAATACAACTGTAGAAACATCAGGCACTGAGGTCATCATGACTTCTTTTTCTCTCTCTCACACACACACACACACACACACACACACACCCTGCTCATCCACCAAAGTTTCATTTTACTGCAGCACAACTCTGGAAGAGAAACTTAAGCTGTGCAAACACACGCCCCTGTGACGAACAGCTCGCACGTCAGCGAGACGATCCTACCTGCGGGATAGGCCCGGGGACTCCAGTAACAGCGAGGCAAACAGACGTCACACCCGCATTTAAATCCGGAGCCTGGAAAAATGTGTCCGTGTTGATCAAAGGGGAGGCGGGTGCGGCTGGCGCAGCTGACAGCTATGCAAAGTCAATGGCTTTGGGACTTTGAACGATAAAAGGCGGGACAGCCAGGCACTAACTAGACTCCTGAGATAGGAGCAAAGATAGGCTGGTAACATGAACAGCTGAGCTTAATGCATTGTGAAAGAGGGTTACTGAATGGAGAGACACTGATATGGGCCAACAAAGACCTAAGTGTAAGGGAATGACATTTTACCACGCAAAGCCTAGTCACACATGTCTTTCTGCAGTCAATGAAAAGCAGACTCAAGTGAAGGTGACATTTCACAAATCACCTCAGAAGGCCAAAATGTACTTCCATGCATAATTAGCTGCTTGGTAAGGCAAAGTGCATAAAGGACACTAGATTAGTTCCAGGACTCTAGATTAAAACTTGGGTTCATGGCAAAATAGAATACAGAAACTAACATTCATTGTCGACATTTGCCTTATCTTCGTTTAAAAAAAAATAAATAAAATTTAAAAAAAAAAAAAAATTATTTTCTCCCCCTCTGTAGGGCCAGATCCATGTCATACCACAGTGTGTTCCTTTCATTGCAGGGGGACAGGTAGGCCCTGGATTGAAGTTTCCAGGTGGTTCTATAGACCAGTCTAGAATGTGACCAACTCCAGTTTGCTCAACTGGATCCCTCGTGGGCCAGAGTGTACCTGCTTAGTACCTGTCCTAAGGGTGAAATGTCAGCCTTTTCTGCTGCCCTACTTTCAATAATGGCACACTGTTTTACTCAGAGTACACCATATCACACCGACAGCAGAATACAACAAAGAATGAAGGACCGCTTAAGGCTGAATATTTAAAAAGATACGGCCTATGGGATCCCTATTATTCTTTAAAAAACCCACAGACTCACTAAAATATCTGAAAATGCATGCACATTTGCTTGGACATTGTAACAGCAGTTTAAGTACTAGTGTGTGTGTGTCCAGGCAGAATTAAAATTTAGAAAGCTACATTACTGAACATGTTGGCTAACAAGGTAAAGTCTGCTACCTTAGATTTTAATCACTGATTATTTCAACAGCACTTCTGCCTGATGCCCACAGCGTCACAAGAACAGACTTGCTACATTATCCTTACAAGACTTTCCTACAGGTACTCCAGCATCTTCCCAATGTGCAAAGACATAGTGCCAGCTGTGCACAGCACTTACACGAGAGGTTCCCAACCTTTTCGTATCTGCAGCCTGGTTTACACTGTAGAAAAGTTTCACGGCACAGTGAAAAGGCCAAGAAGGGGGAAACCAGCAGATCGATTCCCGATCTCAACTTAAATGGTTTCTGTTTATTTCAGATGGGAACAGAATGCGCAAACTGACAGGTTGTTAAAAAAAAAAAAAAAAAAAAAAAAAAAAAAATGAAAATGCATAGTTTCATTTCACTTCACAAAACTTCCAGCATTCAGTGGCCCACTACAAAACTGGCCAAGGACTGGGGGTTGGGAACATCTGGCCATGTGGCTCGCCCATTATAAGTGAACTGATGTCCCAAGGAGAGTGAATCGTGCCTCACAGCCTATCCGGAGCACTGCAAACCAATGTAATACTAAACGTGGGGTGGGTAACAGCTTGTGGGTAACAGCATGTTAAGGGCATTCGAACAGAGTCATCAAAACCAACTTACTAGCTATTTAGAAGAGCAACTGCCAAGAACTTAAGTACTTTCAAGGGATCCCGTTGACACTAGTCACCAAATCATTAGGCTTAATCAGCAGAGCAGTCAGAAACCAGGGGGGGGGGGGTAACTTTTGTTTTGAGGCACTGGAATTTAAACCAGCTTAAGTGGGTCTAAATCAGGAATCAGAAGTTCCACACAACTGGTTTCTAGGGGTGGGAAATATGATTAATTGTGATCCTAGTTTTGACTATTCAATATTGATTTATAAAATCCCAAGATTCATTAAAGCCTTTTTCCCCCCATGACTATGAAAAATATTTACTGAATTTTACTGTATCGGTGCCCTTATCGTATAGGTGGTGCTACTTTCACCTACAGGAGGGTTGCAATAATATTGTGCAATTGCCTCGTGCCCAGATCTTGGTGCAAGTCAAGTCCACCACAACACTGCTTACAGTGATGTAAAATAGAATTATATAAAAGCAAAATAAAACTAAATAAAAGCAAACAATGCAAATAAATTATTGGATTCACAGGCAAGCACAAGAATAAATGTCATTATATATTGTTTTTCCCAATATCTTTTTTTATGTAATGCTAACAATTATGTTGCTTTGCAATGTTAAGGCTACAGTGCTGTACATGTCTTTTACAACAGATCTGGGTTGATCACATATTAGTAAATGTGTCTTAAATGTAGATTGAAGAGTCTTAAATGGAATCCAGTCGGGGCACCTGTGAATCGAAATCTGATCAAATGAAAATTGTGAGGTCAGAGTCATCTCCCAGCCCTAAACAATACCTGTATGTTCCTCAAGATTATAATTTATTCTTGCACATATCCAAGTTAAAGTCCATTCTGACACATGAGGTGAACACTATTTTCAGCTATTCTTTTCAGTCAGAAGTAATTTTTGGTGGTTTGAAAGAGACAGATTGGTTGTTTTTAAGGAAGTATTCCCATATGTTATTCAAATAAAGATTTGGTATACAAGCCTTTGGTCTTTCTTCATTGGTTTCCACAATTTGTTTCCAGTGACTCGGCATCTGTAAATTTGTGTTCCATGTACAGCTTTCTAAACATGTCTCAAACTACGGAAAGCTGCTATATAGTATTCGTCTCATTCTTATCAGGTTCATATAGAATCAGATTGAATCAAATAGTTTGTAAATTGGAATTGGGGCATCTTCCGGCCCTACTGGCTTTTTAAAGATGACACAAAGGCAGCTTCACAAAACGATACAAACTTGAGAAAGAATGCAAGAACAATCATAGAGGTGCTAGAAATGTACGAACAAGTCAGACAACTAATTTAATCAGCCTTCAGCATATACACATAATGTACATAAATATAGCCTGCTAACCAAAAAAGTTCTTTCACTTCAACGGCTTGTGGTTTGCAGGAGCAGCTAAGAGGCATCAGCTTGAATCAACATTCAGCTTGAATTTATGGTATCTTAAGTAAAAGTGTCTTACATGCACACAGACAATCCAGTCTTCACTGTGTAATGTATATAACCTGCATTATTGGTTATAAGAACAGAAGCTATGACATTTGCTGAATTTACAGCATGGCCTGGTGTGGAATTTTTGTAAGCACTGATCTCATGGCAAACAATTCACAATTAAAATATGTGCAAAGCAAGCAAACACTACAAAATTTATTTACTGCCGTATATTGAGGAAAACCAACGGACTCGCAGGAATATGCCTTAAGGACACTTGTTGCATAAGCTCTGCTTTCTTTGATTCTTTAAACTTAATATTTTGCTCAATAAAGCAGCATATCCTCCACATCTCTTCACTGAAGGTAGGATATAAAAAAAAATTAAACGAGAAAGACTGCCACCTTTTACCACACACATTCACAAAAGCTATTCGTAAAAGAATGACAGGCCAGCTCATGAGCTGTTGCCCAACACCTTCATGGTTAGGATTCCCTTTGAGGACGCCTCCTGCAGTCCATAAAGGCATGCAGGTAGGCCACTTGAACCATAGCTCATGAATGCAAGTAAACTGTGATGGCTTAGCACCCTCTCCCCCATGACCCTGACCAGGATACATGGTGAAGAAATTCTTTGCATAATTTTCTCACTCTACAAGACAAAAACAAGATGGCATGGTTTTAAGATCAATCTCTGAATGCTGCTATATAGCCCACTATTGCAAATAAATCCAACCAAATAACCAACGTGGCCATTAAAGCCATCAGCATGGGCAAGAATCCAGATGTGTGCGTAGGTTTGCAGCTAAAAGTTTGGTAGAGAAATAAAGTCTGCTACAGGCCATTTTCATGTATACTTTTGTTGACAACTGTAGGAAGTTACATATGTCCACTGGCTGCACAAACTACGGTTTAATGACTGTTAACATGAAACACCAGTGCTTTATGCAGTTCAGCCATCTATCAAAGTCATGCACAAATGACATTATACATTCAAAAGATGAGGGAAGGGGAAACCAAACCATGGGGTGGGGGTGAACTACATTAGCCAGTGAACATACACAAAGCAGTAAGCAAGACTGACTCGTATGGTTATCACAAAACAGGTTCAAAGAACTACGTTCCTTAGAGGTCTATGTGGATTACTCCTAGGAACACATTCATTAAAAGAGGTAATAGTGAAATTCATGAGGTTTAAGTAAAAAGGCATCCAAAACAGGTGGTGTGATCCATTTTGTAACAGCAGTGCCTAAAAGCACGGGTCCTTGAAGGCCAAAGTGTGCAGGTTTTCATTAGAGCTGTTACTTTCATTGGGCTCTTGGTTAAATCAGCTACACAACACAGATCACATATAATCAAAATGTTACAGATTCACTCGTTTTACCGACCTAATAGGAACTTCCCAGTACAGATAAATGTACATCAATCATTTCTAACATTACTTATTTCTGCCCAGTTAATAGTTGAGGCCTTAAAGAGTTGACCTAATTCAAATTCTCGTATTCTGGCATGCTTATACACCACAAACCAAAAGCTGGGAATAAATTTTCTGCGCTGATGACCATTTTCTGACCACCATTAAATTATACCTAGATTAATGATGCAATTACTGACAATTATACATATTTGTAATGGGTTGGTGGCCCATCCTTGGTTTTACCCTGCCTTGCACCCGTAGCATCTGGTATAGGTTCCGGACAAATTATTACTGAAACTTCGATGGATGGATGACAATTAATCTGCAGTCAAAACCTTCGACTTGATTGAAGGCTCCAGCTGAACCAAAGCAAAAGAAAGTTTGAACAGCTCGACAGAAATGGAAAAGCAACAGATCCCGGCATAGCAGGTTTCTGGGGGGATCTCTGCACTTGGCCAATGATAGGGAGTAAACAAAAAACGAAAGCCTTCAAACCCTCTCTAAAGTGACCTACCACCGCCCTAGCCCCAAACAACCTAACAGTAATCAGAGAATCAGATTTAACTTATTTGCATGGTATGAAGTACCTTTGTGCCAGCCTGACCTCAATGAGGTCAACGGTTTGCAGACCAATTCTGATTTATGGTCCCTAACCTACATCAGTGTGCAGTTTAAGACGGACACTTAACCACTTACTTGAACGAAGTATTAGGCTATTATAAAGTTGAATCAGTTAATCAGTTAACTCTTTGAACACTACAAAAAGCCTGGCTATAGCGAAGAACCATTATTTAGCCTACTTAAATTAACTCATGTATGTCACATATCACAAATATTACGTACGTAAAGTGCTCATTTGAAAGGAAGTGCACTTATCTAAGTATTATCTTATATTTCGAAAATGTTAGTCTTACATGTAAATGTCAAAAACGCACCACAAAGTGAAATTACTAACAAGTCTTTAAGTTCTCTTTTTTTAACTAAACTTGACTCCTGGAATTTTTAATAACAATCGCCTATGTATCCAGCCGCCTAGACACCGTCTTCATACTTTAAGCTTAATACACAAAAGTGACCATCCCTTTTAGCCGGCTAGCTAGCTAGCTTTCCAGTCGCTTCTTGTAACGACCAAGAAAGAAACCAAGCTTACCCACCAGCGACCAAAGGTTACATGTGCGGCGTGTTACAGAGCTTTAAATAACCCGTGAGGAAGGGGAACCGCAGCTCACCCCGAACCGAAAGCGAGGCGCTAGACCGCAGCGGGACCGAGAGCAGCTGGCCCGCGGGATAGCATCACGGCGGAGGCGGTGGTCCTCTTTGTGCTCAGTAGCCGGGTACGCGGGGGCCCGGTTCTGCAGAACTGAGGAGGAAGTGTGGGGGAGCAATGCTGTTCACACACAGACCACGGCACAGGGCTACTTAAACCTCCAGGTGAGCCTTTCACGCCGTCGCCGGGGACTTATGCGAAGGGACACCGCTGCGCGTGCAGGACGGCCGACCGACCAAACGGCCGCCGCTCGCGCATCGCACCCCCGCGCGCCTTCCGTCGCACCCACAGTCAAACTTCATCCAGCGCACATAAACGAGAAGGCCCCCCATTATTAGTTTCGCCGACTTACCCCTAGGCGAATAATATCGCGCTACATTCTTGAACACCAGCCTAAAGTACAATAAACGATCTCTGTTCTGTGTAGCATTGCACTTACGTGTATGCACGTCTGGTAACTTGCGTGCACCAGCTCTGTGCTCAATTTAATACGAAGAGATAAAGTCCCCTCCCTCAGACCCCCTAGAAATTCAATTGTTCTGACCACCAGCTATTCCCGTACTATTACGGATTCAAATAAAAGATACATCAAACGTAGGCAATACCCCAAACTCGTCCATTACAACCCAGCGTTTTCTGCGCGATCGTGCGGATCAACCACGATCCTTACCGCCAATTGTCTAGCGAAGTTAATGAAAGCCGCCAAAGCACTCGTCTTTCCGAGCTTACCGTAGCAATCGCCCCTCAGCCGGCAATGGTGGCGTCACTTCCGAGGTCCTTTTTAAAGCAGGGTCTGGATCCACCCACCTTCCTCTCCTCCCAGTTCATGGCTTTCGCTTCCTATTGCGTACGTGTTGGGTAATGCTGCCTGACGTTTTACAATGGCTCGTATATATTGCTTTGTCAAGGGGCCCGATTTTCACTCAAATATAACTGCAGCTGGAAGCGAAATCGTAGCATTACAAATTAATTACCTTAAGAAGACGAGAAGGAAATTGATTCGCCTGAAGAAAATATGTTACACCGTAGATTTTCTTTTCACAACTACCCGAGTATAAGCTTTTGACCATTAATTTAATTTACTATAAAAGAATGGCTGCACGTCTCTGTTAAAGTAGCATTATTTTCAGTTAAAGTTCACAAATAGTACCGTCCTGTTTAAGGGTATAGAAATGTAATCAAAAGCATGTCATAAAAAACCTTGCATGTCTCTCCCTAGAAATGTAGGATGGAGCCATCAAGATCTGAACATTCTCCATTAATGTCTGGTTGGGCACTGTACTCCAAGGACTACAATACTATAGGTCTACCAAAACCAGAACCAACCAACCTCCCCGAAGCTTCCTTCCTGGGTATTAGCTAGGCAACTCTGCAGATACCCCTTCTAAACGTCTATAATCACCCAGGGAATTCCTACAGGACTGCAGTTATTGTTACTTGTGTAACATTTTCCCAGCAACACATTTTACTGTCAGTACAAATCAAATGAAATCAAATAAGAAAACCTTTTAGATTAATTTGTTTGGTATGCTGGTCCATTTCTCTTGCGAAGAACCGTGGAAATGAACATTTTGACTGAATGCACGAGGAAAGCGTCTTCGAGATTGCATTTAAATTGTATGAACGATTTACAATCAAAATAATTCTGTATATTTCTGTATCATAGTTCCTGCTAAGTGAGCAGAGTCCCTTTGAGCATAAATAGACCCCAGCAGCAATACTGACGTAATACTTCAAATGCCCTAATTACATATTCACTTTTTACAAATGAAATATCTCTTTAATTTAGACGTGATCAATGTACTGCAGTCCATTTTACTTAAGAAGCAAGTTCATCTCATTCCCCCAAGTGTCCTTTGAAAAATTGGCTTTAAACCAGCCTACTGAAATTTACTTTACAAGGCATTAATGTCAAGTATTGTTCAAGAAATACAAAATGACAAAGTATTTTTATGATGAATGATTAATAGACTGCTGCAACCCTGACTAGGATAAGCGGTGGGAAGATGGATGGATGGGTTAATAGGCCATTATTCGGTTAACATTTAACTGTATAACAGTCAGATTTGGGCACCTCTGTCCTCAGGCATGATTGCCTCCCGTTTTGTATACCGACTGCCTGTAGATTCGCACTCATCAAACCATGCCCTACTTACCCAGTTGAGGGTCACAGGGTTAGCCTGCAGCTCATCACAGGACAAAGCAGACAGCATAACGCTGAGGTGCGAGATGCCATTCGATCACAGGGAGCACATGTAAATATGCAGAGACGACAATTCAGTTAACAAGCTGCAACCCTGGAAGTCTGAGGAGACAGTGCTACAAATGAGGGGACCCTTATATAAATATGTAATGTACAATATTAAAATGTTATTTTCAATTACAATGATGCATTATTATTAATGATTCACTTCCAGGGCAAGACCAACACTCTCTTTTTACTTTCTCTGTCAAATCGAGAGGTGCCACTGTGGTTTTGATGCTGTCGGTACTCAAAGATTGCATACTAACATTTACTTATTGTATAGAAAAGCAGAGTGCATCATTATCTGTCATTCTGTGATATTCTGTGTTTATCTGTTATTTGTGTTACGTTTTGAAAAGTTCTGATATTATTTTATCACACATCTACAGTACTGTGCAAAAGTCTTACACAGTCAAAAGAAATGTTTGCAGTTATTTGTCTGCGTAGTTTGTGCACATTTACTCAAAACAAAAACACAATATAATATCAGAACATATACAAATTAGGAGTAACACAATAAAAAAACCAGCAAAATCGCCTTCTGTTCTCTAAAAAGCTACTGATATCTAGTTGGATGGCTAGATCAGTTCCCAAACCTCTCTTCAGGGGCACCCCAACCATTTCATATATTTATAAAATTTCACCACCAGCTCACTTAATTAATTAATTTAATTAATTAAAAATTCAGTGAGATATTGATTAGCTATATGAGGTGGGCGGGTCAAAAAATACATGGGTATATTGTATGGTTAGTGGAAATAATGGGGTGATTTTAGCAGAGGTTTTGAAATGGCTAAGCTGACACTTTTGACAAGCGTAACAGCATAGTTTTACACCAACATGAAGATCATTTAAACATAATTTTCTTTGGCTGCCTGCGACTTTTGTACAGTACTACAAGGTTCTGTGTAGATGTCCCACTGTAGTATTGGTTCACATCTTGCAATATGTTTGAAAGTCAATAGAGATAAAATAAAAGTAGATTAACTTTTATACAGCAAAGCGGTTATTGTACATTTTATAATTTCTTGCAATGTAATGGGCTTAACAAAAAGTCCTTTATCATTTTCTGGTAGGTCCAGTTTCCCAAATACCCTTTCGTCTCGGCATGTCTCTTGCACTTTCAGCTTTTCATCTTCTTTTAAATTGCCTCTTTTTTCACGTCTGCACCGATTGTTTGGGCAGCCCGGCAAGCTTGGAACCTATACTTCAGCAGGGCGTGGAACTAATGGCCTTGCACAGTTGGGGATTATGGCGTCAACACTGTATGTTTGACCTGGCAGATCCAAGTACAGGTAGTACCAGTATCTTGGGTAGGCCGGGGGTGTGTGAGGAGTAAAGCAAGAGTACTGGGGGGTTCTTTTAGTGCACACGCACACACACACACAAACACACACACACACATATATATATATATATATAAGTAAGTACGGTTTTTTAGCAACTTTATTGAATTCCCATTGTGGGTGGCATTGTATAGTTTTATGAAACGTAGCTCTCAGACAGTGGTCATATTTATACATTTGTCATGTCACTTTCAGGGGGTGATGTGAGACTCAGTGGGTCAGGCTACTGTGCCTGTGATCAAAAACTTGCTGGTTCAAATCCTAGCACTGGCAGAGTAATTTCAATGTTGGGCCCTTGAGCAAGGTCCTTAATTGCTCCAGAGACTGAGAGATCCTGCTTTCTCAATTGTATGTCACTCCAGCCATCGATATTACATAACGCTTACCCATTACAGGGGCCCTGGGACCTAGCACAGGGCAGAGGACACCCTCAATGGGACTCCAGCCCACTCTAGATCATAAAGGCAGCATTTAAATAGATTCTTTAATAAATTGGAATGCATTTTAGGTAGCAAGGAATGTATTGTAAGTCTGTTTTATGGTTGATGTACCAGTACCTGTTTTTAAGGTGCTGGCTGACCATAAGATACAATATTACCAAAAAACAAGCAGTGGAGACCTGCTTTCGTTAAGGTAATGTTTTTCAATCCACACCCTTTGAACAATAGCATCAAGTTGTTTATTAATGAAAAAACTTCATTACATCAGTATAATTTTCTTTGTTAAAATTGATTTAATATTTCAGTTATACTTTCACGATACAATGGAATGCGATATGTACCAGGGGCCTTTTAAATAGTGATACATAATGTTTGTTGTTAACATTTATAATTTGAAATCCATGCCTATGAGGAGAATGCTCAAGGAAGATACAGTAAGGCTTTTTTTGTTGATCCATATTACCAAGAAGGAAAATATATTTTCATTTTATCACAATTGTTTGCCATCATTATAAGTTACCTGATACTTTTGCCACATACACCACAGTACAGTATACCTATCAGCCTAATTGCATGCATTTGGACAGCAGCATGGATCCCTTGCATCATAAGGGCAAAATACAAACTCTCCTGATCCCAGAGGTGTGAGGGAATATAGCTGTGCACTCATCTACCAAGCTGTCTGGCATTTTAATTATCCAATTACAAAACTAATGCCTTAACACAGCACAGTAGCTTAGTGTAATGTACTCTCACACCTTCAGGTTAGTGGTTTGGATCCCGTGGCATGTGTGTGTGAAGCTGTGAATTGGTGTCCCTAAATAACCCATAAAGTGTGAATGTGTGTGTGTGTGTGCCCTGTGATGGACGGGCATCCTATCCAGGCTGTACCCCAGCCTTGTGCCCTGTGATGGACGGGCATCCTGTCCAGGCTGTACCCCAGCCTTGTGCCCTGTGATGGACGGGCATCCTGTCCAGGCTGTACCCCTGCCTTGTGCCCTGTGATGGACGGGCATCCTGTCCAGGCTGTACCCATGCCTTGTGCCCTGTGATGGACGGGCATCCTGTCCAGGCTGTACCCCTGCCTTGTGCCCTGTGATTGGCTCCAAGCTCATCCTGACCCTGTGCTGGTTCAAGCAGCTGGAAGATGGATGGATGTAATTTGAATTGTTATAATTGCACTTGCAATATCTGATTTCATAAAAAGTGTTATCCTAGTTTCTTGTTGGTGATCATGACAGTGAAGAAGAGATTTCAGAGACTGCATTCTAGAAACAGAAGACAGTGCAAGACAATGTCATGTAGTGTAATGAAACTACATCTGAATACTGTATACATCACGAAATAGAGAAGATCATACTGGACACGATCAACTTAAACAGAAGGCATGGTTTTCAGGTAAACACAATCAGATAAAACAAACTTACATGCATGCATTGCTTTGTTGATATTAGCTGGAAACTATACATGAACTGCTAGCCTGTGGAAAGGTGACCCCCCCCCCATTTAATATTATTATGGTATCAGACATACCTGACTTTGGGCAAAGACACAAACTGGCTACAACTAAAGAAGTATGGAGTAAATTGGTTTGAGGTATTGCTTGCTTAGCGGGATAACTTGTTGTATTTAAGGTGGTCTGAGCTAAATGTAGGTGGACAAACGTAAAGGTAATTTAAACTGGGGTAAATTAAATCCAACAAGTTATCTAGCTAAACAAGAAAACCGGCTCTGTGAAACAGGCCCCTGACCCTCGGGTTACACAGGACTAATGTTTTGCAGTTGAAGGATATTGTGCCTACAGCTTCTACACTCCAAAAAGTACAGAAAGTATGGCATCAGTATTTGGCTCTAAAATACACCAGCTTACAGAAGAAAACCATTTAGAAAAAAATTACTTTAAATGTCAGCACACAGGTAAGAATTTAACTGTTATGTTTACACATGACAACATGAACCTTGATACAAGTGAAAGGCTGCAGGGTCATAATATCATATTTTACAATGTACAATCTAAAACCTGGAGCTGACTAATGAAATAGCAAACTATCTAGGGTGGTGGTGGGGGAGGGGGGTATGGGGGGTTAGGAATTAAATAGATCTTCCTAATGAGATTTGTGAAATCCCCAAAATGAGCTTTCTCCCAAAATTCCTGCCGCGTTTGTCCTGCCTCAAAAGCACAAAGAGCTATTTCTAAACAGAAGATATGAAGCTACAATCCATTCTGGGCAACAGTTTCACTAAAGAAGCGGTTTAATTATGATGCATTGACAAGGTGACAACAATGTCTGCATACAACACCTATCTGCTCTAGAGAAACAGAAATCAGCAGTGGAATGATGGAACTTTCACTAACACCACGTATTCCCCAAGGAACTTGGAAAAGCCCAAATCCAGAAGCAAGGCCAACCAACAGCTGGAAGAAATGTTCAGGGAGTTTGGACTGAGGCACCAAAGCCCCCTTTCAGATCAGCTGCAGTAGGTGCAAATGTGGGAAAAATGTGAAGAAATGCAGTTCAATCTCCCTGGCTATGACAATATAACCAGCACCACATGTGCCAAATGCAGAAAGTGAAGCACATTTACAAAATGTTACTATTTCTCTCTCACTCACACACACACATACACAAGATGAAAACTGAGTGAAATAGAAGTTGATAGTAGACGAGTAGAGTTCAAGGACTTCTAAGTATACCTAAATGTTTCTGTGAAAACTGAATGTGCATAACTTTAATGGTAACTGATAATAAAAACTGATTTGAACAAAAAAGTTTTCAAATATATACTACTATTAAACAGGCATTTATCCAACACACATACAGAAATCTTCCAACTTCTTATCTTTTTATGGGAAAGTTAAAGACATGTCTTTTTAAAGCACTTTTCTACTACTATGACCAGAACTGAAATGTACAATATGCGCAAAATAACAGGTGTGCCTAGTTTATCAACATAACAGGAGGGATTAAGCAGTGTCACCAACTTCGGCCAGCAACATGTACACATGTAAGTAGCAGTTTTATCACCTTGTAAATAATCTGTAGGGTTTGCAGACTACCCAATCGCTTTTGATATGGCTAATTTAGGTTAATAATGGAATAATAGATTTGCCGTAAGATTTCTTGCGTGCCCGTCTGAAAGCATGAGTGTCGTGCCAGATGCGTGAGAGTTGATAACTCTAATAAAGAAAGAAAGAAATCAACAAAAAGAACGAAAATATAGCCACGGCGATTTTTTTTAAACATTCCGATCCATCAGCGCCGCTTCCGCCGCGCGACGGAAGAGTATCGCGTTTCAAGATGGCGACCCCCTATGTGACAGATGAATCTGGTAAAACTGGAGCATTTATTTTTGGGTCAAGCGCAATTTTTCCGTGTTTCTTCCTATCCTCGTATATACGCGTAACAGATATGTTGTATATTTTAAATCTGGGTCCTAAACAATCCAGTTTCGTCGACACGTTTTGCAGAGCATTGCTATTTGGGAATCTGGTATGCTAGCTAGCTAAAATGGTTATTATGATCTGCTATTTCCAAAGCTTTAATATTATGTATACCTATCGGCCAGCCAGAAGATTAGTGTGGTTGATAAAACGAGAAAATGCCGCTGCATTCAGCAGTCCAGCCAGCGTTTTAGACCGCCACGCAGAAGTTAACATCACGACTTCTGTTTCACTGTTTTCTAAATAACCAAATTCCTAGTTGTCTTAAGTTAGCTAAGCATAAACATATATATGTGCCCATTGATGCAGTTGGCTAGTCGTTTTATGTCAGTACTTGCATGGATTCATTGATTAGCAGCGGGGTGGTGCATTTGTACAGTACGACGGGAACAAACGCAGTTGCCATAGTTACGTACGTATGGTTTCTCTTTTGCCTGAAGCCACATCGGCACATTCCTACCGTACGAAAGCAAAACGTACCGAGGTAGGGCCTTTATGCAATTCACCGCCCTGTATTAGTAAGCTAATTATTAAGCCTTTTTGTATAGAATATGAATTAAAGTACACAAGCTGCATTATTTAATGTAATCTCAGGATGGGCATAGATTTGGGCATGGTCGGGACGCGTCCCTACTAATTTTGTGGGAGTACCGTCAGTGTTTAATGCGGGGGGTGGTTCTGGGCAAATTTGGTCCCTACCACTGCTGAAACCAAAGCTATGCCCTTGAATCTAAGTGGACAATACATGGTTAGACAATTGCTTTACTTGATTTGGATAATTAATTTGGTTACATATATACTATTCAATATTTAATGTATATCTTGGTCTAAAATATGTGTGATTCTATGCACAAACTTGCCTTATTCATTTTATTGTGTCGGCCTCACTTTCTCCCAGGAAAATACATCGCTGCCACGCAGAGGCCAGACGGAACCTGGCGAAAACCTCGCCGGGTGAAGGAGGGTTATGTGCCTCAGGAAGAGGTCCCTGTGTAAGTATGGACCAGGCACATGGAGATGTCCTGTGCCCCCCAACCCCCAACAATCACAGCAGTGCACTGTAACTCCATTCATTATTCTCCCATTAGTGTCAGCTGTGGATTTTCTGCATGATAGTCTAAGTTAATGCAAATTCATTTACATCCCAGGTTACAATGGGGTTACGTTACACTTACATTAGCCTTCAGTTAGGCAAAATCATTAACGCAAAGCATACTTTATAATGAAGTGTTGAATATCTTATGTAATTCATTGAATAATGTAGCAAAAATGAAAAACATTTACCCATCATAAACACGAATTATCGAAACACGGACCATTGGAACCCGGGGAGTATGCGTAATTGCAATAAACTAACTTTGCTTTTCCAGCTACGAGAACAAATATGTCAAGTTCTTCAAGAGCAAACCAGACCTTCCTCCAGGCATGAATCCAGAAGATGCGGAGCAGACGAGGCAGCAGGCGTCGACAGGGGGCGGCGTGGAGAGGGACGGCGAGACTGCGGGTCTCTCGAAGACCGCGAAGCGCAACATGAAGCGCAAGGAGAAGCGCAAGCAGCAGCAACAGCAGCAGTTGCCGGGACAGGATGGCGACGTGAGTGCCGAGGAAGGGGCGGAGACGCTCAGCGCCGCCGTTGGGAAGATGGAGATCGGGGGGAAGGCGAGCGACCACAAGGGGGCGCCGCAGCACAACAGCCCCTCGCCACAGGCCCAGGGGGAGGCGGCAGCCGAGAAAACCAAGAAGATCAAAGGCCTGCGGAAGAAGCTACGACAGGTAGAGGACCTGCAGCAGAAACTGGACTCCGGGGAGATAAAGCAGCCGACCAAGGAGCAACTGGAGAAGCTGGGCCGGGCCCAGGCTCTGCGGGAAGAGCTGGAGGACCTGGAGAAGGATTTGTAAACCTGGGACATGTGGGCAGGGTTGGGCGGGGAGACACTGTCAAGAATATAAACATCCAGCTGCGGAACGTGATTTGGACCAACTCGGCCTGGACATCATAGAGACATTAGTACTGTCAGCCAGACGGAATTATCAGCACAGGCTGGAGTATACGCTATCACAGTGTTTCCTAATCCGGTCCTCGGGGACCCATGGACAGTCCACGTTTTTTGTCCCTCCCAGCTGAGCAAAATGTGGACTGTCTTGCAGAGAGCTGGGTGGGAGCAAAAATGTGGACTGTCCCTGAGGACTGGATTGGGAAACACTGCACTATCCTAACAGTCGGACTGGACATTAACACATGTATAATAACAACAGATCACTTCCTTACTTCAAATATGCCATTTATGTTGAAGGTTAGTAGATCTGATATTGCTTGACAGTTCCATGAGAATAGTTCAGGTTGTCTGTCATTTCAGTCCTGATCACAACTGACTTTGAGGCTTGTCTTCTTCCCCCTTTATAGGATGCTGTAAAGGCTTGTGGCATTTTCTGTAAATTTCTTCATGTTGTTGAAGTGTTGGATGCAAATTATTGCTCTAGGGTTTCTTGTCAGTGGCTAAAAGTATCCTGGGTTGAAAAAAAACCCCAGAAACTTGATGTGGTGAGATAAAAAGGTGGCATATATAGGTTTTCCTGTTTTGCAGGTAAGTTGTATAGTAAAAGAGGAACAGAATTTTTTAAATGGATATACATCTTTATGCTGGTAAACCACTGAACAGTTTTCTGTAAATTCAGCTGTAAAAGTATTATTTTACCATTAGGAAAGATTTTAATTTACAGATGTTTTCTATGTTTGTTCTGTTCCTTTTTCAGCATGCGATTTTGTGTGGTTTCTGCAAAGATGCTCCTTCTTGGTAGAAACTAGCATATTTTATGTGGGTGGTAACTTCCGCGGGAAGGGGTGTTTGGTTCTGAAGTTCTGAGCCTGTTTTCTGAAAACACAGCATTCACTCTATGCCAGTACCTGGGAAGTTATGTGCACACTGCCGCCACTGAGAGTGACCTGAGAGCTGTGTGCTGAAAGAGATGTGGGGTTTCTGCATTCCCAGCCTGCTGTAGTCTGGGTTATGTGGTGCCCTGCATGTTTATATTCTAGACAGAATTCTCTGTAAGGAGGGGTGGGATTTAAGGGTGGGGATTTGGGAATGTTTCTTCTGGGTGTAGGAAAAGACAAATTAAAGTTGCTGCAGTTTTGTAAAGAAAATCTGTGAGATTTATAAAGCATGAACTTTTTTTTTTCTTTAGAGTTGGTTGTGTTCTTAACTTTTTCCAATATAGCAATTAAAAAAAAAACCTCTGATCCTCTGTTATAGAAATGGCAGTCGCTGTCAGTCGTGAAACCGCTGCCATTCGCATTTCTTCATTGGTGGTTACATGCTTGGAGATTCCAGTGCCATCCTCTAGGGGGAGTTTAGGATCTTCAGTCATGGTTATGCAAGAGACAGTCTAGCTAATGTAATTGAACCTAAAAGCAGGTCTGTTTAGCTGTTGTTCCTGCAGAGGCTGAGGTTTGCGGTGGTCCGATGCCCGTCTCTGTCTTTTCGCTACAGGCAGTTTTATTATTACAAAAACCGGTCTTCCACGGCCAGTGTTTTTCATTATCTTCCAGGAGAAGTGTGATCGCGTCTTTGATAACAGCTGGCACAAAGACCTGCATGTATTGCAACCCTGGCCTGAGGGATGCCCTTTAAAATTCAGCCTTGTTTGTTCTGAAAGAATGTTAAGATCTTACATGTTTGAGACACTGTATCTTTTAAAGTTAGCCTGGAAATTATCAGCAAGTGGCACAATACAGGCCTTTAATAGACTAAAAGATTGTGCCATGACAGAAAGGCAACTTTCAATAATTATAAACAAAAAAAAAATAAATGAGAAGTTCCCACACCATTCAAAGACAAGAAACAAAATCCACAACAAAGCCAGCTAACTGCAGAATAGTGATACTTCACTGAGGAATTCATCTTTTTGCCTATCCTCTCTTGCTCTCCATGAGACTCATACATTGGTGAGAACAAGTTTGGGGGCCATAGCACAGGATCGGCCAGCATCCAGCGCCCTGGAAAAATTGGGATTAAAGGTTTTGCTCAATGGTGACATCACAGGCACTGGTCCTAACACACAGAACGACTCACCACCCAGGAATTTCAGATTATTCTGATGCTTCACTGTATCGCTTCCATTTTACTTCAGCAACTTTTGGTCTGCGACAGCTGTCAGGATATGCTGTAGGTTCCTTCATTTTCTAAATACCTTTAGATGTTCCAGTGCAAGACTTTAATGGGGCTTTCCCTCTTTCCTGATTTTGACTGTGTTTTACCATGATGATTTTGAACATACTTTAAATACTCGTGGTTTGCATTCAGTCACTTCATCACATGTTATTTCTGTGGGCTGTTTTTAAACCCCTGAGCCAGTATCTACCCGACGCCAGACATTTGGAGAGGCATGTGCAAGTAATAATGAGTTACTTAGCCAAAGTGATTCTGGGTAATAACTGCCACTCTCCCTCCCTCTGGTATCAAGGGGCCGTTGCTTCGCTCAAGGCTGCTCCACCCTTTTGATCCGAAGTTCAGGTCTTAATCTACTGGCCACCTTCTACGATTAGCTATCAGGTAGCTGCTGTTCACTGTGGTGTTTTGCCCAGACCTGGTAACTGGTGTCTTCAAGAGCCATATCAGCATAATGAAAGTTTTTACTGGGAACAGACTGTTGTGTTCAGAAGTGTTTTTTTGTCCTTCCCTATTGCTCTATCAAGCCAGGGATGATTCCAGATGTTTTTCGCCCTTGTGCGAGTCCAGCTGCCTTCTGTTGTCCGTGCATTTCTGCCTAAGAAATTTCCGGAACCCCATGACCATGCAACAGCTGTCGCAGTCACCCACACGGATTTGCTGATGTCACTGACCATGGTTTAAGAGGGTCGAACTAATCCAGACTTTGGCACACCACACCTTCAGATGGAAATGAGGTGCCGACAGTATTGTGCATTTCTGTGGGATATGAGCTGCAGTTTCAGGGTGTGAACCACCTCTACGGATAAGGTGTTGGCCCCAGCGGGCTATTAAGTGTTAGAGACGTAGACAGAAAGAATAGAGAGTTATTTTGATGAGGGGAGGGACAAGTAATTAACTCTGCTCATGAGTAAGACAAGTGTTAGCTGTGGAATATAAATTCTGTTCTAGCTAAATAAATATTTCCTTTTTGCAAGTAAGAATGTAAAAGTTCATGATTTTTATTGCACATGGGACCCCATTTTTTGAGTGCTGTGATAGTGAGATGTGGATCGTTGTCGTGGAAATGGAGGTATGTTGAGTTCTCTACCATGGATGGAAGTGGGAGGGGGCAAAACTTCAGCCCTCAAAATTTAAGTGTTCTCAAAGAGGGAATTTATGGTGTGCTCTGAAAGCAGGCATTCTGTTTAAAATTGTCGTTTTTTTTCCCCTTTTTCTCCATGATAAAGTACAGTGGTGCAGGCCTCGGTGTAAACACTGGTTTGGAGACAAGTACGCTCACACAGAGCAATCAATCAGCATGAGGTGGACCCGCTGTCAGGGGTGGAGGGGCATGGTTTCCGGCCTCAGAGCAGAATAGCGGGATCTCTGCTGTGCTGCAAGAAAACAGTCACCAAGTGACATTCAATAAACAATCTCTGCAGCATGTGAGCATTTCAGACTGCAGGGGGCATAGTGGCTAAATGTGAAGATTGCTGCTTCAGATTCCAGGGCTGGTGAATTCACAGAATCTGAATTGCTCTGAAAACAGTGCCTGTGAAAGTTTGGATTAACTTTAAGTTGCTTCGGATAATAATTTACTACAATAAAATAAACGTTATAGAATTGTGCAAAGTCTTTCATGCCACCTCGAAAAGTGGTAACAGGACAGAATTGGATATGTTGGTTATTAATTGTCTCTGTCATGTTACATTTTTGTTGAAGAACAGAAAATGCAGGATGAGATCTCCTTGTTTGGCTGGATTTTTCCCAAAATTTGTTGAAAGCCACACCTAACCCTGTATACATGGAGTATGACACAGACATATTAAATGGAGTCAGAGGGCAGATACACACAGGAAATTAATCACGAGCGAGATGGAGAATGAGGAAAATTGTGGGGACAAAAAGGGATGAGTGACTATTAATGTGGTGGGTCACGATTAAAGGGATGGGTGAAAATAAAAGAGAAGGATGACATTTCATATGGAATGAAATTTTGCGAGAGACAGATGTAACAACAATCAGTAAAAATGGAGATAAATATGAGTGCAGGTCTCATATAGTGCACAGGTTTTTGAAGTTTCAGTAATGGGATGTGGACAGTCTGGCACTAACAAACATGTTCCTCCTAAGACAAGTTAGTAGATAATCACACGGGGACTGTAAAACCAGACGTCAGATGAATATAAATGTGGTATGGAAAGACTGCTTGTGCATTTTTCACCACAACAGTAAGCAATAAGACAACAGCCTGGAGGCATTTAGCTTGCTCAGCGATAGCTATAATATGCTGTATAAATGCAGGAATAAATGTCTATCTTTGGCTCTTCACGCCATCTGCCTTAGCTTGGTTTTGTGGCAACTATTTAATGCTAATTAAGTTGTCATAAATCAAAGAGGCATGCAGAGATTATTTTAGGCTCGTTAAGTATGTTGGTATGTAAATTACATCAAATCCTTTGTAAAAGCAGGGCTGTCCCTCTGATTGCAATCAACTTACCGTCATTGTTAGCGCCATAAGTGGAATGACGCACGTTTAACTCAATTATCCTCCTGCTATTGCGTAAAAGTGAACGAAGTGCTGCTTCGTGATTCTGATTACAGACAGAATCCCCTATAATTCACTAACATAAGCAGAATGGGTAAACATGTAGCCATAGAGTACAGATTAAAAATGCAAACAGATATGGTGTGTATGGAGGTGACTGGGCCCCCATGGAGTCCAGTCTTCTGTCCCGAATGTTCATGAGGTGCCTCCTGGGGTGGCTGTGACCTCCACGGCCATGGGTTTGAGTACTTCCACATGGGGATTAAATGTCCTCGGTGAATGTGGGTGGGTTTCAATAAATTGGCTTCTCTGAATTAGTGGAACACTGGTCCCCTTCCAAATCCCACTGCGTATGTCCTCTTCATCCTGGGATAACTTCCCAAAATGAAACCATTTCATGGTGCGTGGTTTGGTAAACGCTTCAATAAAGGTCATTTTACGCTAAATGTGGGCGTAATTCATAGGACAGCAGCTGTTACTGGGACATACAAAAGCACAAATGTGCATTAAGAATCTGAAGCCATATGCGTGTGTTTTTTTCACATATGAAATTAAAATTTAATTTTAATTCTAAGACCAGAATAATTTTGCTTTTCAGACTGAATGAAATCCCACGTGTAAATTCCTGGGAGCAACTCATTAGCCTTTCCAAGGCGTGACTCAGCCGTAATTAAAGATCAGTAAGAATTCCTAACCACCAAAAATCTTCCTTTCTGTCTAATTACATTTTACGATATATGACAAGTGACGTCAGTAAAAAAAGTAACCTACACCAACAGTGTACATGTTTTTTTTCCATCTTTAATACTGAATTTATTGAGCTAATTATTTTAGTTTACGCAAGCAGAGAGGATATTAAAAGTAAGACGACTGCTTTTGTTAGGGGGGAGGTTTGGAGTGCCTGTCTTCTGGGAAGGGCAGGCTTGCGGTGAATAACTCTGAGTGGTAGCCGGTTGCCTCCCATCCCAAAACGGGCCTGGATCCTTGGGGGTAGGTCACAGCGGGGGCTCAAGGGGCACTGACTCATCAGAGGGTATAAAAACGACAGGAGGAGAAGTGAGACAACGAGTGGAAAGTCAAGAGCAAATGCTGGAGAGGACCGTGAGGGAGTCCTCAGTCAAGGCAAACATACTCATCTGCAAAACACACAGGGGTCTTGTCATTGTAGAACAGCTGACTGCTCCTGGTGGAAGATGGGCCTCTTACTCCCAGCAGTGCTGCTCTCAGGTGTCCTCTCCACCACGCTCTCCACCCCGATAGACTGGAGCAACCTTCTGGAAGCCACGGTAAGAGCGAGGAATGAAGACACAAGGGTGCCGCTCATCAGGCTTGCTTCAGACATTCCCGTTACCAATAGGGTCGTATACACGAGGCCTGGATGACGTCCGGTCCCACTGCAGACACGGCTCATTAACGGACGACCGTGTACATCTCTGCGTTTGGGGGGAGGTATTAAGTTCTCTTTGGGATGGTGGTGGGGGTGATACTATGATACTTGGCTGTCCCAACCTTAGGACCTAGCATGTTGTGATCGGAAGGTCGTCAGTTCTGATCCCAGGGCCAGTAGAATGATTTCACTGTTGGGCCCCTGAGTGAGGCATGAAACCCCCAACTGCTGTCTGACTCCGCCTTCTCGATTGTATGTTGGTTTGGATAAAAGAGTTTGCTAAATAAAATAAAATAAAATGTAATTGTAGTTTCATAATGGAGCTAGTCTATTTTGTTTAGCCATCTTCATGCAAACGTATATCTAAAATGCTGTTGATGAACATGGTTTCTGCATTAAAAGGGCAGCTTTCCATCACTCAGACTAAAACTGCTAAAAGTCTCTTCTGCTACTTACTGTGGAAAATCCACACCTCTTGTTGTCAAGCTGTTATAGAACATTACAGCTGACAGCAGGAGATTAATGGAAATACACAGAAATATATACTTCTGGAATCTCTGTGATTAATCTGCAATGGTTTTTAGATCTGGAGTTTTGTGGTCTTGAAACCTGCTGGAGGACTAATGTCTGCATTGACAGAAAATGGCTCTAGCTGTAATTTAATCTGTTATGGCACAGCATCTGCTTGGCCTACGCGTTAGTCTTTTTCATACCCAAAGTCTGTTTAACACATAATTCCTTCTCTGACTGACATAATGCCAAGTAGGCATAGCCTCTTTTCAGCAGGAAAGCTTCAGGACTTTGCTATTCTTTTCACAATTTGAAAGCCAAGGGCAAGTGACTGAAAGGGTCATTCCCCTGTCTCTCCAGACTTACCTGAAGCGTTACGGCTACTTGCACACCTCGCTGGAGGCAAAAGAGCACAGCTATGGGCCAGAGGACATTACAGAGCCTCTCAGGTAACCAGAATGTTTGTGCTAACAATGACACTTGTGCTAACAACAGTAAAGCTGCCTGCAACTAGTCTGAACATATGCGTGTGTTTGATGTTGCCATCTTATTGTTTTCACTAGGCTTAGTTTTTTGTAAACACAACTGAATCGCCGAAGATCAGAATGAAAAGCTTGGTTGTGTGGAGGATCAAGGCTGAAGCTTATGGAAGCCTTTTTTCCAGAATGTACCATCAGTCATTATTTTTGAGGATCTCACTGTAGGGATTAGGAGTAGCACTGGTTTGCTAGCTTCTCCTGGGCGGTATAATTGCCCCATTCTTACTCTCATTCCCTCCCGCTCCGATTTCCTCCTCTCCCCAGGGTCTTCCAGAAGGCAGCAAACCTCCCCCTGACCGGAAACTTTGACAATGGAACAGCAGCGATGATGAAAAGGCCTCGTTGTGGTCTGCAAGACCCTTTTACCCAGAAGACTCACAAATACCGTGTGATAGGCAAGTCGGCGGCCAACGCGGCTATAGCAGCATCTAAATATTTCATATGACAATTATCTTTAACTGAGAGTTTAATGACTAACCCAGCCAGTTAGATCATGGCACATTACCCAACTGTTGCGCTTATCCTCAGTCTCTCAGCTGAAAACATCTATTTCTATAAATTAAGAATTCATTTTAAAAGTGCTTGAAAACCAAAATTTGAATAATCCTCACCAATGTCATTACCAGAAGGATAATTAAGCTGGAGACATCTTTGTAATCGCTGTTTATGTGCGTTACACAGGCCGTTGGCGGAAGAAGGACCTGACATACCGTATATATAACTACACACCCGATATGGGTCAGGCTCAAACCCGCGCAGCTGTCCGGACCGCTTTTAAATACTGGAGTGACGTTGCTCCCCTGAAATTCCGAGAGGTGACAGACGGGAGAGCCGACATCAAGATCTCATTCCATAAGAAAGAGGGATCATGTCCGGCTGCATTCGACGGGTTAGGTAAAGATGCTGAACTCTGATTGGTTAGGAGGGGGTCAGGACACATGCAGGCAAAGTACCGTTGATGTGTTTCTGCCCCCGCCCCCTAGGTGGCGTGCTGGCCCATGCTGACGCCCCAGAGTCGGGCATAGTGCACTTCGACGAGGACGAGTTCTGGACAGAGGGCAAGCACGACGGCACCAACCTGCGCATTGTCGCCGCCCACGAGATCGGCCACGCCCTGGGGCTGGGCCACTCCCAGTATAGCAGTGCCCTCATGGGTCCCATCTACAGCGGTTACCGTAGCAACTTCAAGCTGCACCCTGACGACGTGATAGGCATCCAGGTCCTTTATGGTGAGAGACAGAACTGACCCCCATTTTATTAAATATTCAGGTTTACAAGGGAGTCAACACTGCCTAAAGAGACCAGTGTTTTCCAACCTAATCCTCGCGGACCCCCTGACAGACATTTTTTAGTTCCCTCCCAGCTCCTGACACACCTGCACCAGGTATTCGGTGTTGGGAGCTGGGAGGGAGCAAAAACGTGGACTGTCTGGGAGGGAGCAAAAACGTGGACTGTCTGGGAGGGAGCAAAAACGTGGACTGTCTGGGGGTCCCCATGGACTGGGTTGGGAAACACTGGAATAGACAGATGGAACATTAATGTGAGCTTGAGATGTGTTCATTCAGAATGATTTCGCACACAGCTTTGTCCATGATTTGCTCTTCCCTTTAAGGCCGGCCAACCACTCCCAATTCCCCAAGCCACTCGTCAGGGGGTCAAGGGAAACCTCCGGATCCCTGTACGGTCAGCCTGGATGCCATCATGCTAGGTATGAAGAGAGCCTTTACATCAGTGTTTCCCAATCCGGTCCTCAGGGACCCTGCCGAAGGTCCACATGTTTGCTCCCTCAAAAACATAGACTACCTGTGGGTCCCAGGACCAAGTTGGGAAACACTGCCCTACATCATCATAGTACACAGTATATAAAAGAAGCATTAACTCAGTATTAAGGCAAGCAAGAACCAATCAGGTTCCTACAGCTTCACATCAGATTAGCATCACCTGTCTTTCAGTGATATTATTCTGCATATAATTATTGTGTTATACCTTTTGCCTGAAGTCCAAACATCCTTGCTATCTCTACTCATCAAGGTCCCCTACGAAAGACATATGCCTTCAGTGGGGAGTATGTATGGACAGTGTCAGACAAGGGCTACAACGCCCCCGTCAAAACTATCCTGCTATGGAAGGGTCTCCCTGGCAACCTCGACGCCACCGTCCACTCCCAGAGAACCGGCAAGACCTACTTCCTGAAAGGTAACCGCACCATTAAAAGTCCAAATGAATGTTATGGTTTTGTAAAGAATTGGAACCTTTTTATATTTCAAAACTGGCATGGAGCCTGTCCCAGACAGCATGGAGAACAAGGCCGGGATACAGCCTGGGTGGAATGTCAGGTACAATGGGCCACAATTTGTTTTTTCTGCCAAATTATCTAATTTACCATATTATTGGCCAATGGGAAGAAACCCAGGGAGAACATGCAAACTCCACATGCAAACATCCAGCAGAAGAAGCATTGAAGGGAAGGAGGGTTGAGGCATGCTCCCTGGGGTGGGGTGTACCTAAAAATTCTGGGTCCCTAGACAAATGTCACCTTGGGCCCCCACCCCAATTTTATGTATAGTTTTACATATTCAAGGGCCCTTGTTAAGGACTGGGGCCCCTGAATCTCTCAGGGTATCCATGACCCTCCAGTACTCTTGCCTGCACCTGCTCAAGGATATGCTGGTCAAGTCAACCTTCATCTCTAAATTTCTCTAGCCCTGCTTCCAATAATGGTCTTGCAACCTGTCCATGGTGTATCCTGCTTCAGGCTCACCATAACCTTGCATTGGACTAGTTAGGGTGACCAGATAATCTCTGTCAGGAAGGATACTTTGAGCTTGGACAGGATTTGTAAACTAGCATTTCAATACAGTTGTTGCTGTGTGCTGATTGGTCAGTCTGCTATAATCATGCATGCGTCACTAATGTTAATGTTAAACAGCTGGATGAATCTTTCAATCAAGGAAACAAACCAGCCAAAGTACAAGATGAACTATTTAGCCAAGCACAGGAACCTTTCAATTTTAATGTAGTTTGAAGTGTCCTCCCTAACATGGATTATCTCGTTACTCTAGATTAGTGCTTCTGGAAAATGGATCATTATTTGCAAGCTTAGATTGCACCGTTCTCCATTCTCTTGATCTGTAACCGACATGTTAGCTTCTCATTTCCCTCATCCACACACTCCAACTCAGGTGACAAAGTGTGGAGGTACACCAACTTCCAGCTTGACAGTGGCTTCCCCAAAAAACTGAACAGAATTCCCCCAAACATCGATGCCGCTTTGTACCTTGAAGCCACCAAGAAACTTGTTTTCTTTAAGGTAAGAGAGAAACTTTCAGTTCAGATGCTGCAGGTGTAAGGAAACGGGTATTTTAGCCGGTAGCTAAAGAGGATAGCCTCTAGTTCCAGGGATGAGGCGCCTTGCTGGGTGATGGGACTGTAATGCCAAACTATGTCCCCCCTCTTGCCCCTCAGGGCTCTGAGCACTGGCAGTGGAATGAGCTGGACAGTACTAGCCTCAACTCCTACCCCAGGCCCACCTCCCAGCTCTTCAAAGGCGTGCCCCCCAAACCTGACTCCGCCCTCACCTGGACCAATGGCAGAGTCTACATCTTCAAGGGCGATCAATATTGGCGCATTGGCAAGCAGATGAGCGTGGAGAGTGGCTACCCACTGAGCAAGAGGGAGCGCTGGATGATGTGCGATGACTGACGTCACGGACGAATGACATCAGGACAGCGGTGATGCTGATAATTCAATGCGTGGGGAGGGGCGCCAGGAGGCGGGATCAGGCATAAGCTCAAGCCTCATTGGACATTTAACAGCAGAAACCTGAATGCACTACACACATCTCAGTGCAGTGCACTTGCTATTAAAGAAACAAAGGCCCATAGTAACGTTATCTGTCCCCGTGGGACATGGCAATGCGTTCTGTATGGTCCTGTGACATTACCAACCAAGCAATTAAAGAAAAACAATAAAGTATGCTGATGCCATTGTGTACAGCTGGTGGTCTGAGGTCCTGAACATGGTGTACGTCTCTATATAACTGCGAAACCTGGGGGTCAGAAAACACACAAATCAACACATATAACAGCAGTGTAAATGTACACATAACAGAATGATCCAGGTCTAGCTAACTCCATGGGCAGCTGAACATCCCATGACCTATTTAACAAACTTCTGAGAATCACCCCGTGAGCCAAACAGCTGGAGGGTGGATGGATGCTGAGACTGTGTTAAATTAAAGTAATGTTTGAAACTTCTCTCTTAATAGGTAGGAAAATTAATTTATGAGGTATTTTTGAGCCTTGCTGAAAGTGTGACACTGCAGGTCAATCAATAATGAATGAAAGATGGGATCTCAAATAAACAGCACATGTAGTTTCTTTAATTTCATTATGACACACGCCACAGACAGAAATTGAACTTGAGTTACCTGTTGTTCCAGGTAATCTGAAAGCCAGGTGTGGCAACCGTTTATAACATATAAACAAAACTTTGGTTGCCATGGAGATTTTGTTTTTTCATGGTTGTCAGAAAACACAGTACTCATTGCTAAGTAACCTGTCAATCACATTTATCAGGTTAAGACATTAGGGAAGTAATTCACCTGTTTCTAATAATAAACAACCTTATGTACAATTCCTGTAATCTAATTAGAGGAAAATCATTTGCAGAGTATCACTTTTTTTGCAAAAAAAAAAAAAAAAGCTTTTAATATTTTTAACTAAAACATAAGAATCTACAGTCCTCACTGTAAACAGTCAGCAACACGCTAAACAGATCAGAGTATTTACCATCTGTGAAATCCTGGTGGATCATAAGCACAGACTCTAAGACAGACACTGCATCCTACCATAAAAGGACAAGTCGAAATAACCAGTGAAAAAGTCAAAGACCAGGTTAAATCTGCCACCGCTGGCAGACACATGAGAATGTTGCCTCACAGAGTCTGGCCTCTCTCATGGCAATCACAGAATGCATGCGGATTTCCTCATATTCAAATATGTTTTCAACTGTACCACAATGACAGCAATTACTCCATGATTGCATATGTTTCGGAATTGTAATTTCATAGCATGATTTTATTTCTCCATCATGATTCTCACGGCTGACTAGACGGGCAGAAATCGGCTCCCTTGTGGCAGACAGCATGACTGGATCTCTGGATTCTTCTGCGGCGATGAAGAATCGAGTCAGTTTGAGAGCTGCAGCGTTTCACAGAGCAGACTCAGCATGGCCCGGTATCAGCTTAGCCGGGACACAGCCTCAGACCCGCACGACAGGACTGGTTGCCGTCAGGGGCACGGTGGAGCCTGTCTCGAAGTCGTAGTCGAGGGTGGTGTGGTTGGCGGTGCCCAGGCTGCTCATGGAGGTGCCTGTGCCCATCTGACGCTCCCGCAGGCTCTGCAGGTAGCTCTGAGGAAGGAAAATGACAAGGTTGACTGCAAGAGCCCAACTTAACACTAATGTATCAGCACTTACATATGCTGACATCATATTGACTTTATACTGTAACACTAGCACCCTCTAGTTGTGCTGTTCATATATTACTGATTTCCAAATAGAATTATAGCAGCACTTTACTGTCAGAGCAAACACATGAGCACTAATTTAAAAAGTCATATTAAATGTAATAGTACATCAGTTTGGATTGAATTTTAATGTCCCTGGGACACCAATCTTGTGTCATCGTATAAGAAAGAATTCCCATCATTCCTTGCTGACACGGACCGGTGCCAGGATGTCTCCGGCGTAGCGCTTGATTGGCGTGGCTTTGCGGCGGTACGTGGCCAGCTGACCCCCTCCCTGCTGCTGCTTCTTGGCCTCTCTTTGGCGGATTCGCATCAGCTGGACCTTCTTCTGCCTCCTGCTGACGATGACTGAGGGTGAAAGAGAGCGCCGTTAGCCGGCGGGCCGGACGTGGCTGCCGGTCGGGGCGGACGGGCGGCTCACCCTCTGCGTGGGAGTATCCGTCGGCGGTCAGCTTCCATTGGACCAGCATTCCCATGAAGCTGAGGGCCGGCCAGATGCCCATGATCACCCAGCTGTACCAGCAGAGCGGAGGGGTGGGCGCCAGGCACAGGCAGTTGTACACGTGTGACGCCAGGGCAAACATCTCCACGAAGTAGTCCGCGCACACTGTCACCACGGCCGCGCCGAACACGGCGGTAGAAACCACCGTCAGGGGTTTCTGCCACTGTAACGCCAACACGGCACACAGCACGCCTGTGCCCAACAGCGCCCCTAGGGGCACCCACACCGTACCTGGTGTGTAAAAATGGCCGATGGCCACCAGAGCGGCGACAGCCAGCAGGAGCCCCAGCAGCAGGCCGGTCATGAAGAGGCCGACACTGCGCACCAGCATGGTAACCATCCCACAGAGCAGGCCGATGCCCAGGCCGATTCCCGCGCTGGCTTCCACGCCGAGCTCTGTGTCCAGCAGCCGCTCTCTGTGACACAGCAGGAAGACGACCACCGAGCCGAACATCAGGCCAGACAGGAACATAACGGCCTTGAAGCAGCGGTAACCTGAGAGGGGAAGAGGAGCAAATGGGCAGGAAAGGTCAGACAGGTAGGGGAAAAAACTGAAATACCATTGCTGAAAGACCAGAGACTGCAGTATTCTGCACACCCACTGGGTGGCAGCAGAGACTATTTTTTTAAAATATACATTCTATCCACAAATTGGTGAACTACCCCAAAGCCAGCGAGTCTGAAGTAAAAACAAGTTCAACATAGGAGTCATTATCATTTTAGCTGAATGAAGACACAAAAAAGTACACCTGGCTAGCAAAGTATCGACAAATACCTCATTCATCTACTAGACAGGTGCTGAGCTAAGCAGGTTTCACTCATCCGAGCCATGACTTGGAAAGCGGAGCAAAAAATTGATTTGAGGTGGGGGGCAGCTCAGGATTCCCATCTGCCTCACCCAGCTGGCAGGAAAGCAGCTAATCTGCTTACACTGGCAGGCAGATTCTAAGCCATTCCCTTGCTATGGGTAGATCAGGCCTGATCCTATTTAACACGGCTTGCTGACAGACTCAGGTGGAATGGAGATGAGAGCAGGTAGAAAAAACAACCAAAGATTGGCACAAAGCGCGGGGGCAGTCTGGGCTTACCAAAGAAGCAGTAGATGATGCCAAACAGGAAGCACATGGAGCAGATCACGGCCGGGATGACTTCGTACTTGCGCTCGATCTCCAGGGTGCACGTGTCCAGCTCAGCCATGCTGGCCTCTGTCCCTTCCAGGACCAGCGGGGAGGGGTCCGTCATGTTGAGGCGGAGGTTCGGGGGGCTGAGACTGAAGATGGGCGATCGATGTCAATTGCAGATTATGTCCATGAGAGCATGCTCAGCTCTGTACCTATAAAGGAAAGGGAACATACAGTCTGGGATCCCAAAGGGACAAGGGACAGCCTACTTATCTATATGCTTGAGCACAACTTCATAAGAGAGCAATGTACATTACACAAAAGCAAAGAAGGGGGCACGCTGGCTCACACCCCCGAAGCGGAGGGGTCTGATTTCTGCCTGCAGCGTCTGTGCAGTTTGCATGTTCTCCCTGTGCTCCTGGTTTCCTTCCACTTTCACAGACATGCATTCAAGCTAAAACTGCTTGTGGTGTACGTGCCCTGTGATGGGCTACTTCCTAGCCAGGGTGTCACCATGCCATTCCTAACTAGGGATAGGCTCCAGGCCCCCATGGTGACCCTGTCCAGAATAAGGAGTGAGAAGATGGATGAATGGATTAAAGAAGATACCATCAAATACATGATACACTTTCTTAGAAACCATAAAAATTTCCCAGCTGTTTGTTTTGGCCCTACAGCCACACTGAAAGCCTATACGAGACACGCTGGCGGTGTGGGGAGGTGCGGGGCCTGACGGCTGGGTGAACAGCACTCCCTGGGCTGACGGCTGGGCCTGCTCGTGGGCCTGCTGGGGTGCGGCTCTGTGGGACACTCCCTCAGAGCTGTGGCGCTGTGGCACAGGCCCGGGCATGTCCCGGCAGGCTGCTCGGGGCATCGAGAGCAGAGTGAGGGTCCAGCAGCGGAGGGTGGCTCGCTGGGAGACGCCCACTCTGCACCCGGGGGGGCTCCCCACAGGAATGTCCAGCAGAGTGCCGGCATTCATCCTCGCGGGCCCCGTAAACTCGGCACAGACGCTGCGGTTCAGACGGCACGGGCACCGAGACTGGAGACCAGCGGGCCGGGTAGAGTGCCCTCTCAGGGGACACGAACATAGCAACGTCCCTCCCCATGCAGGATGCAAAGTCAGCCATTATTAAGCAGTTGATCATTTTTATAATATTAATGAGTATATTTCCCTGAAGCATTCTTAATTCACAACTGAAAGCCTCCGCCAGCTGGTTAGTCAATAATTTTTATTATGCTGAGCAATTTGGATCAGAAATTTAACCCGCCAGAGAAACTGATGGCAAAGCTGATTAATAATGCCGATTCTATGCTTCCTAAACTCCGTGCTGCTATTTGCTTACACTCCAGCTGCTATTTGGTTTTAGCCCACATGTTTTCCAGACGGGGCAAAGCAGACCCCAGCCAGCCTGGCCACTCTCAGACAATCCCCCCCCCCCCCCTCGGGACAGACCCGGCCTGTGAGCCCCCAGAATGATTTGACTTGGAAAGAATGAGGGCCTGCAGGACGATGTCCTTGTGTCGCCCGCTCTCCCATTACAGAGCGGCTCCTCTCAGAGCTGCCCCTCACTGGCCGCTTGTCAGGTTTGTGGCAGGGGCCATATGTGCGTTAACTACCCCCTGCTTCAAACTCAAACAAAAAAAAAAGATACAAAATAAAACAAACAATGTCAGAACACAATCACAGGCTTTGTGGAATGTGGATAAACGATCGGGCCAGATCGCTATCTATTTTCATCGTCAACACGGCTCACCACTGCTTCGAGGCAATATAATTGGATACTGATTTATTATGCCCAGAGCGGTGCCAAAGACACACTTATTGCGAGTTAGTATTACAGCACAGTATAGCTGCATCCAGGTTATATAATACTCCCCTCCCCTCCCCTTCCCATGTTAAGGACATCCCCTATTTGAGCCATTTAGCAGGGAAAACAGAGTGGGGCTGGGGAGAGGTGCGTGGCTCTCTGGTAGGATGTCGTGTCTGTGATTGGAAGGTCATCAGTTCAAGGCCCATGGCTGGCAGAACGATGTCACAGTTGGGCCCTCTGGTAAGGCCTTTAACCCCAATTGCCTCAGGGGCTGTCCAACCCTTATTCCTTGAAATATGTACTTTGGACATAGCTACTTTGGATATAGTCTGCTAAGTGGTTTATAGCCACTCTCCAGCTCGCAGTACCCACGATGTGGTCCGTTCCCACGTCCTCAGCTGTGGCTGCCGTCTGTGAAGATTGAGGGACTGAGTGTAGCAACCCAAAAGCCCACATTATGGGTCCTGTGAACTGGAGAGCAGGGGGCAGAATTAAGGAGGGTGACACCACTTCCACCCCACTTCAGAAGACGCTGCCAGAACTCGCTCACTTGGGCTGGTCCGCATTCGCCGGCTCGCTCGAGCCTTAAAGAGGCCGGCATTGTTCCGCCGCTCCTCTCCTCGTCCTGCGATAACCATGCAGAGCAGCTGACAAAGGCCCCACAGTGAGAGCATGCCTGGGGGGTTTTCCGCATCCCTCACTGGGGCGGGGGCGGGTCAGGGTTGCTGACCCTAGGGTGACATGCACGCACGCGCATGCAAAGCATGTACAACAGCTAGAATCAGAGTCCCGCTCCCTGAGTGAGTGGACCAGCTGGCATGAAAGCCTACGCCATGGTGTACCGCTGCCTGGCACTGAACCCATCACTGTGTCACCTGGTGGCCAGACAATGCCATTTTCACGGCCCCAGCCGGCAGACAGATACGCTGTGAGCTGTCACAGAGAATGCGAGAGGCGTGCGACCGTCACGGTGACATCACAAACCCTGCAGTAGTGATGAGGCGGATCAGGTGACAGTCTGATTGGCAGCTCTGAGGAGACCTGTCCTCACACTTTCAGGAGAGAAGGGATTGAAAAGGACAGCAGAGAGAAAGAACTTTCTCTTCAAAAACAGAAGCGGCCAGCGAAACTGGGGCAGGTGGGATGCCAGCCCCAACACCGAGCTGCTTCGCTTTGCCAAATGAGCAAAGCGTCTGATTACATGGTGCAGCAAATGCAGCCCGGCTGGGGAAGGTCCCACAGCGAAGCGGCACTGTTTGGCAAAATAAAAGGAGCACAAGTGAGAATAGAGAACATGCATAGCGACACACTTCTCCTCAGGACACAGAAGTCTAAATAAAAAGTCTTCAATGTCTAAAGGCAAAGTCAAAATCTCATTTTCTATTGTGAAATTTTTCCCTTTATACAATCCTCAGGAAATGTTCTCTTGAAATCCTCCTGCAATCAGATTCTGAACAGTAAGCATGACTGTTGTGGCTACAGCAGCAAGACACTTACATCATAGTAAACTCAAAATCTAGTGTTTCTGTGAAATCTTTCACAGAGCTCAGGATAGGAGAGGGTTAGTCGTATTTCTGAAGAGCTGTGCAAAGTGTCCCTCACGCCAAACAGCGGCAGCAAAAATACTGCTTATTGGATGCCCTGTTAATTTTGGTGATTTCGCTCTGCTTATAGTCACAGATGAATGAGCAAAAACAACAAACAACAAAAAAGAGAATGAGAGAAGGCGAGAGAATAGAGAAGTTGCCATGCAGCTGCAGAGGAGAGGAAGCGCTCCACATGAGGGGACGGGGGACGGACACCTCCATGCTCGGTCACCGTGGATACCCCACATGGTCACGCTACCGTAAAAGGATCTAAACCACAGGCCTTCCTGCCGCTCATTAATCAACAACAGGGACCTGAACCACATCGCCAGGCTGCTGGCTCATCCCTAGAAATCCGGCCTGCTATCGCCTGAGCTCGCAGCGTTACACGAAGAAGTAGGGCTGGAGGGGGACAATGCTGCTTTGTATTTCTGAAGACTCATGCAAAGTAACAAATGGGCAGCATGCACTGATTTTATTCCGAACAGCACACTTGTGTAAAAGAAAGTGTAGCCATCGTAACAGCTAAGACCGCAGCTACACAGAGGCTGGATTAAGTATCCGAAAGGCCCCTTCTGTTAGACCCTAAAGCAGAGTACTTAACTTAGTTAGGACAATTCCATGGGTCCCTGAGTGACAGGGGCCCCAAAAAGTTGAAACATAAATGGATTGGTCTGGGTTTGGGGCCCAATATGGTACGTTTTCATAGGGCCCAAGATCTCCAGCTGCACCCCTGCCACTAAATACTATACAATGACAATATTGTAAACATTATATTCATACCTGCCTTAGTACTGAAATGTATACACAAAGTTTGGTATTTGCAAACAAAAACAGTTGTGTAATAACTTATCCCTGTATATTGTCGGGAATCCCCACTGCTACATGAAACATATTAAAAATAACTAATGTAAAGTCCGACTTGCAAAAAACTTGATACACACATAAGAACATAAGAACATAAGAACATAAGAAATTTACAAACGAGAGGAGGCCATTCGGCCCATCAAGCTCGTTTGGGGAGAACTTAGCTAATAGCTCAGAGTTGTTAAAATCTTATCTAGCTCTGATTTAAAGGAACCCATGGTTTTAGCTTCCACTACAATAGCAGGAAGACTATTCCATACTCTGACTACACGCTGTGTAAAGAAGTGCTTCCTCAAATTTGTTTTAAAATGTTCTCCCGCTAATTTCCACTTATGGCCACGAGTTCTAGTATTTAGACTAATATTGAAATAGTCATTTGGCTGAACGGCATCCAGACCCGTTAGAATCTTATAGACCTGAATCATATCCCCCCTTAGCCTCCTTTGCTCAAGGCTGAACAGATTCAGTTCCGCTAACCTCTCCTCGTAAGACATTCCTCTAAGACCAGGAATCATTCTCGTAGCTCTTCGTTGCACCTTTTCTAAGGCAGCAATGTCCTTCTTGAGGTATGGTGACCAAACCTGCACACAGTATTCTAGGTGGGGTCTTACCAAGGAATTATATAAGTGTAACATCACCTCCCTTGACTTAAACTCCACACATCTAGAGATATAACCCAACATTCTGTTCGCCTTTTTTATTGCTTCCCCACATTGGCGAGAGTGGGACATGGAAGCATCAACATACATACCGAGATCTTTCTCGTAATCAGCTACCTTTATTTCAGTGGAACCCATAAAATATCTGTACTGTATATTTCTGCTCCCTGCATGGATTACCTTACATTTATCTGTGTTAAATTTCATCTGCCAAGTATCAGCCCATTCGCTAATTAAATCCAGATCCCGTTGGAGCCTCTCTGCTGCTAGATTAGTATCTGCTACCCCGCCCACCTTAGTGTCGTCTGCAAATTTAACCAGTTTACTGTATGTATTCGTGTCAATATCATTAATGTAAATTAGGAACAATAGTGGTCCTAAAATTGAACCCTGCGGTACCCCACTATAAACGGAGGCCCACTGTGACATAGTGCCTCTAATAACTACTCGCTGCTTCCTATCAGTTAGCCAGTTTTTGATCCAAGCTGCCACAGTTCCTAAAATTCCTGCAGCTTTAAGCTTTAACAAGAGCCGTTTGTGGGGGACAACATCAAAGGCTTTCTGGAAATCTAAGTAAATCACATCATAGGCCTTTTTGTGATCAATTTCACTTGTAGCTTCCTCAAAGAACTCAAGCAGATTCGTTAAGCAGGATCTACCTCTCCTAAATCCATGTTGGCTATCCTTTATAATGTTATTTGCATCTAGGTAATCTACCATTTTCACTTGAATTATAGCTTCCATTATTTTTCCAGTAATGCTAGTTAAACTGATTGGCCTATAGTTTGCCGGATTACTTCTATCCCCTTTTTTGAATATGGGTGTTATATTAGCATGCTTCCAATCTGATGGTACCACACCCGCAGATAACGATTTCTGGAATATTAAAGTCAAAGGTTGGCTAATAATATCCCTCATCTCTTTCAAGACTAAAGGTAAGATGCCATCAGGCCCCTGTGATTTATTTATTTTGAGTTTAGCTAGGCTTAGTATCACATCAACCTCAGTTATACATATATTGGTCATAGACGATGCTGTATTCGTATTAATTGGTGGTAAGTTACTTGTGTTCTCTATTGTGAACACCCTTGAAAAATAATCATTAAACTCATTTACCATATCAATTTCGTTATCAATTATAAGGCCCTTACTATCCTGTAAATTAGTGATTTCAGCTTTTAGTGCTCTCTTGGAGTTAAAATATTGGAAGAAACCTTTACTGTCATGCTTAGCCTCCAATGCAATTTTTCTTTCTACATCCCTCTTTGATAGCCTAATGTCATTTTTTAACTCTGCCTGTAGACTTAGATACTCCTGCTTGATTTTGAAATCATTAGTTATTTTCCAGTTGTGGAACAGAGCCCTTTTCCTCCTGACTTTATTCTTAATTTCCTTAGTAAACCACCTTGGTTGTCGTTTCCTAGATTTAGTTTTGCTGGAAACAGGTATGAAGTCCTCTTGCACTTGCAACAATGTGCTTTTGAAAAATTCCCATGCCTCTTCTACTGTTTTGCTATTTAACTCTGTCCAGTTTACAGTTTCTAATTTCCGTCTCATACCATTAAAGTTAGCCTTCCTAACATTGTATACTTTTAATTTAGACTTTGCTCTTTGGACACTAAAATTAACCTCGAATTTAACCATGTTATGATCACTACCGTACAATGGGTCTAAAACCTCTAATTTTCCAATCCTATCCTGGTTATTACAAAAAACGAGATCAAGAAGGGCTTCTCCCCTGGTAGGAGTATTAACAAACTGAGTAAAAAAACAATCCTGTACTAATTCCACCATCTCAAGTTCATTTACAGAAGAGCCAGAGACTGTGTCCCACTGTATCCCAGGTAAATTAAAATCACCCATAACCACCACATCATTTTTATTACTCATAATCCTGATATCATCATATAATATTCTGCTTTCCTCTACAGCCACATTAGGTGCCCTATAACAAACCCCGACAATTAGGCCATTTGAATCTTTAGCATCAAGTTTGATCCATACAGCTTCTGAATTTTTATTTTTATCAGTGAGATCCCTTGCCTGCAAGTTTTCTTTTACGTATACTGCAACACCACCTCCCTTCTTGCCTATCCGGTCTCTACGGAACAACGTATAACCATCCATATTATATTCATCACCATCATTGTCACTCATCCATGTTTCAGTTATTCCTATAATGTCGTAATTGTCTGAAGAAATTAAAGCCTCTAAGTCGTTAATTTTGTTTCTAATACTCCTAGCATTCAAATACAGACCACTAATGGTAGGCCTTTTACAGTGTCTACTTTTAATTTTTATTTGGGCTTTCCGTCTCTCCCCACATAAATTCTTAACTGACCTCCCTGCCCCCCCAGTCCCTAGTTTAAACATTCCTCAACTATTCTGCACATACGCCTCCCCAATACACTGGTTCCCCTATGGTTCAGATGCAACCCGTCCGGCTTGAACAGGTCCCACCTGTTCCAGAAGGTCTTCCAGTGCCCCATAAACCTGAACCCCTCTTTCCTACACCACCATTTTAGCCACGCATTTAATCCCCTTATCTCAGCTAATTTTGCCTGACTTGCACGTGGCACGGGAAGTATTCCAGAGAATACCACCGTGGATGTTCTGCTTCTGAGCTTATCCGCGACTTCTATAAATTTATCTTGCAGAACAGCCCTTCTGCCCTTTCCTATGTCATTGGTGCCAACATGCACCACGACCACTGGATCCACCCCGGCTGGGGCCAAAAGCCTGTCCACTCGATCTGGAAGGTCCCCTACCTGGGCACCAGGCAGGCAAGACACCGTACGGGACCCTCTATCACGGGTGCACACATAACTATCTACACCTCTTATAATTGAATCCCCAACTACCACAACCTCCCTCCTACTAGGGTTAGGTGGCTCCTTGGTGCCCAAGGGCCCACCTGCCTCCCCAGTCTCTTCCGGCTCTAAAGCTGGAAGCACCTGAAAGCGGTTAGAAACCGTTACTTCAGGTGATGCCGCCTCTGTGAACTGTGTACGTCCTTTTCTACCTCTACGACCTACGTTCACCCAGCTCTCTCGACCTACCTGTTCATCATTCTCCCCCCTCCCCGCTTGTGACGTACACATAGTCTCCCTAGAAGGCGTATTAACTCTCTCCTTTAACTCATTGCTATGCTGGATGAGAGCCAGCCGCTCCTCTAGGTCACGAACCTGGACCATGAGTGAGTCAACTAACCCACATCGCTCGCAGACGAAGTCCGACTGGACGCAAGCATCCAGAAGGGCAAACATCTTGCAAACACAACACTGAGCTGGCCCCATAATTACCTAACTCACTATGTTCCCGTCCTTTACTCCCAGCCCAGTATATTAATAGAGAATATATAAACTTTTAGTTGATCTAATTAACGTATAGTTAAAACAGAGTGCCGAGTACACTAAAACACTAAATTAACACTTGCGTTAAATCGGTACTTTATTATAAATTATCCGGCAGCGTCAGCGATAACAACCTTTAAATTTAACTTTTAAAATAACCAAATTTACAATTACTTACCCGAGATTAACTTCCTGCTGAACCACGTTTAGCTTAAACTAAAGCGAAGTTGCTCTAGGGAGGCCAAAAAACCACAAAAACCCTCTCAAAGCAGGCTACTGCCGGAGCGGGAAAAAAAGTGGAAAATGTCCTCCCGGCCCCGACCGGCGACCGAGCAAAGCTCCGGAGCAACTGACCTTTTAGAGTTAATGTTACCGATGTTCGATAATATTACCCGCGGGTGTTTGATGCGAAGGACGCAAACAGAAACGCCACTCGCGCCCGCGGCTGTCGGTAACACTCACAAGGACAGACAAGTACACACGTAAAAATAAGAGTAAAAAATAAAAACAACAACAACCACCCACGTAACCGTGCTGGCACACAAACGCTCAAATATACTTTACAGATAATTCAAATCAAATCAACCGCTTCAACAGGCACACAACACAACCCGTCCGGCTTGAACAGTACAGCAATCCCAGCAGCCCCAGCAGCCTCTACAGCAATCCCAGCAGCCACACTAAGAAATAGTTTTTTTTAGTATTACACAGATGTTTACTGTGGATAAAACATCCTGCACAAAATAATGAAAGAACTGAACTATCAGCTTTAGTTCTGTTCATCATGTAAAACACCTCTTGTATTTTTAATCATTTTTCGAATCGGAAGGGGGGCAGGCCCACCACGGTTAGATGGGTGAGGATGGATCTGTTTTTGCTTTACCCCCGTGTCTCTCATTAGCGTGGTCATTTTTGGCAGAAATATCAGACCAAATGCGCCATGGCAGAGTCTATGCAGCGTTGTTTCACTCACCAGTTGAAATGGTAGTTTTATATTCATTGAGAGGGTCTATAAGTGTCTCAATCCCTCCTGGGAGATATGGTGGTTTAGTGGTGCTGCTGCATGCGTGGAGCTTGCATGTTCTCACCCTATTTGTGCAGGTTGCCTGAGGGTACTCTAGATTTCACCTACTATATAAATAACCAGGCTTCTCTAAATTGTTCAATGTGTGAATGTATGTCCTTCCACAGATTGGCATTGGAATTACGCTTATTGGACCGATTGCTTTAGACTTACCTGCTCTACTGCGATGCCAAACATCGGGTCCTAAATTATATAGAACTTTTATGGAACGTTTGTTATATTGCTAGAGGAAAATTACAATAATTATCGTTATTGTATTATCGCCTAGCCCTATGGCATGCAACATCCTACAGCATATTAAGTTCTCACAGTGCGATTAACTGCACTCAGAAAACACAGTGCTTCATTTTTAGCAAACATGCATTATTAATGGCTCAGGACACATGCCAGGCATGGACTTCAAAACCACTTCCTTGCAGAAATACAGTGCAAAGACTTTCGCATGTTTAGGGGCACAGTGAGAGTCGGCCTGGAGGCACTGGTAATCCACAAGCAGACCCGCTGGGACCCTGGAGCTGAGCCGTGGTGAATGGGTGCCTGGTCTGGCCTCTGAGCCAGCAGACAATCCCTCCTTTCAGTCCACTGGCCCGCAAGCCTCTCAAACGGGAACCAGAATCAGCGGGAGGTGTGGGAGGCTGACGATCTGACGGTGGAGGCTTTATCATAGAGGGGAAACTAAACAATGCCACCCTAAGAACATCTTCTGAAGTTGCTTCTGGGATTTAAATGCAGATTGCAGCATCCATGTGTATTCGCCTCCTTAAGAGCCTGTTTCCACATTTCACTCGTACTACACGTGACAAAGTGGAACGACCTTCATTCTCCGTCGAAAACTATCTGGCTCGTTGCTGTGGTCCCTTCCCATAACAGCTCTTATTGAAAACAGTTCAGATGCTCATTTCGGCTGAAAAGGGACTGAGATCATGGGTGGTTAATTTGAAAGAGACGGTATGAAGACCAAAACCCCACACAGAGATCAATTATATAGCAAAAGCAATTAACAGAAATATCTGCCATCATCCTTATAAGAAAGCAATGGAATCCATGAATTGCACATATTGTACATTTTCAACAGGATGGGAAAAACCAAGAAAACTCAAGAACCTTTTTGCTATGGTTCTGGCTCCAGCACTGGAGCATGTGGTCCTGATATCAAACTTGGCCCATCATCAGTCCAAATAGCAACGGGTTCCATTCTGGGTCTCCCATGCGTTCATACGGCTGACTGCCCAAAGGGTAAATAAAAGTGGGTGGGTTAATGGCAGCAGAGCTATCTGATTGGAGCAAAAATGAGTGAGGCTCTCCCGTCGCGGTGCAATGTTTTCCATCAGCAGCAATGTTCTGCATAGACCTATCAGCCAACAGCAGTGAAGCCTCATGCCCTCTTGCCCTCCCCAGCACCCTGGCGTCCTCTACATCGGACATGCCATTAACTGCACACTACACCCCGGGTGATTAATAGCCCCACGTCTGGCCCCCGGACTGTCAAGTCCATATGTCCAACTGTCACCCCACTCAGCACCTGCTAGAGAGGGGCACTCAAGGACCTTATTTATAGACCATCCAGCCACGATGGCAACTTCGGGTGTGACGAGTAAATTGAATTAAAATGGCATTAAGAGAATCTATCACCACATGCCTTTGTGCGGGGGAGTGTCTTACATAAACCAGTACTGTCATAGGTACATACTCATGATAAAAATACTAAAATTATTCCAAAGTATCCAATTCAAGTGAAATCAATAACATAAAAAGCTGACGACGTACAACCAGTCTAAAACAATAATCCATGAAAAAGGCGAGACAGGAAGTGGAATATTCTGACTCTATGCTGACCACTAATCTTCTGTGTTAAATCACTACAATGTTGTCAACGTGCCAGCAGGAAGGGGAACAAAGTAGATAAGCTTTTGTACCTATAAATACAAAGCATAATGGCTACTTTCACGATAAACTCATTGTTATTTCTCAGATAAAAGAAAGATACTCTCAAAATTTTGGCTTACTTTAAATAGGGGGACACTCTCAAAAACGGTCTGTCTGGCAAGAGCAGGGTTAGGCATTCGGTCTGAAAAAGTTCTGATATTCATTGCAGAAACGTCTCCTTCCAAAAATCTCCAGCCAGGATGGCTTAACATAGGAGCATGATTTATTTTTCGTGAGTATGGATAGGGCTGGCTGAGTATCAGTGCAGATTATTTTATGTTTTATGGCAGCTTAACACGCAGTGTTGTTTTTCTGCCACGTTTTCCTCCTCCATCTCACTAGCGCAAAACAAAGCAGTAACACCGTTTAATAAAGAGCCATGAGCCAGGTTTCAGGCCCAGCCCATCAGCAGTTGAGAATGGAGGGAATGTCCACAACAGGAAGCTAATGCTTCCTTCAGAGGGCCATCTGAGCATTCCAGTGAGGTCTGTGCCTGAAATTTCTCCCTGCTGAACGTGAAACATATTTGTCTAATAGGCATTTCAGTATCGTCTGTAACCAATGACCAAAGAACATGCACTGAAATCTCTAACCCCAAACACCAAATATTTAATTTGATGGAAATACATTCTTTACATTAGAACATTAACAAATTACTATAAAAAACAAATTTAGGCTAAATGGTTTGTTTGACACTATTTGTTATTGCTATTGTGTGAATTCAGCTGTACAGCCTGAGAAAATTCTAATTCTGCGTAGTGAAAAAGCCAACTTTTTGGTATCAGAGTCTGCAGGTAATAAAAATAACCGAATTATTATTATACTTGGTCTTTGATGACTTAATATACATGTAAAGTACACATTTCGGCCGAAGTACATTTTCTAATCTTAACAACTGCTCTGTGTACCACTTATAAACCTCATTCATGTGGTCCATTTAATCAAGGCCCTCAATAAGACTATTCCTTTAAACACAGTTAATAAATAACATGACTATTTAATCGTCAGTATACATGCACACATTTATAGAGGAAAATAAAAAAATTAACCAACAGACACGTGAGCTTAAAACACACACAGCTTAGCAATTATCGACCAAGAACACCAACACTGATCACCCCAAACAGGCACAGCAATGTTGAATTGTATAAGCAAGTCGCTGGCCAGGACCAAGTAAATACCAACATTTGGATGGTGCAGTTGACCTAAACTAAGAAAGACAAATTATGGAAAAACACAGATTAAACATTTCTTGAAACCACACTTCAATGGTTTTCATTTCTGGCTCATTTCACTTCTTGGCACTGGGAAGAAAGGCCCAGTGTTCTGTGGATGGCACCCCAATACACCCAAGAACCCAACACAGAGGGTCCACTGGGTATCGGAAATACACTCAGTAACTATGCAGATACTTCTCTGTAGTGGAAGCACAACTGAAGCCCAGTCCTTCAAATCTGGAACCAGAAACTGGTTTGTAAAGAAGCAGAATATGGAAGGCATTGCACAGGCTGGAGAAGCTATAACAGGTGCATTAAAACCATCAGAAATACATTTTTAAGGTTTAAAAAGGAGAATGGATGGGTGGTGAGCCGTTATACATGGAGCAGATGGTTCTTACAGGTGACAGGCATTAAGGGAGATTAATGCTGCCTCTAACAACTGTTTTTGTATCAATTAATCTATTTTACCAATTAAGACAACACTTAAGGTGGCTTTTCCTCTTCTGGCGGTCCACAATCCAGCACGGCGTGCGTGCCTTTCCTCTTCAGGTGCTCGTACATACCGCTAGTGCTACCGCGGTATGCAACTGAGACTTTGCGCAGTGTTAAACCACCTTTTTGTTTTGTGATAATTTGAAGAACTCCCATAATTACGTAGTGATATTAAAGGAAAACTTGTTATAACGAAATGAAGCATTTTATAAATCAAAAAGGTAATTTTATTACAATAATTTCAAAAAACGATGCGTCAATATAGAATACGCATTTTCGTAGTCGATGACGTTGACGATGTCTACTAATCGCGTCAGACCTACAGGAGATCTCAGATCCCCTGAAAAGACATTCAACTTACAGTACAAAACAGCTTAACTATATATGACAAGTTTAAAGAGCTTCCTTTGTCTTAAAAATGTAGTTACCATTTTATACGTGCAACTGTTGCTGGAAGGGAAATATGTGTCGTCCACATCAGAAATCAAACTTCCCCAAAATAACACTAGTTTTACTGGCAGAAGAACTTCCAGAGATTTTAACAAAAAGAGCATTTAACCTAACTCGGTGAAAGCTCTTGATCAAACTAAAAGCATGGTTGCTGATAGCAAGTGACAGTTATAACTAATGAGAAAACACTGGACAAACATCAGAAGGTTACAGAAAGAATAAGGGCTTTAGTTTCCTCTGTAGGAAACAGCATGACTGAATCCAGATAATGGATGTGTATAGTTACATGAGCATTTACAATACCTTAACCGTTATTGTTAAATAGTACTTATAATTATACTACGTTTTCAGTGCTGCTCCCATTTTTAAGTTTGGCAAAACAAAACCAAAAGGCTAAGTAAAACCAGAGACACACAATATGCTTTTGTTTCCAATGGCAAAGCAGTCCTCACAAAATTAACAGAACTATAGCTACACTGTGCTATAAGAACCTCCATACAAACACTTTGCACATTTTTGTCTCACTGTATTTGACACACTGTTTAAACAGAAGTCCAATTTAGCTACATGGCTATAACTTTATTTACAGCCGGCTCCAGTTGCTAGGGTGAAATATCAGCTTCTAATTTCCACAGTTAGGTTGAAAAAAGGCACATCTAAAAGGCAAGATGAGAGACCTCTCCCAAGCAGATTCCATCTGGGAAGTAACTGGAGATGCAATGTGTCCACCAGAGAGGGCAATGACCAACATTACACCTCCTAGAGAACAGATGGCCTTCTGCTCTATGACTGACACACACACACACACACACACACACACACACACCCTCCAGTGAGGCCACGTGTGATCGCAACAACCTGAAAATATGCAGAGAAAAGCTACACACCTTCTATAAGATCAGAGGATGAGGTCATCATCCAGGTTGTAAACAAAGGGAAAGGCAACGAGTTCTTGAAGTGCTCAGCATGTGTTCCCAATATGTTGCAAACGAACCCACATGCCCTCTTGCTTAACACATCTCTATTGTAAAAAAGAAAACCTCACATCACACCCTGAATACAAACTATACAAAAGCCAACCAGATGAAGTTAATGAAAAAATGAGTACATTATTATAGTTCAATATATAGCAAAGGACAAGTAGCACACCTGAACACAGACACCAGCTGAAAATGTGTTTTTGTACCTATATGAGGGAGATAACCGGTGCGTGTCTTTATACCTCAGTCACTCCACCTAAAAGCCCTATCTCAGGTAACCATTGGCGTTGGGGTTAGACAGAAAGCACCAAGCCAAAAAGTATTCAATTAGACATCAGATAACTGACGTGTTGCTCTTCTAGCACCTGCAAGAATTTTCTAAATACACATTTTGCAAAGAACTAATTAATGCACACACTTAAAATGAAGAAGAAACACTTCGAGTTTGAAAAGCTCCACTTAAGTGATTAACTTTTATTTGCTCATAATTTATGAGGAATAACACATGAGCTCGTAAACCAAGTTTCGCGCTGACACTGCACGCATTTTGCAGCCGGAGTCAGAAGGAAGGCAAGGAAAAAAAAACAAGATATTCTAGGTAGGTGATCGGTCATAAAACGAACAAAAAGCAATAATTAAAGCCAGTTTAGCGTAACAGTAAATAAGCACGATGAGCAATGATAAGTTTATCAAGTGGAGTATTAGTCTTTTTCGCACGTCAGTTAGTTATCTTATATAAATAGTGCGTGTAGCCAGCTAAACTTAACATACCTGTTTACCTGGCCGCGTAGGACTGTGTCGGTGACGAAGAAAACCGAAGTGAAAGCGGATAAAAGCCCCAAACAAACAGGTGGGCCGCTTATTTCGCCGCTTTCCGTTCGCTGCAGGCTCGCAAACTGACCAGTATATCCCCCTCGAGCAGTCGGCCCATTTCTGATGGGAATACTGATGTAGATTTATCCTTAAATGTTCTTCTTAGATGCCACCCGTCACTTATGAATTGGCGAATCGACGCTTTCTTTTTCCTTTATTTTTTTAAACATCCAAAAAACACTTCAGAGGCTACAACGGAGCGAAGTAATAACAGTCTGCAAGTCGGTTATTGACTATTTTGACGTGTTGCTATATTAGCTAGCGCATTCCCCCTCCCCAATGCTGGATCGGAGACATGAGTCTGGAAAAAGTTAGCTAACTGGTAATGCTGGCGTGCCCTATATCACGCCGCGTTCACTTCTTTTTCTTGTTTTAAAACTGATGTCACGGATATGTAGCTCGCTTGCCGAGGCTTTCTTTAATTCCCCACCAAAAAGTTTCATCGGAGTTTCTTTCCTGCTAAGCCAGCAACAGCTGAAAGTGTTTGACATCATAGGCGATCCTGGGACCATCTGTGCCGGCTGGGGCGAGAGGGTGGCCGCGGGGACGCAGCGACATGCGACGCTCACACGGGGGTTGCCAGATCCTCTATTTTTACGGTCAACACGCGCGCAAAAATCTCACGCAGTGCACTGTTCATTATCATTTTATCCTTAATGTTTAAACGCTTAAGTTAAATATATAGCAACTTTGTAGTGTGGAAACTATTTTCTCCTAACAAGAATTCCACTTAATTGTTTTTCTGTTCCTTATCTCAGCAGCGGTGCAAGGAAAGTTTGAAGACACATTTTACCTTAAATGTGTAATCATATTAAAGATTTTATGCTCAGTTCCAAAATAAGCCATTCAGTGCATATATATATATATATATATATATATATATATATATATATATATATATATATATATATATATATATATGCCTACGATGAAGTTTTATTTTCCATATCTAGTAATTCCATATAACATGGACTCAAAACAGCACAGATTATAAACACACCAGCAGAGAGAATGTTGCTTTTTTTCTACAAGTACATATTTCATTTTATACAAAGGTATCGGTTAAAGCAATTATTCATAATTTTCTATAGATTAATGGGGATTTTCCCCAACGTGGCAACCCTGGCCTTGCATGTGGCCGTTATTTTCATTTGAATATAACAAAAGTGAATGTTTGGGGCCTTGACAGCAGCTGAATTAAGCTAAACCAACAGAAGGTGCTGGATACACTATACTACATCATGACGCTTCATGTAAAAATAGTCAACTAGTAGTACAAAATCTACTTTTCCCATACAGAAACCATTGACTCCTTGGATTCCTAATCTGTCATTTTATGGGAAAACTGCAAGATCGTTTCTGATTTCGAATAATTCCAATTAGAGAATGAAATCATAATTGGTGTAGTGTATGAATAAAAACACCCACATACTGTAAACTGGTCCTGCATGAGAAACAGCACCCCCCTCCCCCCCCCTCCCAATTTACATGAATTGCCATTCAGTTGCAGCATACCAACCAGATGTAACCAACGGCTGAAGCATTTCTATGAGGAGAAGGAAAAGAGAGGGAGTGAGGGAGAGAAAAGCCGGCCATAATATGCCCTGAATGGAGCTGTGTTCTCAGGCATCTCACAGTCATTCACAGAGCCGCCTTCTGACGGAGATTTGAACGTAAACAGCACAATCCGTTAGCTAAAAAAAGAAAAGCAAAAAAATCCAAGAAGGCAAGTCCTGCTTCTAATGGGTGGTCGAAAGTAGCTATAACTGATGTTGTCAGCCAATTACAAAGATATTTAAAGAAAAACAGCTAGAACAATTAACATGTGAGAGAATGAAAAGCGTATACTAAGTTAATGTCGCTAATATAACGCTTAAGCGTTTTGTATAATTTGCAAAGTCTGTATTATTGTTCAAGATTTCATTCTACAGGAAATGTGTCTTTTTTTGTTGATAATAAAGACAATATGAGGCATGGTAGATAGAAAACATTTGCAAATGAAGAAGGGGGAAAGATGAAATAACAGGTACCTTGCTATATATATATATATATATATTAGTCTAAGATATTATAGACAAGGGGATATAGGAATCGGAAGGTATTGTGAGCAGGGAGACCAGGTATCATCAAAATGTTTAATATCATTGCTCAAGGTGGTCATGTATTTTTTCCGATGACCCCCATGAGGTAGAGTTTAATTGTGATTCGTAATGTGAGTTCTGTGAAGGAATTTATATTGCATTGGATAGATTTCAGAATTCCATGTCATGTTATTGTGTAGGATTTGCCAATTGGTTTGTAATATTTGTTTACTTCTTTCCTAATGGCTTCTTTTAATTGGATGTGCTGTGTTTGGTATATTATAGGTCATCACTGGATAATTGTCCCCAGCTTTTTGTTCCTCTAAGACACCATGTTGGGAAAGAAATGGTTTTAGTGTTAATTATAAACATAGGGTTATGACATAATGGGATATGAGTGGATGGTGGTGAGGCTGTAATTAAGAACTTCATTTGATCTCCAGGACTGGCAAACTGAAGGAAATGTGTAATGTTTGTTTGGTTTAAATCCCAATTAAAATATAGTCTAAATCTCTTCCGCTTTAAAAGTTGACCTACATACTGTAATGTTTCTCTTTAAGGGCTCTGTACATTACTATGAGTCCCAACAAAACACACAGGACTGCTGAGCTTGTTGTGATTTACTGTCTTGACCACACCGGATTTATTTGTTGCTGGACATCACTCCTCCGGCTTAAAGGGCTCCTGCTTATGTTTATCTTTTGACGACTCTACTTCTCCATCCCTCACACTCCGGGCTGACCGGATAAATCTGGCAGGAAGTGGTTAATGTAGGCCAGATGTGGGGAGTGGAGTCCAATACAGCTGCAGAAGGCAGGGAGAGTTTGACTGTGAAAAGCTGAAGATCTCAGGATGCGAAGTGACAGACAGACCAGGGCTTTAAAATACCACGGACAAGGATGACATGGTGCTCATGCCTTGGAAAGATGCATGAGTTTATATATCTTTGGAGGGGAAAGTATATAAGCCACTTTTATAAGATAAACAGATGTTGAGTTGTTTTTACATGTATGGTGTGAAAAAAAACTAATCTAAGAGCATCTCAGGGGTGATTGCATAAACCAGAAGGTTGTACTTCAGTGTCGTCATGCATACAATTTGACTCGTTATCTAACTTGCATCAATAGAAACTATCGGACTGTATATGTTGTCTATTTACCCCAGGTAATAATTGTATTTTGGAATGAAATATTTAAAGCCAAACTAGCTTTTAGCGAAATTTCCTATCTGACAGATGTTGTGATTTAACGAAATTTACACTCACCTCTAATTATGAGTTAACTATCACTAGCAAGTCACAAATCGGCGTATTTGAAAAAACTGGAATCTGACCTGAGTGTCACATTAAAAAAACAAAGTTTCCTATAAAAGAGACTCATATGTATGAGCTAGGTTATAAAAGCTGTTACTGTTCCATGATTGTGTTGTAGGATTTACCTGATTAATTTGACTGACTTGATCGCCTGCACACAAAGAACCAGCAATGATAATTAGAGTTCAGAGTGATTTTAAAGATTTTAAAGTTTTAATTTACAAATTTTCCTTGCTTATTTGTCTTTTTATTGCTGTGGAATGGTGTTGTAATCATTTTAAAATGAGAATGTTGGCTCCCTCTGGTGGTCATAATGAATAACACCAAAACTTCGTGGGTGTAAGTATCCGTCAGTTCAGGTCGAGGTTGCGCAAGAACCAGGGGGTGTTCCACGAAGCAGGGGCCTGTACTACGAAGCGGGGTTACTGGCTAACTTGTCGGATTTAAGGTAGTCTGGGCAAAATGTAAGTGAACAAATATATAGTCTATTTAAAATGTGGTACCTTAAATCCAACAAGTTACCCTGATAAGCCAGTAACCCCACTTCGTAGTACAGGCCACAGGATTTCTTGGTTAGCTGGTTGTAACTAAAGTTGGAATTCATGATTGTCCAATAAGAGTTTAGGTAAGGAGCATTTCTATTGGACAATAATGAGTTCTAGCTAAGTTAAAACCAGCTAACCGAGAAATCCTTCTTCGTGGAACACCCCCCCTGGAGGGTCTCCCAGGAAGCATACGAGACAGAGCAGGAGTACACCCTGAATGGCCATGGCTAGCATGCCACGCTTGACTAATCAATACCTCATGAAAGTAATTAACCAATTGAGTGAATTAATTGGGTGAAATTTAACGAATACATGAAATGGCTGGAGTGCCCCCAAGAATAGGACTCATGTACTTTTATTCACCCATAAGATGCCATGCCTGAAACTGGTCATTTTTTTCTGCCTCTGTGTATTACAGTATTCTATATACTATGCTAGTTTGTAGTATATTTGTAGTATATTTTCTAATCAAGTAAATGCCACTTGCCCCTGACAAATATCTTTAAACATAATTTTGCATGGTACTGTATGCATGAAAACACAACAAGCATTTATATATAGGCCATGTATGCATATGCCTTTGCATGCTCAGTGATTGTATCTTTACGGACAAATGACAATTACAGATTCGTGTTTTTTCTTAAATACTTATTAAGATGTAATTGGATGATTTTTCAGAAAACGCCGACGGATTGTAACTCTAATATGACCCACGGCAAAGAACATAACACTTTTTAATTTGACTATTATACTTTAATTTTCTCCGGCGAAAACCCTGATTTATGATGCGCAGACGTTGCTTAAGGCATCAAAACACTATTGGTGGAGATCAAAGAATACTTTTAAGGTATGACTAAAAAATAATAATGTGTGAGGGCGTGTTACTGACTTAGATACAGATATCAAAATGCAATGAGGTTACTATAGGAACAACACAAAACTGACTGCTGGTGCACTTGGGAAGGCTATTTTTTCTCTCAGTATAACAGTCAGTAAGTGAGAAAATGCTCCTCTTTCTTTTCTCTCTGGAGTTTACAGGACACACCCCAGCTTTTGGTTAAGTATGTTGCAATGCTGATTTTCCAGATGTTGAAAATTCGACAAGGAAGTATGACCTCGTCGTGTTTTCTTTTTCCTTTCTCGACTGGCTACTTCTTCTTCTGTGACAAGCACGTTGGCACTTCTCTAAACATCTCTGTCAAATTCTCTGTCCTTCCTGGACTCACTGACCACCTATGGAGAGGGAAATCACAGGGGGTTAGTTGGATAGCCATGTGAAAACTGAAAACAAACAAAAAATATGAAAATATCCTGACAGGTGGTGCTTTTGAACAGTTTGGAATGTGCTGAGACTGCTGACCTCTCCATCATGTGTCTCTATGGTTTTGATCAGCAGCATCCGCTTGGTCTGCGTGTCTAGGGTGCGGTCAAACTCTATGTAGAGGAGATGGCAACATAGGATGAGTTAATTTGCAATGAGGTGGGATGGAGCTGCAGGTCAACACTGAAGGACAGAATGGCACATTCAGGAGCTGCATGCATACATAAGTTTTGTTGGTTGTGATGTGTGTACATATATATATATATATTTAGCACGGTCTTCCAGGGTCCCTGGAGCAATTGGGGTCTTGTTCAAGGTCCTAACAGTGATATGATTTCTCCATCAGCCATGGGATTTTGACGACATGACCTCCCCACATAGGGTGTGTTAGCCTGGGTCTTAGTGTTTATGTGGTTGTCAGCCAGTGTGCCTGTGAGTCGTCTTCAATGCAGGTGTGTTCCAGATCCTCACCTGTGCTTCGTAGGTTAAGGGAGGAGAAGTTGTGAACAGGAGCTGTTATTCTATAGGAAAGAGGCAGACAAAGGGGTGATGGATTCACCTGATGGTTAACCATGAGAGAGAAATACTACAGAGAGCCTCATACTGTATGTGCACCTCCTGGACTCAGACCAAAGGGTCTCCTGCCTAGGATGGAAACTACTCTCCATGAACAACCTCAGTCATGAAACATATTTTCATTGATCTGGATTTTTATACTGTGTTTTACGTCTTATTTTGTCTTGAGTGTTGAATTCCATAATTTTTTAATTTGGTGTCTTATATTTCTCATGGTTTATGTTTTTTACATATACTTGTATTTTCACTACGACCAAGAAAAACGATATTTCATCTCACCGTATGACTCGCGTATCATGGAGCTGAGGCAACCTTAAAGATACTTTGACTTTGGCTTGACTTGATTAATACGGTCACAAAGTAAGAAGATTCAGTACCGGTTCTCCTCGCCCTCCAGGAGCTTGCGGTAGGTGGTGATCTCAATGTCCAGGGCCATCTTGACATTGAGGAGATCCTGGTACTCGCGGAGGTGGCGTGACATCTCCTCCTTCAGTCGCTGGATCTCCTCTTCCAAGCGAGCCGCGGCACCCTGGTATCCACTCGTCTCCTCGGCGAACTTCTCCTCCATCTCCCTCATCTGCCTCAGCAGAGCCTCATTCTACAGCCAATCAGGGTGTGCGGTTCACCCACAGTGAGATATGGGGATGTCACCGGGTATATAATAAGGAAGGAACACAGGAGAGGGGAAAGAACCAGCATGCAACACAGTAGCTAATGACATATATCATGGAGTCTTTGACCCAGCAGTGGTGGAGCCCTACCGTGCTCCTCAGAGCATCCATTTCGGAAGTCAGCGACTGCATCTGCCTTCGGGACTCATTAGCGTCGTGCTTCGCCTGACGTATCGCCTCCATGTTGCGGGCTGCGGATTCAGTCAGGTCTGCAATCTGTGCCATTAAAGATACACACAGGATGGTGCTTCTGAGGGCGATTCATAAAGAAGGGCCATCCTTATCATTAGCCAATGATTTGTTTGGAATCAGTCACTGACAGGGGAGGTGACACTGTGGGGGCCAATCAGCATGTAGTTGGAACCAGTGACCCTATGGTCCTGCACGGTACATTCAGAGGACAGGAAAATGAACTGGGAAAAAAATTCCGTTTCATAGCAAGGTTGCGGATCTTGAAACACACTGAGGTTCTCATCCGGCTCATAGTCACAGTTTGTTGAGTTTCTTTGATATTGACACAGCCATACATTTTACAATAACAGATCCTTATTGGCTCCTTAAAGGATCCTTATTGGCTGGTGCCTGTCACCTGTCAAGGTGTATGTGAGTCCTACTCACCTTGGACTTGTACCACTCCTCAGCCTCCTGGATATTCTTGCAGGTGATGCTCTCATATTGGGCCCGGATGTCCCTCAGAGCTGCAGTCAGGTCGGGCCTGGGGGTGGTGTCCACCTCTGTCTGCTGCTGCTGGGTCTGCATGCTCATCCTCAAGTCATGGATCTCCTGGAGGGTGCGGGAATAAGCCAAATGTGGGGGGTGCTGAGGGCAGGGCCGCTATTAATGCCTAATTATAGCTTACTTGAGGTTCCAGGTTTCATATGCTTTATTAATTGTGGTTATAATTATTAGAAATTAGTTTTGCCCTTGGGTACTGTGGGGCTCAGTGGCGCCTGGGATTGGAAGGTTCAAATCTCGATCTCGGCAGAAAAGTCACATGTCTGTTGAGCCCTTGACTCCCTAAAATGCTCCTAGGTTGCTAGATAAATTGCTGACCATGTGCATTGACCCCAAGTGTTACTCTCACCTATGTGTATGTCTCAGGAGAGCAAGAGTGGATATGTGAAAAGCATTCCAACACAGCTGTACTGTTGGCAATGGCGAATAAGTCATCATTTCATTTCTCCCATGGTGCTGCCTGCAATACAATGGATACAAACTAGAGGGCAGCACTCACCTCCTCGTGGATTTTCTGCAAGAACTCAATTTCATCCATCAAAGACTCGATTTTCCTCTCCAGCCCTAGGCGAGTCAATGTGGCATCATCCACATCCTTTGAGATATTGGGGATTAGTTCTGTTATGATCCAGATATCCTACACAGGGGTCATTTGGTAAGAAATGCTGGTTTCTTTACTTACCTTTCGAAAGAGGGCTAAGTTACTCTCTGCTTCTTTTCTCTTCTGTACCTCTTCCTCTAGCCTGGGGGTGAGTAACAGGACAAGCATTTGTGTTAGCTGGCTGCAAAAACATGCATGATGTTCAGATTAAACTCCGCTTGTCTTGCCCGTTTTCAGTTGTGCCCCTTATACCAGCTGCCTTTGCCCTTCATACAGGGGCGGGGCTACAGGGGCTCTGATCCCAGCTCAAAGCTGATTGGCTCCCGGAGTGCCCTCTCCACTCACCAATTCAAAACATATCATTGGCTAATAATAAAGATGGCCCATCAATTATGGCCCCTTTTATGCCTCTGCTTTAAAACAATCCTAGAATCTCCCCTGCCTGCAGAATTTGCAAATTGGTTTGGAGAAGGACTCATTTGACCTTCGCCTTCCCGTGGTGTTGGGGGATTGGTCAGATGTTCAGTAACAGGCCATTAGTACTGTGGCTCTCAGCTCTTCTCACCCTCCTACACACTTCTCCACAGAGTCCAGCCTTTTGTATTTTGTCCTGCCTGAGATAATTAAGATGCACTTCAGGAGGACGCTTGCGTGCGTCATGGCTCCCACCAACAGCCATTCATTACAGTTACGCCAATCTGCTATCTTCTGTCGCCTTCCCATCATGCAGTATGTGGTTGCCGGGCGTTTCTGATTGGCATGTTGGCGGGGTGGAGAACAGGATCACATGACATGAGGATGGAAGGAAGAAGCACAGACTTTGTGAGCGGGAATAAGCTGGGATTGGTGTCCAGCACCGAGCGTCAAAAGGAAATCTTATACAATGGCGGTACATAGTGTAGTTTTGGGGAAGTGTGTGGCTCACAGAGACCCTGTATCTGTGATAGGAAGGTTGCTGGCAGAGGTAAGGAAAGAGGTATGTTTTAAAAAACAAGGGTAAGGGCAAATATAAAAAGATAGATGCATATCTGTCAAAGTTCAAGAATTTTAGAATAGGAATTCAGAATGTGAACTCTGTTTAAAAATGTTTTAAAATAAGACTAAATATAAAACTAAACATTGTGTGAACAATTTGGAAGTTTTTTTTTATTATTATTATTTATATTGGTTAAACTAATAGTGAAAGGGTTACCTATTAGAAAATGTTATGTAAAAAGGTTAGGTATAATACAGTAAAACTTCAGCCTAGACCTTTTCAGTCAATGTGTATATACGGATATTTATGAATGTGTGTACGTCACCAAAATGAAAGTTCAAATTCAAATTGGAAATTCAGTTCAAATCCCCTGGTTGGCAGAATGGTTACACCGTTGAGTTTCTTGAGCAAGGCCTGTAACCGCAAATTGTTACAGGGACTGGCTGAGTCTGTTTACACAAAAAAATGTGTGTTGCTTTGGATTAAAGAGTGTGCTAAATACATTGAATGTAAATATAGTAACTGGGAAAGGAAAGTTGACCTGAATTAGTCTGCTTGTCACCCCTCTGATATCACATAGTCTCCCAGTTTGGATAGATTTATGAATAGAAAAGGCTAATTACCATAGGGAAAATTCCAGTCGCTTAGCAATGAAGATGCACAGCTACTCTCAGAAAAACAATGCATCACAGTGGCAGCAGGTTCACTTCTGGAAAGTGCAGCTACAGTCAGAAAGGTGCCAGGTATCACACCCAGGGTAACCATCATAACAATCGCCTCTGTCCCTTTTTTAGCATGTATTAAACAATAGCAAAAGAAGCTATTACTGTCTGGAAACAGGATGTTCCTTTCCGTCACGGCCTAGAAGCAGGACGTTCCTTCTCATGACGGCCTAGAAGCAGGACGTTCCTTCTCATGACGGCCTAGAAGCAGGACGTTCCTTCTCATGACGGCCTAGAAGCAGGACGTTCCTTCTCATGACGGCCTCGAAGCAGGACGTTCCTTCTCATGACGGCCTCGAAGCAGGACGTTCCTTCTCATGACGGCCTCGAAGCAGGACGTTCCTTCTCATGACGGCCTCGAAGCAGGACGTTCCTTCTCATGAAGGCCTCGAAGCAGGACGTTCCTTCTCATGACGGCCTCGAAGCAGGACGGTCCTTCTCATGACGGCCTAGAAGCAGGACGGTCCTTCTCATGACGGCCTAGAAGCAGGACGGTCCTTCTCATGACGGCCTAGAAGCAGGACGTTCCTTCTCATGACGGCCTCGAAGCACGACGTTCCTTCTCGTCACTGTCCAGAAGTAGGACGCTCCTTCCCATCACTGTCTAGAAGCAGTTTCTAGTTTCTTCTTGATCTTCTTCTTTCAGTTTAGCTGAAAGCTACATCTACATGCATTACTCTGTCAGGTTCTTTAGGGCTGGGCCGCTTGTAATAGAGCCTGTTTACTTTCTTACTGCTCTGTGAAGACAGTGACTGAACATCTGGTGGTAATATTCTGGATCCTGGCCCCTCACACAATGACCAGAGGGACAGAGGCAGATGCGGCTCATCTTTAATTCATGGCTCAGTGCTGGGCCCCCCCTTCTTAATGGCATTCCTGGACCATTGGCCGGGGCAACTAAATCCTTTGACGTAGTCTTTAAGAGAACGGCAGTGTTTTACCCCCCCAGTGCACCGATCCATACCCAGCCACCCCTCCCCCGCGTTCTCATTTATCTGTGCTTTTTCTTTCACGGTCAGGCAGCATGTGGCTTTACAATGGACACTAAATGCTCAGGAGTCTCCCAGCATCAATGAGGTTTCTCTGTCCAAGAAGGCTTTCCCCCAGTTTAGTGATACGGGCGTCTTTGATTTAATGCTCCTTCTAAACAAAGTTATGCTACGCAGTGATAGGTCAGGTTTGTAACTGATCTATTGCTGCCACGAGACAAACATTCAGTTAGAACCACTAAACATTTTATGTTTATAAAAATGAGTCCATATTGTCCATATTTATATGCATATAAATGCTTAACATTTACTAGCTGCATGGGCAGATCGGGGGGGCAGGGGTGTAATTTGTGGCCACCCCTGCTGCCATCCCACGTCAAAATAATAAAATACGGAGGGTGCCTCCACCCTTGTAAATATAACTGGCCCCTGATGGTCCCATTCAAAGTTTTCACTGTACCGCTATGGACTCGTATACATCAGACCTCCTCAGTGTCATACCTGCACTCTGAAAAAAGTTCTCCAATCTTCAAGGGAACTAGGTCGCCCTGCAGCCTGTAACCTCTGGTTGTCCTTCATGTCCTGTTGCCCTTGATACCCAAACCTCCCCCCTGTTGGCACAAACCTCTGCTGGAGCAGCGTCAAGTCCTCCGCCAGGTTGTCTCGCTCCACCTGGATGCCGTCCCTCTCCTTGGCCACGAGGTCCAGCTGGAGCCGGAGCTCGCGAAGCTCTTGCTGGTACAGCTCACAGGCCCGGCCAGGCTCCTGGCGGCTCTGCTGCCTGCCCAGCTCGGCCCGCAGCCCAGCATTCTGCTGCTCCAGGTAGCGCACCTTCTCGATGAAGCCAGCGAAGCGGTCGTTCAGCTCCCGGAGCTCCGTCTTCTCGTTGGTACGCGCCGCCAGTATTTCCTGGTTGACCGCGTCGGCCAACGAGAAATCCACCTTGTCGTAGACAAGCCGGGGTGCGGGGGTGCTGGAGCGTGGTCGGTGGCCCCCCGGGCGGGAGGATACGGGAGAGGCAGAGGTCGGATAGCGCCCCCCGGATAGAGACAGGCGGGAGAGAAGGGGGGTGCCATAATTAGTCTCCCTGAAGGAACGTCGGTATGAAGATGCGCCGGCTGAGGAACTCATGTTTGGCTCCTGTGTCTCCGTTGGTGTCTCTGAAGAAGTTGAAGAGGATGGGAAACAATGGTGTCAGACAAGAGTCCGAGTAGTACTGAGGGCTTTTATACCCCTGTCTGATTACTCCCCCCGTACCTCCACCTCCCTCTGCCACTCTGCACCTCCTTCTCCATTTATTGCTCAAATACGCCCCCTCCCACCCTCCACTCACCCCCCTTGCCCCCTCCTCCTCTAACATGCGCCCCCTCCCCCAAATCCAAGGCACAGACCCTAATCCACATCCCGGAGCAGCGCATCTCTTCCAACGTACGCCCCGCCCCCACTGTATCTCCAGATCCTCCATGCATCACCTCCTGATTTTTCCACCATTTCCTCTAAATGATTTTCATCACCGTGTGCTCAGAATCAGGATGCTTAAGCCACATGACCAAGGTTGGTGGAAACTTTGTTCCTTGTTCCTTTGTGTCCAGTTGCCCAACAGTGACCTAAGGACATAACCCAATCAATTAAGTGTTACTGAATTTGAGTTATACTATATAGTGTCTCTTTCCCAATAGTCCCAATGGTTCATGACTTTTATCCAGCTGCAGTGTCCATCACTTTCTCTGTCTTTGTAGTATCTGGCTTTCCCATTCTTTCCTGGCCCCTCCCCTACCCCTGTCTGAACGAGGTCAAGGATTGGATGACATATGGTGATCACATGGGTCTGAGAACCAATGAGGTCAAATGTGCTGCTGTTAAGGACTGTTAGCTTTTGCCCAGTGAGTGTACTAGAACCTCTCAGTGGGACACAAGCATGGGTATAGAATATTCCAGAATGAAGGCAAGGCCAATGCAATCTTTCAAGGTCATACTTCACAAGGTCATACAGGCTGTAGCACAGGGCTCTGAGTTTAGGGGCCTCAACGATGACTTTAGCTCAGCAATCTCCGCCCCCCCCCCCCTTTTAACCCTGTAGGCTTTACTGAGAAGCTGAAATGACATTCAATGCTAACAAGTGATGTTATACATCAACAAGTGGATTTGTGGAAGGTGGCTAACCAGTGTGACGGAGGGAGACCATGACAGGGGTTATTACCCATAAATCACCCTTTTGACAATCGCCTGGCTTTGCTTGCCTTTTTGCCGATGGAGCTCATTGTTGATTTTTTTTCCCCCTGTGAAAAACTGCCTCCAGCGTATGCAGGGCGAGTCCACACGGCCTCGGCCCACTGTGCATATTCTGTTCCCTGCCATCAAAAATATGACTCGTGCAGTCTTTCCCATTCACACTGACCCCATTGTACACTGGGAGCCCCCAGCCAAAAGTCTGGCTGTTGTCAGGGCAACAGTCAGTTGAACTGAAGAAAGTGGTCATTTGGTAATCCAGTGGGAAAAAGGGGGTTTAAACAATGAAGTAAAGCCCTAATTTTGTCACATGGAGGAAGATTTTATTGGGGACTACGTCAGTTGTTTCAGAAGATACGCATGAGCAGCCGTATGTCGTATTTCACCTATTCATTGTGGCAGATGAGTACTTCAGTAAATATTTATTTTAGTTTTATGCACACACAATAATACAAACCTGTTTTTTCCCGTTTTCCCATCTTCCTGCTATATTTTATTTCGGGATTCAAGGATTTAAACTCTTCATTATCACTGTACAATGCCTGTGCCTTGAGATTAACTGCCTATAATGATGAAGTACATACATTGTAATAACAGGAAAATAATAACATACAATACAATAATATATACAATATAGAAGCAAAATACAATAACACACAAGTAGGACAACAAGGTCCTGAGGTTTAAAGTGGCAGTGATTAATAAATTACATTGGTGATTAGGATTATACTGTAAATTATCTGAACTATCTATCTGGACCGGAGCAAACATCATCAGCTGGACCCAGAGCTTATGGGAGTGTTACTTACACAGAAATGTTCTGAGGGCAGAAGGTAAAAACGATTGGTTCAAAGAGATAACCAATTAGACTGTAGAAGAGGTGGGTCTACTGCAGGCAACTAGAGGAGGCGGGACCAAGACATCTGATTGGTTGGTCCCACCTCCTGCTGACCTGTGTTAATCTATAGTGAATCCAGCATACCAACATAGGCCTTTCTTAATCCTCTGCACCAAAAGCTCCAAAAATGATCCAGATGTGCCAGATTAATGGCTAAACCTGTATTCACAACCCAAACTTTGTTCTCAGTTGTACATGTGGATGTCTCACAGATAGCATCTGCCATTTATCCATTTTCTGGACCTGTTTCTCCTATTCAAGGTTGCAGGGGGTCTCAAGCTTATCCTGGAAGCTATGGGCGCAAGTCAGGGAATAACCCAGGAAGGGCACCAACCCATCGCAGGATAGGAGATGCAAAAATAACAATTCCAATGCAAATGGCAAATAAAACAGCATTGCATCATTTCATCATTTCATTTCCTCACTACTCCCCAATTGTTTTCTCCCATTATCAGGACATTTTTAAAAATTGCATGTCATTGGCCTTGTTATTTACACATTCCAGAGACTCTATTTCTCACAAGTATTGCTTAATCCCTGTTTTTGCAGACACCATGAAGCAATGTTCATTTTCCCCAGTTTCTGACGATAGTTTTTGTGAGAAACTCGCTTGTGAAAATGTGTTGCTTTCATGCAGTTTGAATCACTGTGTGGAGCATAAAGTCTCAGTGATTAGCACTGTTGCCTCCGACTGTCAGGGTTGTCAGTTCCGCTCTAATCACTGGCTTTCTTGGTGTGAAGTTTGCATGTACTTACTGTTTGGGCTTCCTCTTCCTCTTCCTCTTCTCCCAAAGACATGCAGTATGTGACTGCATTCCCTACGATGGGCTGACATCCCATCCAGGAGTGCTCATGCACTGTACTTCCTGGGATAAGCTCCAGACTTTGTCATATGAAACTAATTTTAGCAATAAGTTGCATTCTTCTGGTTGTGATAAAGACATTGTGAAGTATTTTGGTACTGGATCTCGTAAGTGATTTATCTGAAGTTTGCTTGTTTGCTGCTTGCTGTTAACTGATGGCAGTTGAGTGGTCTAAGGTGCTGGCTGTAGGCTTCAGTGTCTTTGAATATCTGGGTCCGAATCCTTTTGTGGCCAATTAAGCACCTTCACTGCATTTTGGTTTCTGACAATTCGGTTCAATCCCATCTAATGACACATAGGTCAACAGTTAAGGTGCTGTTAGAGACTGCAGCTGACTTTGGAGACAGCACACCAGTGACAACATTATCTGGCTGACTGAATGAAGGCATATGAAGCATGGAAGACACTGCGTGGCTGTGTAGACCTTCCAGGAAGCCCCTGGAACAGGGAGCTGCTGCTTGAATTTTCCACCTGGCATGTTGGATTGCTGGATATCTTGGTCAGTCTTTTTGTAAATTTTGGCTGGCTTGTCAGGATGAAAAAGTATGGTAAACAGCCAACTAAAAAGATATAAGACCCTATGTGACAATTTGTACAATGGTGAGCCCCCTTTAAGCTATAGTTTTTTATTGGCTACTGACCGGCGCAGTTTGAGGAAGTTATACAGAGTCAACGCTTCTGTGAATCCAGACTTCTGTGCCAGGAAGCTCACCTCACAAAATATTCACTTCTGTGACCCTTTTTGTAGAACCTGTAGAGAGAGGCTATTCATCCACACTCATTCAGCTAAACTGCCCAACCCTTCTGGCCGTTCTCAAACGAGAAACATTTCTTAATAAAAACAGAGCAGCAAGAGCCAAACCACACAAACTAACAAACATTTTGGCAGTAAGAGTAGGAGTAGCAGAGAAGCCGTGCGGGTGAAATACTTATTAGTCTATTTATTGACCATTGTCTCCATGGATTGTCTAGAATTAGTGTCAGCAATGTTGTAGAAAGTCCATACTAGCCTATAACTGAAAGAACATGTTTGGTCTACTAAGTGTAGGCCAACATCAAGACAGAAGAGCCTGGGTTTTAAATTCCTGCATTAAACTAATGCCTGCATACACCTGATGATGCCAAGCTAACAGACAAAATAAACTTATATAATCTGGGGCAAAAAAGGAAAGCCTCAGCAAGCTGACTAATTGGCAAAGCAATGCTGGGAACTCACATTTAATGTTTCTGTGTGCAACACGAGTTCTGAAGCAAAGAAAAGCTGTCAAAAGGTCAAGTGTCATTGAAAGTAAGTGAATGGGAAATGAATGCTTCTTTTTATACCCTGTGTCTCTTCCCTTGGCAATTTTATTGGGCCGGGAAGATCACATGGCATCCCACAAAGTTACAGCACAAGTGCATTCATGGGCTATTTGCCCCAAAGGGTACATAAAAGAAACGTAACTGCTTAAATGTGAATATAGTACTATTTTCATTGCCAAAGCCCAGAATAATTAACTTAAAGTGAAAGTTTTTTTTTTTTTAAAACTGTGGTGAAATATTTCTCCATTTACAGAAGTAAAAGCATACAATGGGGTATGATGTCATCGTTAGCCAATAGTAAAGAGGGCCCCTGAAGTCTTTCAGACCAGTTCAGACCAATGGTGGCCGATCAGCCAATAGAGTATGATTGCATCTCAGCTTTTGGCTCTTCTGCTGGTTTGCGATGCCAGTCACGTTTCGTTCCTTAAGATTTTGTATAATAACGGAATGAAATTCTAACAGGTTCGACCTCAGCACATCACACAAAACCCAGAAGTTTCACTTTCAGAAACGCACTCCAGGGTGTGCTGTGTTACATCATTACCCGGCAGCTTTTATAAACAAGCATATTTTTCTGAATAGGTACAGGCCTTAAAGGGAAAAGAACAGGACAACACACACAATTCAAAAGGTACCACTATCTTGCACAAGGGGAAAATTCCATTATATGCAGGGGCAGTTAAATTGCAGGAAGGGGCAAAAAAACCATGACACAAGCAAACACAAAAATCACAAAAATAAATATATAACCCCTGACCCTGATGAGAATAAGCATTTGGAAGATGGGCGGATGGATAAACAAACTAACACAAAATAAATAAAAAAAGGTCTGAGGTCACTGGCAATCAGTGATGTGCAAGTTACAGAAAATTAGTGGTTAGTTACAGTTACTTGTTACTTCATTCAAAAGTAATTCAATTACTTTACCAATTACTGCATATAAAAGTAATTAGTTACTAGGGAAAGTAACTTGCATTATTTTAATTTTCCTATTAATGCTTAGCACATACATCGGCAGGACATTGATTTAAGATCAGAACGTTGTTAAATGATCACATTCCATTTAAGCCTATTAACAAAATTTAAATTATTACATATGCTAATGTGTGTTTCGGGGAGCACATTTTTTTCAATAATTTTGCTTTAATGAGTTCAGCATATCGATTAGGTCTATTGTTACTGCATCTGTGATTTTGTCAATATTTAATATAATAAACATATAACATTTAATCAGTTAAATTGTTTGTGTGGTATATGGTTTTAAACAATATGTCTACAGGTTGGGTAAACAGAAAAATCTACCCTACAGTATTTAAATAATAATAATCACTTTATTAATCCCCATGGGGGGAGTTGTCTTTTTTTTACACCTCCCTCAACTTGCTCTTTTGTAAGCAAGCTGTCCGTGAAAAGCAGCCACTCATGGCAGCACCCTGGGAGCTGGGGGTTAAGGGCCTTGCTCAAGGACCCGCAGACATACCGAGGCTGGGTTTGAATCTGCGACCTTGTGATTACAAGCACGCAGGCTTAGCCCACTGAGCCATATATATATATATATATCCAAATACAGCTGCTCATCATAACTACTACAGCTTCTGTTCATACTACATTTGGCTGCGGGTGCGGATGGTCTCGGTTGGTGCATACATGCAGCAGTGATATTCCACTGCATTGCAACAAACACAAATATAAACAGTGTAGTGAAACTGGTAAACTTTTATGAACAGATTTAAAGCTACTAGTCAGGGCTTGGCTGGGGTTAATAAGGCATACCACAATACTTATGACATCCTTATGACAAAATTAGCTGGGACCCCACCCGCTTGGCGCATTTTTTCAAAATGCCATTATAGTGCTGTTTTTTTAAACACAATATATCTTGGTATAATGTCTGGACAGTATAAAATATTTGTACCTCCATCCCTCCAAATACAGCTGCTCATCATAACTACTACAACAGCAAAATACTGTTCTTCCTCTACTGTTTTGCCATTGACTGCTGATCTATGGAAGTCCATACTGCCACCTACTGGAAACATCTAATCAATTATCTTGCACACGTGTGGACGACGGACATGCAAGGTTTCCACTAGACATAAAAATTGGGCTACACACACACCGACCACAGTCGCAGCCAACCCTTGATTACAAAATTTATGTAACGTCCCCTCGTCTGCATTCGAAAGCAAACACAAAAAAGTGAAGTATGAATTGGCCTTTAGTTTGGAAGGATAGAGTAAATGGAATCATTGTATCTTAAGAGCAATTTTTATTGTGAGATTCCTGAAGGTTTGGGGATGGGAAAAAGGTAGGAAGGAATTTGGGAGTTTCCCGCTTCCCTCTTGTCTTCTTGCGATATATGTGCCCCAGAGTCTTGTGGACAGTAACTTGCACTGGACAGAAGCCGATAAAATCCCAGCAGTCCAGAAGCTTGGAGGCCAACAGAATCGCAGAGAACCTGGATGGAAACTTCGGACTTTGCAGATAAGGGTTTTGTTTACTTAAAGTGCAGCCAGAGTAGCGTAGCAGAAGAAAAGCAGGGACACACTAAGCTGGGCAGCTGGAGTGCTTTAGGTGATAGGGATCAGTTATCATGTTTACCCACAATCCCCTGCAGGGGTGGCCATGGCATGAGAGTCCAACCCCTCTTATCACATATAAGCAGCTATTCCCTTGACAAAGCTAACTCTAATAGTCACACCAAAGGAATATTTTGCCAATTCTGCTCAATGTAACAGTTCTTAAGCAGAATGTTTTTTTCCCCCTGTAATGGTAAAGGCAATGAATTGGAGAACTGTAAACCAGCACAGCGTCTTGTTGGCATCTTTCCCAGTTTACATTTGGCCAGCTAAACCTCTGGCCAATGTTACATCATCTAACAAGGCTCCCTTGTGATTGCTTCTTTGTTTCTGTATATTTCCTCTCCTCTATTATCTCCATCTATACCCCTCTGATTGCTTCTAATTGTCTGTCTTGGAAATGGTACAATGACTAAAACTCAGCCTCTGATTGGTCGAAACCTCTGCCTATCAGATTCTACAAAAAAATCCTTCCATCAAAAAAGGAGGTTAGCGGCTAGTCGGGCAAAAGATTGCGCAACAAATCATAATCCGTCATTTACAGCCTCCCATGAAATGTGTAAAATTTACATTAATTCAATTTACAAGTTCTTCAGTTTAACTAGGGCTATTGAGAAAAGGTGATTTAAAAGCTCTATACATAAGTAAATCTATCAGGAGGTTCCCAATATAATAACAGTTTTCCAATGCATTACCACAGTGTGTAAGCAGCTAATTCAGCTAATAACTTTGGTAAAGTATCTTTTTGAGGCTACAGTTGTTAGCCAATTAAGAGAAATGTGAAAATTCACCTTCGGACTCACCTGCAAGTTTGTCAGCAGATTGAAACCGCACACATCCACATTCTGAGAATCAGTGGCCTCCTCAGGGCCAGTGTCCATCTTTTGGTGCAATAAACGCTTATTTACCGCAGGCTTGGACTGTGCATCCCAAAAGCCTCTTACTTCCTCTGAGCTCATTTTTGCCAACAAACACTGGAATGTTAGCTTAATGAGTATAAATTGCTTTGGCTTTGAAGTATGTTTATATTACCTGTTGAGAAGAAGAGCCTAACAAATGATAGATGAATATGCTTTAAAGCGCTTTTCCAATCTGGCTTTCAAATGAAAGATACTACTGCAGCCTTTGTTTCTAGCTAGAAAGGACACCGAAGCCTTAGCTGCTCTTACAGAGGTCCAGGCCTTCAGCCATCCATCTTCAGCCCACAGATGTGAAGAGACAGGGGTATTCACCGAGACACCATCCCACGCTCCAGGTGGTAAAGTGCTCAGTGACAGGAAACATTAAAGTAAAGCAAAGCGACAGCAGCATTTCGCCTTTAATAAAATATAACTGGAGTGATTACATTAATGGTTTAATTAAATTAACAGTAATAAATAGTGCAAATGGAGACATTTAAAAAGCAGAAACACCTTAGTCATTAGACAACAAATGAGGGACAGCCTCATGGTAATCACATTGTAATACGCTTTTTTAACAGAAGGTGTCTCTCCGGGCATATAAAGCCCTACAAAACACACAACGATTCTCATTTTACAGAAGAATTACCGCAATATTAAAAATAACACAGATTACGTACAAAGTACGTGCCTTCAGTCTGACTCTAATCTTGAACTTATGAATTCAAACACACAGGTTCATAGTAGAGAGGTGGAGTGAATTTCCACTTATATTCAAGAGCACTGCACGGTTAATCTCATACTGTATGCAAGTTGCATAATGTAAGAGATAAAAAGTGAGTGTATACAGTATAACACCTATATTTTTAATTCCTTAAGCAATGAATGAATGATGTTTCTCATGGGCTGTTGTTGTTTCTGTGTGCGCTGGAGAACGTGGAGCAGGCAGCTGATTTTGTTATCTCCCATTACTGAGGACAGACACTAGTGCAGCGGTGAAAGAATTGGCCCGATGATCAAAAGAAGCCCTATGCAGGGACTGCTGTTGTTCTATTGAGAGGGGACCTAACAGGATTAATACACAGATGTCATCTAAAATGCCGTACCTTTGATAAAAGCATTTTACTAGCAAATTATATCAAAGCGGCTATAAATACAATATAAACCATGTGGTCTTTGCATGTATTTTAACTTTTTATTTTTTTCTAGGCACTGTGCACAAAAATTGTGGCTAAATAATTTCTGATGAGTTAGTCATTGTAACGCATACACTGAAAAGGTAGGTATAGGGTTAGTGGATCTGTAATATACAAACTGGCAGACTTTTATATTTCTCCAAGGATTGTATTCCCTGGACTTAACTTTTGAGTTCATTTAGGCATAATTTTCCATATACTTTATTCAATTATTTTGTCCATTTAACAGTAATTAATCTTCAAAAAGTGTTAAGCAATTAGCAAATTTAAAAACACAGGACGCCTCTCACACGGCTCTGATGTTTTTAACAAAATGACAAAACTGAAAAGTCTCAAGCCAATTTCACTGTGAAATTAGAGCAAGGATATTAAAATAATCATTTAGATAATATAGTTATATAATTTCAATGGGGTGACATGCGACAATGGTCTTACTGCTGCTAAAGCCATTAAAGTCTTTTCAGTCTGTTTTTTTTTTTGCTTTACAAAGTCTGGGTAAAAGAGCTAAACTAATAGCAGAGATGGAAATGGTACAAAGATTTTTATGAGTCAGTGAGATTTCACTGAATTATGTTATCCCATTTACTACAGGGTTAAATTACATTCCATTTCACAAATTAATATGACAAATACAGTGGATGTGGCTCTGAGTTAAAGATCTGCAGCACCAAACAAAACCTATGAACCCGGTGACTGGCAGCTGGGGGCCAGACGAGGGATTTATCGGCTTTAAAGATGACTTACAAGTTCAGTGCCCTCTTGTCTTCATCAGCATAAATAACCTTCAATGCCTTGCTTTGAACATGTTTGACATGTTCGTCTTCTGTCATATACTGTAAGCCTAATCTGTTTTTACTGCAAAAAATCCTATGCATAATAATTTGACTTGGCCAGAAAAAAAATATTGCCAAGGTTAGTCTGAAGGAAATTTTCATGGTTTAATAGAAGAACACTGCATCCTATATAGATATTGGATGGAATGGGGACCTGTGCAGTGTAGGATGTACCCTGCCTTGCTGTCTGGAATGGGCAGCAGTCCCTACACCCTGTGACCCCGCCGAGCATAAGCAATATTATTGGATGGATGGCTGGAAGGAGGGATGGAAGGAGGGATGAGCAGTATAAATATGTACAAGGGCCATAAAACAGCTAATATGTATTTATCTACAGGAATAATTCCCACGAAGGAGGGTTCTGACAATATAAATGGATTTTACATTCTAAGATGACGCATGTGCTCTGGAAGGATACGGGATATAACGTTTGTCAGTATCGTTGACTGACAAAGGTGCTGTTTATATTACTGGACTACCAGTCAAGTTCCATTATGCTGTCAATTTAATCTGAGCGTTGTAACAACTTGGTGACTGATAATTTAAAAACGTGAATTTGTTAAAAGGCTGTGTATTTGTTAAAATGTGCTTCACTGTGGGTTAAAACAAGGAGACATTAAATGCAAATGATTTCAGTTTTACAATTTATATATGTATGCGTAATAGATGGTTCACTTTTGTAATGCTTTATGAGGTGAATTGATTTATCTGTTTCACATGCTACTTTTTCATAATGGTAAGGTGGATTAATGACACGTTGAAATGTACTCTTTCATACCGTAAGTGCGATAAGAGGAAATGGTTTTATTCACAGGCACTTAGTCATAGTGAGTGATGCGTTTTCGTCAGTCATAGTCTCGTGTTTATTAGTTGGTGCTATCATTAGGGTGAATAGTTTTGGGTGCCTGTAAAATAGAACAGTTTCACGTTGACTGGATCAGAGCCTGCTAAGATGGTCTGGAAAACAGCAGGGAAAGAGGGAAAGATCTCAAGAGTCGAGGACTTTATTGGCCATGTGCAGCAGGTATATTGGGATACTTCGTCAGTCAGCCGCTCGGGGTTACAGAGACTAATGACAGCACTAAACAATACAGATGGTGTGAAACAATATGGATGACAGTGCGTTAGAAATAGGGGGGGCCAGGGGGGGAGACGTACCCCCTAAATCAGCAGCTCCCCTCGCACGCCTTCCTCCCCAATAAACAAACAAACAAATAAATAAATAATAACGTGTTCCTTTTGTTTTATTATGAATCCGAGCATTACCGAGGCATGCAGAGTGCAAGGACAAAACACTATGATTGTAGTCCTATATCAGACAAACAAGTCACAAATGCTATTCTCAATGGGCAACAATTCCCACAGACACACTCCAAAATCTTGTGGAAAGTCTTCCCAGAAGAGTGGCAGCTGTTATAGCTGCAAAGGGGGGAGCAAATCCATATTGATGCCTATGGATTTAGAATGGGATGTCATAAAAGTTCCTGTACGTGAAATGATAGGTGTAATGACTTATATCAATATATAGTGTATATACAGTATGTATTCATGCATAATCTGCATGGCTGCATATGCATTGTTGTAAATATCCATAACTCCTACAATCAGTCATGTTGAAGGGATGCTTTTCTAGCTTTATATTTTTTTACTTGTCTTTACTTCGTCATTGAGCCATGTGGGGCGTGGAACAGAAATGTTTGTGCACATGTATCCGTATATGGTCACATGACCATGAAGAATTTAGAATCTTGAACCTTCACCCAGCAACTCCCCAGGTAATGGGGTGCCCTGCTTTCCCAGTGACAAGAGCCTGTTTGAGGAAAAGCTGAGTACTGCTGACCAAACTTCATTGTCTGAGCGTGAACTTCCTGGAAATGTTCTGATGTTTTGGGAGGAACATATGGTCAGAGAAAAAAACATAGATCCACTCACCCACACATGCACATACACAAAAACAGAAAGAACTTTCAGTTTAGCATAACCCCAAGTACAGCTACAAAGAACTAATGTGCTACTGAGAGATAACAGACAACCTGTTACTCTCAGGCTGAAAAGGCTGTTAAAATCACATGCTGGAGTGCTTTTAATTAGACCATGTTAAGTAAGGAAAGTACCCTTGAATCCTTACTGTACAGAACCTCAAAGGAGGCACTTCAAAGTACAGCTTGATACGTGGCAAATTGGATCATGTTTTTTATAATAATATTCCCACAGCAGGGGCTTCTGTAACAGAAGTCACCCGTTTCCTCGTCTGGATATTAAAACAATCCCAGGTGAGCTGGCAGCACTTACTTGCTCATGTCTTTCTTACTTATTTAAGTCTTACTTACTTAGCTCTTACTTACTTACTTAGCTCTTACTTATCTCTTACTTACTTACTTAGCTCTTACTTAACTCTTACTTACTTACTTAGCTCTTACTTAACTCTTACTTACTTACTTAGCTCTTACTTAATTCTTACTTACTTACTTAGCTCTTACAGTACTTAACTCTTACTTGGGTCTCTCCCCCATATGGAAGCAGCCCTAACACATAGTGCTGGGATTGTTGTGCTACAAAAATTGGTCACATGACCCTCCTGTACTCACCTTACACTGATCAGCTATAACATTGAAACCACTGACAAGTGGAGTGAACATTGATTAACTGGTTACAATGGCACCTGTCAAGGATGCCATTATACTGTATATTAGACAACTGAACAGTCAGTTCTTGAAGTTGATGTATCGGAAGCAGGAAAAATGAACAAGCATAAGGATCTGAGCAAAGATTGTGTTGCGTTGGTTAGACGTCCAGGTCAGAGCATCAAAAAAAAAAAAGGCAAGTCTCATGGGGTGTTACTGGTATGCTGTGCTCAGTTCAAACCAAACATGGCGAACGAGTAGTAGGCACCCAATGCTCAGTGATGTGTATGGGGAGTGAAGGCTTAGCCCATCTGACCGATCTCTAAGACAGTGATGGAAAGTAATGAAGTATCTACAGTAAGTATGTTTTTCGCATATCTGTACTTAAGTAAATTTAGTCATGGACACTTTTGACTTTTATTCTACTACATCTTACTGCAAATATTTATAATTTTTAACCGTATGCCCACAGGGAAGGATAGTGATGGCAGAGATAATACAGAGATTTCTGAGCTTTTTCTCGTCCAAGTAAAGCCCAGCGACTCGAAGCAGGCAGTAGACCTCAGAGGTTTCCAATCGTATCAGCTCTAAGAAATTTTTATAAAAGCGAGATGAAACCTTTGGGGCGTCAGAGTTTTTTTTTTATATATATGCTTTGTATTACATACGTACAACCCCTTTTGATTCATTATGGAAAGTGGCTCTGGAAATGACTGGAGGTGATCCTTGGATGTTTGTGATCAGGCTGACTTATTGGTGAATTGTGATTAGCATGTTAATAATGTAATGACAGAATTGTTCAAATCTGCATTCTGTGCTGAGTTTTATGAAATAATCCGCACATGCGGCGATTTGTAATATGACCAAAATCTCATGCATATCACAATACAGCGCATTTTCTGTAAATTCAGTCAATAAATGGTTTATATAAAATGACCACAGGGAAAGACCTATTTCTTATTACATTTGGAATTATTTACTCAACAAAGATATACTTACTCGTATTTTATTCTTTTTTTTCTTTTTACTTAGAAAATTTGCGCAAATTTTCAATTAAGCATGTAACAAAATATAAGATATCAATATATAAAATATAAAAAGAATAGAATAGAAAACCACAAACTGTTGGAGCATGCATGGTAAAAATCAGAGAACGCTGCAAAATATTGCACAGTGCGCGGGTGCGGCAAAACCTAATACACACACGGCTGCAGATCGGTCAGTGACAATCGGGGCCTTGCGGCAGATTCGCCTTGGCCGATAAGGCGATCCGCAGATCTACCATGTCTGGTCTCAGTTCAGAGGTTGAGGGATCACTACAACTGACACGGTGTCCGCTTAGATGGCCAGTCGGGTCCACCAGTCTCTGACCAGATGTTATGGTTATTGTTTACTTAGAGATATTGGTTTTAGGCTGTGATCTCTTTGTGGTCCCCATCAGTGTATACTGATAAGTCAGTGGGCAGATAAGTCCCGAAACTAATGGTCAGTCGGAATGTTAATGGTTGGATCATTAGGGCCTTTTGTTCAGTGAGGGGCAGAGCCTTCCAACAAGGCAAGGTTTGTCTAATTCTCTAGATCTTCATAATGTTATGATACTGGTTTAAGATTGAGATCATTATATCAGTCTCACTGAGATCATTCAAATGAGACCAAGCCTGGGTAGGTACATTGATTACATTACCATCAGACAATGCTTTTCCCATTTTGGCTTTCTGTGTGACCATTTGGGACCTGGGACAGGGTCAGGGGAGTCGGAAGGGAGGGGGGAGAGGGCAGGATGGGTGTGCGGTCAGCCAGTCTGCCCGTGGGCTTTCTCACTCAGTGGGGCTTGAGGTGAGGCCGCTGATCCTGGTCTGATGGCCTTTGCCCAGCCTCATCGGAGCTGAGTTGACGTTTGCTCCCCCCAGGTGAAACGCAGCGCGGGCCAAAAGAAATCCAGGGTCACAGAGTCCAACACGGCCAGCAGTCTTACAAGAGTTCAAGGTGTTGACTTGGCCTCCAGATTCCCCAGATCTCAATCTGATCCAGCACTTGTGGGATGTGCTGGACAAACGAGTCTGATCCATGGAGACTCCACCTCGCAAGTTACGGACTTAAAGGATCTGCTGCTAACGTCCTGCTGCCAGATACCAGAGGACACCTTCAGAGGTCTTGTGGACTCCATGCCTCCATGGGTCAGAGCTGTTTTGGCAGCATGAGGGGGTCCTACACAACATAAGGCTGTTTGGTTTTAATGTTATGGCTGATCAGTGACTTATTGCTGCATAAACAGGTACTACTCAATGGTAGCCGCACAATGCTGAAGAGTGAGACTCATTTTGTAAGACAATTTTTTTGAATTAAGTAAGTAGAATTACAACATTAATTCAGAATTTAAAAAGTTGGGTTTATTGAAGGCACAAAGCCATCAGACGAAACCTTTAGATGGAGCACAGCAGTGACCAGGCAAAAAATTAGGTTGCTTTGGAAATATTGACAATGTGAAGATTAACAGGATAACTTTGGCTTCTTGACTCAGGGTATATATTGTACAATTAATCCATTTTTGATGTATATATAGATATATAGATATATGTCAACTTGAGGCACAAATCATGACATCCCCCCCCCAATCTACATCTTGCAAATTGTGGAAAAAGCAAAAAATGATATGAGGAAATGGCACTGTGCAATCTCATTTATGGAAGTCTATTCATTTGGACTTGTGCACTCCTGCAGTGGATTGTATTGAGCTCAGAAGGCAGCGGACCAGAGCAGAAGTATATCCAATTATGACATCATTGCATAAGCTTTGGATGGACAGCAACTGGGGACTGTGGCAAAGGACTGGACTGCAAGAAAAGAATCATGGGGACAGAATGTCATTCCATTATTATTATGGATGCAGAGCCCTTTGTGAGAAGGCACAATGCCTCAGGGCCGCCTGCTATGTAAAACAAGAGTGGAAAACACTAAAAATAAATAAAATGAACTATAATGAAGCGAGCAATAGATTCTGGTTTGCGTGGTATTTTTTATGAAGTGCTGGTAGAACCCAATGAATGATTTTTCTGGGACAACTGAAAGTAGAAAACAGATAAGCCATTAGAGGCACTCTGGTGAGTGCAAATTACCACTAAAAACATTTCTGTAAATGCATATGAAACAAGCTTGCATGTCAGCACTTATGCAGATTCGCAGTCATAAACATAGCAGATGCTTTTGTCCAAAGCAATGGACGACTGGGGAAGGTCTGAGAGCAGAGCAGGGTCGGCCAGAGTCCCTGGAGCGCTTGAGGTTAAGGACCAGGCTCAAGGACCCAGCATGCATGCGTGCATCTGGTATTATAGTATAAGAAGGACCATTTTAACACACAAATGGACATTTTTATGCTATATAAAAAGGCTTTTTTAGCTAATTATAATTTGATGCATTATACTTAAAATGCATCCATCCAGTTAATCATCTTCTAGAAACATCTTGTTCATTCAGTGAAAGTGAACATGGAACCTTATGCTAGAAGTCACAGGCCATGAAGCAAGGTAAACACTGGACAGTGACAAAAGTACGTAAAACGCACCTATGTAAAAACTATGAACACCATATGTTCCGGCAAGGTATTCTAAACTAGAATACATCACATGGTTTTGGTAATCAAATGCGTTGCCATAGTGATGGATCATCAGCCCAGGGTCTGGGTAGCAGGGAGTGGCACCCAGCTGGTCCTCAAGCCTGACTGCATTATTAAGAAGGTCAGCTGGGTTGCTAGGGAGAGGAGTATTGGAAGAGAAACGGGGAAAGCATGCGGGATGTGGCCTAAGCATGCGGGATGTGGCCTAAGCATGCGGGATGTGGCCTAAGCATGCGGGATGTGGCCTTGCCACCGCCCCTGCCCACCAATTTGGATAAAATGGCCCCATCAATGGCTTGCACTGTGTTTTAATCAAAGATTTTATTTTTATCAAATGCCTGCTGTCCTGTACCTTTTCTCTACCGTGTGGCAGTTCTTTACTTTGTAAACAATAATTTTTACAATATCAGGTCAGTATTACATGCTGAGGACAGCACCTGCTTCACATAAAGAACAAATATTCCTGCTTTCTGAGCTACAAGGAGCTGTAACTCGCTCTTATGTTGAAAAATATATGGTAAAATGACAGTAGAGTGTACATAGATGTTATTTTTCCACAAAGAAACCCAGAAATTTGTGCGACAAACATTCAGATGGGTTCTGAAACATTAGACTGTGGAGTTCAGTTATCTTGCTCTGACCGCAAAACAGAAAAAGGACAGAAATAACGAGTAGCAACGGTTGAGATGGATATTTGAATTGTCAAATTGGACTACAGTGAAAGTGGTCCTGATGCTGAAAGATTGACATGCGGGTCAGACTTTGAGGATCTGATCAGACACCACATCTCTGCTCAAATCTATGAAGATAAAAATAGACTTGCTTGGACACAGCAGACATTCACTGAAGTCGATGTCAGCATTTCAGTTGATTTTAAAGCTGATTTTAACATTTATCCCTGCAAATTTAGAAAGACGTTTACCTATATATGAATCCTCTGCGGTTGTTCCTATCAATAAAATACCTACTTTGAATAAACACAGTAAAAGCTTTTATTTAATTTTTATTCATTTGCTTTATTACTATGTCAGAAGATTGTCATTTTCACGTGGCTTCGTTATGACTGGCACTGTAGCAAAATCATTCAATTTCTTGATTGACTTTAAATGCCAGGCACAGTCACGACAGTCACGATGCACAGCGAGATCAATCCATCCATCCATCCATCCATCCATCCAGTGGCGGTTCCAGCTTGAATGGCACCCTGGGTGGACAGCCCCCCCCTTCAGCAAACACTGAGTATCCATCACTCACCTCCCCACCAAAGAGCACCATTTAGCACTAACTGTCATATTTATTAAGACATCTGGAATGATATAAATATATAATAATAAAAATGTAAACTATATAAATAGATAATAAATACATAATTATCAACAAAAATATAAGACAAATAGAAATAGATTGTGTATAATTAAAAAAATTAAAAAGAGAATTGAATTATAACATTACACTCCACCACTACACTCCACTGGCTAACAAACATACTGATGTTGTACTAGCTTATTTCATTGCATGCATAATATTATACTCATGAAGAGATGAATAGCTGCATTCCTTTATCTTTTGCACGTTTCTCCTCTTCCTTCCTCTTCTTTCTAAACTGGGCACCTGATGGCTTAGATCTTAGCACCTGTAGGATGTGGCAGAACAAGAGATATGTATCATGAAGGTGCAGCCGACAAATCTGCAGCAACTGCGTCCTGTCTGCATGAACCGAAGTCTCTGAGGGATGTTGTTGAATCTATAATTAAGGCAGTTCTGAAGGCAAGCAGGGCTCCAACCTGGTACTAGCAAAGTGTACCTAATAAAGTGGCCAGTGAGTGCATGTTCATTGTGGTTCATTGTGGTAGCATTTTATAATGTGACTGATTTTACTAATTGCATTAGTACTGTATAAAGTCAGAGGTGCGTCATGCCATGTCCTCCCCTGCTCTCCCTACCTCCAGTGGGGTGACTTGAGGTCAGGCCACCCCCGCCCCCTCCTCATATCATGCTTCTGACTGGTAGTCTGCCTAGTTCACAAACTAGAATTGGGGCGCCCACTCCGACAAGGTTAACTGATCCACAAGGTGACACGTGTAAATGAGCCAGAAAATTGCCCCATGCTGCCCCTAGCAAGATGCCGCCCTCGCTGGCTGGCCATGTTGCCCATAAATAAATCCACCAATGCGTGCATCCATCCATTCATCCATCCAACCAACTGCTTAGCCTGGTCAAGGCTGTGGTACGCATCTAGGGCCTTTGCAGACAATTTCATAATAGGGGCCACTATACCAGAGTTTATTGATTATTAGAACTAGTGATGAGTTATATTAACATACATAGCAGATCAGACACTGACTCACTCAAACATTGCTGATGGTGACATCAAAACATCTTATTGATCTAAATATGGAAGACTTTTAAGAACTTGTGAGATTCCTAAACAATCATCGTAGAGGTCACCAATTCTCAAAGCCACACTGTTTGCCTAATTGCACTGTGTTCTAACCCTGCATCACCAGTTAGACGAAAGCTCAAACAAGTTTAATTATAGGTTAGCAAAATGGATGCAAAATGGTATTTTATAACCATTTTTCAGGTCCAGCTTTCAGAGACCATGCATGGATACAAAGGCTGTTTCAGAAAAACCACATAATGCTAATGCCTCATTGTGTTATTAAACTAATTTATTTTCTTAATAGCTCTCTGTGTGCTGGTTAATTAGGCTATTATGCTATAACACAGATTGCTCCAACGAGAAACGATTTATGCATTTATAAAGGTTATAAATTGATTCTTAATCAGATGACTCACCCTGAAGGCCTCACAATCAATGGAACCCTCCTAGAATTTGAACAATGATGAGATTATCTTGTAATTCTGAAAAACAAGTAGCAATGTAATGCAATGCTTTACTCTCCTCATATAATCAATTTTATTACTTTTCACCCAGGGCTGTAGTTAAACAAATTGTAAATGAATTATAGATTAAGGGTTTCTCAATGCATTTTTATACTCAACATCACGAATGGACAAAGGTGTGTTTTTCCGTTTACAAAATGGAATTTTAAGAAACTTTAGTTTTTTACTATTATAAAAAAGGTGCTCAATATGCCATTTCTTCCCTGACCTGTGTCACACTGAATCCTACACCCCCCCCCCCCCCCGATGTGCGGCCTTATTCCATGACTCTCCATTGATTGGCCTTTGGACAGGCCCACCTCTCATAATTCCAGGGCCCCAGAGTAAATTACATGACGTACAATGCCTCCCACCTGGACCCCCCACCCCTGGGCAAGGCCCGGGACAATTTCCTTAGTTGTCCCCCCAAGACGGAGGGCCTGCCTCCGAAGGTATATTTATGAACGCGAATTTCAGCACAGGTTTGTTAAATAGCTAGAGAACAAATAATTTATTTCTTGCTTACTGAATACCGATAAATCGTTAAGCAGGGCATGTTTTCTAAGGTGAACCTTTTCCAACTCATGCTGCTTCATCACAAAATGGCGGTCTGTGTCTCAGTTAGCAAACATTTAAACGTCTGACCTCAGGGTCTGCTCTCCTGAAGTGAGAGGGCTGTTGTGAGCAGGGGTGCCACTAGAAAAGCATTTGATTTTCAGCCTCCAACCCAGACCAGTTATTATGTTAATAATTATGGTCCAGTTTTTGTGAGGGCCCCTGTAACTCATGGGCCGTTGGAATCCTCTAACTACCATGGGCCCCTAGTCCTGACCATGGTGTCGTGAGCTTATGGAAACATGTAGCTTATATTGCTAGCCCTTTGTAAAATACTTGAGTGATATACTGAATTTCATGTTCTTTGTATGGATATGTAATGTAGCAATAAACCATTTTAGCGATCATTCCTTTATAAGCGCAGTGTTTGTGGTCTAAGTTAATCAATTTACCTAACAGTGTTATTTTTTCATTACACTGAACAATCACATGCAAAGACAACAACTAGTGATTTATAGGATAAGGATTTTTCATTTATTACTATGCTGGTATATTGCAAATATCCACAGAGTTTCTCACAGACAGTGGGAGATGTCTACAGGCCTGAGGTGATTGATGGAAGATGTCTACAGGCCTGAACATCTGAATTTTGAGATTTCACAGCAAGCCATACTAGGAAGAGGGGTTTTACATGACTACATCCACTATTAAGATCTACTGGATTCATAACAAACTGCTATAAAAAACAAAGTGTTCATGTTTTCATCATTGACTCCAGAAATGCATGCATTCAAAAATCCATTCTCCTAAATATCCAAATGTAACAGAAATATCTGCGAGTTTTAATAGACGTCATTATGACACGCCAGCGAACAAATACAGCAAGCAAAATATTCCAAGCAATTGTATTTTATTTTATTTTTATAACTAAAAGAAAAGACCAATAATCTACACACATAAAGATAAATACAGACTTCTGTGATGGCTGTGTAGGTATTTATGTTTTTGGGCTCAGAGTGTTGTTACAGACCTTTTCGTAACTGTCAGTACACACACAGTGTAAATATACAGAGCGTGGCAAAGAACCAAGGCATCAGAGAAAAACAGCAATTCGAGCCTGGCTAGCTCGTTTGTTACAGCATATGACCTTTAACGTCAAAGTCGTGGCTTCCAGTCCCACCTTTGGCAATGTTTTTCAGTGTTTGGGGTTACTGTGCTGCCCTGGGTTAGTATGGTGGTTCAAATCCCAGGTTTGAGAGAATGAGGTCACCAGTGGGCCCTTGTGCAAGGCCCTTAAAATAACCCTGTTTAATTAATTAGTAATCCTTTATTGACCATTGCACATCTATGAGTACAAGTATATAGGAATTAGTCTTTTTACCTACCCCATCTTGCTCCTCATGGTTTTGGGGGGGGGGGGGGGGTCACAGTGCAGGGTCAGCCAATGTGCAGCACCTCTGGAGCTGGGGGTTAAGGGCCTTACTTAAGGGCCACTGGACATGTGACTGTTCTGTCAAGGCCAGGGCTCAAACCTGCAACCTTCTGATCACGGCAACCTTCAAACTGACAACCCCACGGCCCATTGAGCCTCTCACAATGAGTCCCACTCTGCTTTGTCTGAAAGTGTCTTCTGAATACAATGTCAATGATTATGAAACACAAATAATCCAACTGAACGAAACTTCTCCCAAAAGATGGGTTAGAAAATATTCCAGACTTCTGAGTATTTTTCAGCCCTTGACTATCAGCAATTAATAAGATTTCCAAAGCCATTAACAGACAGGGCACATGTGTTTATTTGCAGCAAAAGTCTTTTTATTTTTCTCAGTTACCTATCCTGTCTGTGAAATGACCTCTCGCAGTCTCATAGTAATTAATTATCTGAGCATCTATTCCTTACTGAGTGCTAGTATTTAACTCAAGCTGCTGGCTCGCAAATTCAAACTTGTATATGCCACAGATTTTAATTCTTAATTGTTATATTTGCCCTAAAAAAAAACTTGTTAAAGACTAATTTTGCCTCTTTATTATTTGTAATATAACAGATAAGTTTCATGGCTGATTTCTTACCTTTAGATGTTTCTTTCATGCTTTTATTTTATGTTTGTTCAATGCAAGCAGCTCAAAATACAAGTTCAAGATGCCAATGAACACAATCACTTGGGCCATCTTCTGGAATTTTCCAGGAAGTCAATTGCATCCTTGTTATTGAGGAACAGGCAAAAAGACCTCAGCTGGATATGACTGTTTCTGCTCAGAGCAGACTGTAGATGCCTGGAATTACACCGGCCTCATCTGTCTCATAGCAACCACCTATTATTCCAATATCAGAGTGATAGGGTGCTAATTTACTGGGGAACACAAAGAACTGGGTGGAAACCTAAACAAATGCTTCTAACCATAACAGAAAAAAATGCATGATTGAACTGTGCTTTAAGGAATAACTTGAAGACTGATTTTTTTAAAGGAAATTTATATGCCTTGATTTATCAGACTTATTCCATAATTTGTTTCATTCCCATTTTGGTGTGAATAACACTAATTGTTTCTTCTGAGGATTTTCTGTGGATGAGTTGTCCCTTCCATTCAGCCAGCTATTTTACATAATCGCTTATAATGATATCGGGTTTCCACGTATCTGGAGCCAATCACAGGAGGTAGGGTATGTCCATCACAGACCCAGCCACTCAAGGGAGCAGCACAGACACAGCAATTCACCTAAATTACGTAATTTGTACCATGAAGGGAAAGTGGAGACTGCAGACGAGCTCCGCGGGACCTCTGGGAGAAAATGCAAACACCACATAAATGAAGCCAGGCTGGGACTTGAACCCAAAGACCTGAATGTGCCGGGTGCCCCTGCTTCCCACGGTAGGTGACCCCAGATAATCACATGGAGCGTGTGCCACACAGCCCTCCAAAGCATCAATATGTTCATTACCGCTCTCCCCTTTTTTCTTCAGCTGGAAGATGAACTCTCCTCTGACAAATAATTAATAATTTAGTTTTTCTTTTTGTGAAATCCATCAGCACTCCATCACAGGTTATAGCTGTGTGGGAGAAAATGTAGCACATATTAAGGTGTGAATTCATCGCGTAGTGCTAACATCCTGTTTGCATGGTGCCTTTAAGAACCAAACAACTATGAATGTACACACACACACACACACAAACATATTCATAGTAGTTTTTTCTCACATTTTGTTTGTAAGAACAGAAGAACAAATGAGAGGAGGCCATTCGGCCCATCAAGCTTGTTTGGAGAGAACTCGAGTAAGAGCTCAGAGCTGTTAAAATCTTATCTAGCACTGATTTAAAGGAACCCAAGGTTTTAGCTTGTGCTACACTAACAGGAAGACTATTCCATACTCTAACTACATGCTGTGTAAAGAAGTGCTTTCTCATTTTAAAATGTTCTCCAGTGACTGACTTGTGACTGTCTCCTCCCCTAGATCCTAATAGATCCTATGCACAAATATGCACACACACACACACACGGACACACACACACACACACACACACTATGGGCAGTCTATGACTCTCAGAATAAGTTCTGAGAGCTCATTTAAAGAAAGAAAAATTCCTGTGTCTTATCTTGTACCATCATCTTTAGAAAACTTTAAAAGCACATTCATCAATTGCTTCGATAACTGAAACACTGTATCTTTCAAACCAGTCTCCCATTCAGATTGACTATCCAAAACACAATTGAAAGACAAAGAGTTTCTTTCACATCAGTGTCCTGAAAGGCCCCTCCGATAAATATATTTGATGGACCTGAAATAACAATCTATCACTAGTTCAAATCCCTCCTAATATTTATTTCCACAGGGCAGAGGTCCACCAAACTTAAAGCCAGTGAAAAATGAGTTTGGTCTTAGTAGTGACTTTCCAGTTTACCAACTGAGATGTTATGATGCAGTTTCCATACTTCTTCTTCAATTGCTCGTCTTATGCAGGGCCGCGGGGAACAGATCCCAGAAGCTATGTGCGCAAGGCAGGGAATAACCCAGGATGGGGCACCAACCCAACACAAGGTACATGCACATACACACCTATGGTCAATTTAGGAACTCCAGTTCACCTCTGCATGTTTTTGGTCTGTGGGTGGAAACCATAGAAAAATACCCCAAAACATCACAAGGTGAACAGGCCAACCCTCACAAATGGAGCCAGGGCAGGGACTCAAACCCTGGCCCGAGGGGGGGGGGGGGGGGACAACAGTGCACACCAACCTGATCAAATTACACCTCCTCCAGGAAATCCGAACAATCCAGACAGGTCCAGTTTCTTCTGTCTCTTAAGGGAGTGGTCTTTTGAATGGACGTCATGGTCTTTGCGTGCTCCTTGCCAACAGAACTCCATGAAATAGGTTTGGCGGCAGCATGAAGTGCTCAGCCGAAAGAGATGGTCAGGGAGCTGGTGGACTGCATAATTATATCAGAAATGCTTTCTGTAGTGCTGTGGATCAAAGAGAGCAGCGATGAGTGGCATCTTTTTATATTACACATTGCAAAAACACTAAGGTCTGTTTTGCTGAAAAAGCAGCTCAGTTTCCCTTATGTCTCTTACAGACACAGTGTACTTACTAGCCCTTGGCAAGATCCATGTGAGTGAAAATATATAAATAACATGTATTAAAACATTTTTTAAAGCCTCTCTACCTTTTACTTCGTCATGTATTTGCACAGGAGTAAACATCTGTGTTTTAAGTAAGTAACCAGAATCAATTCTGCTTCGGTTTGTGGTTTAACTCTGTTACACGATTATTGATTAAACCTGATTATTTACACAGTTATTGAATAAAAACCCTGGTTTGTGGTTCAGTGGGCAAGGCCTTTGTGCCTGTGATCGGAAGAGTGGCGGTTCGAGCTGTTGCCTCCACAGAATCACATGTCTGTGGTCCCTTGAGCAAGGCCCCTAACCCCCAGTTCCAGGGATGCGGCATGCTGGCTGAACCCTGCCTGTGCCCCCCCAAGCTTGCTCTCACCTGTCTGTCTGTCTGATAGAAAGCAAGATGGTGCAGGCAAAAAGAGAATTTTCCCACAGGGATTATCTCTATTTAATTCTAATCATGAAATCAAACAATTAGAAGTTTTTGGAAGTTTTTGGTTACTCTCCTCTGTTGTCATTTGGCTTTCTTTATTTAAGTTCTTTCCTTCCTTTTTCACATTCTGTATTACTCTAATGATGTTTAATGTATCACAACACATCCATGTAAAACACTTTGGAACGTCTCAGTTATGAAAGGCGCTATATAAAAATCAATTGAATTGAATTGAATTGAAAGAGGTTGGGGAATTTGAGGTCCCCCCGTTGGTCAAAGAAGGTATTACTCCAATCTATAGCACGCTTCTGTAAAGGACCTGGGTTTACAAAGTACAGAAGCTGCGGCATGCTTCTTTGAACAGGAATAATAATTCACATTCTGGGTACAGGCAATGAATTACTGAACACTTGCACACATTACCTATCACTGGCATAATTTGAGTCAGTCTTGAAAATCATTACATTTTTACTCACACCACAGCTACAGGGACAAATGGCAGTGCAGCGAGCGGGCAGTTCATCTCCATGATCTAGTTGGGGGAGGGGGGGTGACAGTTTTAAGGGTAAAGGCTCAGATGCAGGCAGCCGCAGGTCTTTGCAATAACCCCCTGCCCCGAGAATGAAGTGACACGACAGCATAGATTGCATCTGAGCCGTAACCGTAAAAGATGGTCAGGTCTGAACTGCTTTTTTGCGGTTTGCAAATCTTACCTGCCACACTTAGCCGAAGAGCATATGTGCTATCTATCTATCTATCTATCTATCTATCTATCTATCTATCTATCTATCTATCTATCTAATCTACTGATTCTGGCAATATACTCTGGAACAGCTCTTAGTAAACACAAATGGACCTTAATTAGTTGACCTCATTTACTAGGAGTTAGAGCCTTTAAAACCTATGCACATATATAAGGATATCGTATGGTGGGCGCACAAAATTACTCTATTTTTATCCTTTATGACATTATAATCCAGTGGGAATCCCCTGCCCGCCAGCAGGGGGCAGTCACCGCCACAAAGGCAGACCGTAACTGTGGTTTTCTCACACTCGACCAAAGGCAGGCTGGGGGCTGTTAATTGCCCCGACTGTCTTCCCCAGTGCAGCTTAAAGCCTGAGTTGGGGAGAAAGGAAGCATGCCGCTTGTTTAGGGGAAGAGGAGCTTCCTCCTGAGCTGGTGACCATCGCCCATCCATCAGCACACCCCCCTCCCTCCCAACCAGGGGTATTTACCTGTACCCTCAGTTCTAATGGCTCCTTGCCCACCACACATTTTTGGTTTTATATAATTGTGTACTTGTTAGAACAAATAGGATGGGGGTATTTGGGGGAGGGGGGATGCCAGTCCATCACTAGGCAGTAGGCACATACACACGCACACACACACACACTATGGGCAGTCTATGACTAAGCTAGGTCTTTATGAAGAAATTGGTTTTCTGTGTTACTGATACGGTTAAAGAAGGCAAGCTATTGTATGGATGTGTCCCAAGCACAAAAACCGATTCAATTACCAGGCTGCTGATGGGATTATGGGCCATTATTTTACAACATTTTCTTTAGATGGGGCAGACAGAATTTCATCATGACAGAATAAAGTCACTGATGGAAAATTTAGTTAAGTCTGTAACCCATTTCATTTGTTTTAGGGATAATCAGAAAAAAAATCATTCCGTTTTTATGACAAAGGAGACCACAGATTTCAACATAGAGATAATAGTAGGAGTAGCATAATCACATAAAAGCTGTGCTTGTCAAGGAATCCAGATTTTCTGGCATTTTTCAATTATTAGATATAGGCATGTACAAATTATAAGTGATAGAATAGCTGTCTTGCTGAATTGTTGCTGTTGAACTGTGTAACCAAAGCACACAAGAGGAATTAAGCTTCATGAGATATCTATTTGGTGAATTATCTCCTGCCCCTTCACCACCTTAGCTACTGTGTGGTCAGTGTACTGGTGCAGAATGGTTCCTGTCACATCATCCAGGTGGGGGCTATACAGTGGTGGTGGTTGAAGTGGCTCCCCATTGGTTCTGTAAAGTGCTAAATAAATGTCAAATTCATTCATTCATTCATATGTCAGTTTTAACACATGCTGCATTTAATATACGTTGATTATGTAAAAAACAAAAGTGAAACAGGAGTTAATCTTCCCTAATGCTTGCTTTGGTTATTGGTAATAATAAGGCATAGTGTACAAAAGGTAAACCAAACATTCAATAAAATACCTTCTGAGATTCAATAAATTACCCAGTAAGGTTCAGTAAAATCTTTTGTACTGGAACTGAACGTTTGAGAAAAGGCTCAGTGGTTGATCTTCACTTTGGTGAGTTGAGGGTAACTTCGTTGTTAGTTGCTTCTTGAGAGCAAAGAATTATCAGGCATTTCTGACTGAGAGCTCTGTTCCTGGTCCTGGATCAGCGTAAGAGCCAGGTGAATGAATATTCATTATTGAGATTTAATAAACATAAAAAAGAAAAAAAATACAGCTGCTTCAGTGTAATATATTAGGCATCTTGAAATCAAGATGAAATGATTCACCTCTTAATGCTGGACAGCCATTGTCCTGCTCTATTCATTTTTTGATTATGCCTGTTAGAATCCGAATGACAAGGAGGATGGACTCTTCAGCGTGGAATAAATTACCCAAACGATAATGACTCATGGAGATAGGCAAAGGGACACGAGGTCCAAACAGCCCCACTGTTTGGGGGGTTTGGTATGTTCATGTGAATGAGGTCCCCATGTAGTAATCATCCTCTGTAATCATACAAAGTGGACGCCATCAGATTAGCATTGTGAATTCACTCATTTCTCAGGAACATTCAGTAAGCTCCTAGGTGAGTCTGAGTTCCAGTATAGTTTCAGTAAAGTTTTCAGCAAATTTGACGTATCGCCGCTTTTCCTGAACACACCGAGAAGGCTTTGATTTTAAATGGTTAATATATTGTGAAAATTTCAGTTTCTTGATAAATGGTTGCACTCAGCGGAAAACAACGGACAGGAAGCTACCATTCGTCGCTGGTTATTTGTTTGTTATGTAAGTGTCTCTCCATGGATCATTAAAGGCTCTCAGGAGGCAGAAAGAGCAGCAAACGTCTCTGTGGTGTTTTTTTCCCCATCGAAGCTGCTAAACGTGATTAATGCTTTAAATGGTTGGAAGGGAGACGGCCGACTGAATAGACAAACATTCGCTCTGTTTTTTTTCATGGACGGCATATCACTCAGTTTTTGACAGACACAGGGGACTCGGGCTTCTGCTCGGCGACCGCCTCTGAAGTTCATAAGTACAGAGCCTCGCTGTCCGCCGTAACGAGCTCCCCTGTGGCTAATACAGCTCTGATTCTTTGGATTTTAGCACTTACTTCCAGCCTTGATAAGCAGCACTGCAGAGGCTGCAGATAATTGGCCATCTTTTCGCTCTTCTGCCAGAGATGCTGGACTTGCCACCAGCGCACGTTCTCCTGACAAATCAGAAGTATGCATGTTCAATCAGGACAAGCAGAGTGGCTTTACCTTACATTGTGAAAAGGTATCGCTCTTCGTCACAAATACCACTTTTTATTACCTACACTAAAGCGCCTGATTTATAGCATGTCGTTAACTGCCTTAAGTGGGTCTTTTTCCATAGTTTTTTTGGATGTTGTGACATTGAGCTTTCCATGCAATCTGTCTTTTTTCAATGCTGATTTTTTCACCAGATGTTTATTTAGAGTTGGAAGATTTGACCCCAGGTTGGTTCATAAAGTTTCCATACGACTTCGCTCATAGTATTTTGTGGTTTTGGGATGAAACCACACACACAGAGGTCATACTACACTGGTCAACTGGCAGAATATTATACACAGAACCAAGGCCATAATTATAATATAATACTGGGGGACACCCCCCCCCCCCCCCAATATTCAGATGTGCTCACAATGTCCCTCCCAGTATATATTATAATTACAGCCTAGGTCCCCTCCAATGCTGATTCCATGGCTATGGTCTTGCACAGACCCATATCTTATGTAACATTAGAAAGAAGTATAATGGTTAATGTATTGGATCCAATATTACATTCCATAGCATTTATAATTTGTAATTATCATATCAAAATATCCAAGTGGGAAACTATTTGGAATTGTGTTGTTCTAAATTATTTATATTGAGTTAAAATTTTAAACCTTCCTTTTATCTGCGAAGATGAGGAATAGAAGAAGATTACTGTGATTACAAATAATTACACATTACATTGTTTGATTCCCTTGTGATGTGTCTGATTTACAAAGGTGGGGGCGTGTATTGCTGTATTGCAGCAAATCCTTCTTACCCATGTTAAATATAACCCTCCTGGTGTTAGTCAAGATCCCGGAGCATAGAACTATAAACAATCATAGAGTGCCCAAGTTGGTCTTCAGAGCTGGTCCAGTGCTCAAAATCTGCCACGTCATTGAAATTTGGTAGCAAGTGGCTCTTATCTGAATGCCAATGTGAACAGCTCTTGAGGGGCGCAGTTTGTCACCCTTGTGCACATTTGTATGGGTCAGAGGAACCAATAAGACAAACTATTTAGCCATTCAATTACCTCTCAAGCTGATTTTGAGGGTATTACAGAATGAGAATATTACTAAAGAGGAGGTGCTATACATTTCTGTGATGCTGGCTCAGCCAATCAGCAGCACTCTGACTCACTAATGCCCAGTCACATTAGAGTCTTAAAGGTAGAGCTGTTTTAATATATTATCTTATAGGTCAGTTGGTTTAGTTTAACACTACAGGTGACTTATTACTCTACATGAAACCTAGAGCTATTTAAAGGACATCTCTCAGTACTACATCTAACCCAGCGATTTAAAAACCCATATAATATAACCTAAATGCATAACTTGGATTTTTGTATTACCATATAGGTAAAAGATTGCATAACCATATATTTCATGTCATGTCTAAATATATTTCATATTACCTCATCCAAAGGGAAGAGACATATCCTTTATCTGGTCCTATTTTTGGTGACACAAGCCTTCATAAAAAGACACGGATCATGCGGCAGGGGAGCACAGAAGCATTCCATTAGCGAAAAAAAAGAAAAACTCCCTCAGAAGTGCAGGTATAAGCACTATGGGTCCATTAATCAAAAGGCTGATCAATACTGTGGTACTAATTGTGCGCATCCATGACGGGAGCAAGCAAGCATCTCGAATGCTCGCCATGGCAGGAAGTGACCGATCGTGCGTGAAGCTCTCGGCATTCGCTCTCAGCCACTTGGTGGCCCGGCGTGTCTGCGCACGATGACTCAGTCCCGGTTGTAGGACAATGGCATGGATCACATGGATAGGATGTTTTGCACTGAATCCCCACTGCAGTAACAATTAGAAATTGATGCCGAAGGTGTGTCGGCTTCTTGCATTGATTCGACATTAGAAGCAACAAATATAGGTAGTTATAAAATTGATGCTAGTTGCAGGGCTACACAGTAGGGGGTGCTGTAGAGTCAGAGGTTTAAATCCTGCCCCTGCATCTGTGTGTGGGGGGGTTTCATGCCACAATCCGAAGTGAGTTTAGGCAAATTAGCATCTTTATGCTGTTTGCGTGTCATGAGATGAATTGGCATCCTTTCCAGGGTGTTCCCCGGCGCTGCTTGGTTAGCACAATTAGCTTCTTAGTTAGCCTCCAGGGACCGTGTACTGCATCAACAGCATGGAAGATGGAGGCTTATTGCATCAACAGTACGATTTATGACAAAAATGAAAGCTTTGGATTTGATCCTTTTTTTGCAAAGGATAATTTCTAAAAAATATTCAAAATTCAAAGAGAGGATCCCTCACATAAAAATGGCAAATGACAGCAGCACTACGTCTGTACAATATGCATTCACCGTATATCCTCTAATCTAGTATTTATTGAAGCACATTTGAATATAACCAGTGGCAAATGGATTTTGGGATTAGGCCCAGACCAGCATTGTTGTTAAGCTAATGGTGTCGGGTTGACGCTAATGATGTAAAAGACATAGTAATGGAAGATCGACTGGCCCACGTGCCATCATTCACCCCCAGCTGGCTCACAATACTTATTATAGCTATCATGAAAAGCATAGGCACTTTAGGAGTAATCGCAAGGCCTAGCTCTCATAGCCTCTGGTTCACCATCTCTTTTCACAATTGCCGCCTGCTTTGCACTCCTGTGAAACGTTGCAATTACTGTCTCTTTACGGAAAGGCTGCACGTGTATCGCAAGGCCATCTGGCATGTCGCAGAACACCCCGACTGGCTGACGACTCTATATATAGCAACAGCTATTTACCAAGAGCTCTATTCCTCTGACGGAAAACATACATTCAACGGAACCTATGAACCTAGACCGAAGATGTGCCTTCACATCTCCCAGGTATGTTTAGGAATTCAAATTCGGTGATTTGTTTGAGTGTAGGGAACCAGGGCAACAACAAAATATATATTTGAGAAAACATGCAATTTAACAGAGATGGACTGGATACAACTGAACTGACTGCACAGTAATAACTGAAAACATCTGAAAAATCCCACTTTTTAGAAGTTGACTGTTCAACAGAATTAGTTACGGACTTGATGTATATGTTCTAGAGCACTTAAAGTAAAAGGTATTAGAAGCAAAAAGTGAACGACAAAATAATTTAGGAAATAGCCCAGCTGCAATACCATGAATTACACTGAGTGATGTTTTATAAAATTGTATGTTTGAGAGCTTTTTATGTAAGTATCAGGCGTAAAGCCACAGGGACTGTGTGGTAAATCATGTTCATGGTGAAGTGTGCCTGTTGTTATCTTCAGTAGCACAGTGGTTCTGCTGCTGAGTGCATTTTGATACTTCACCTTGAGGTGAGCGACATAATAAACACCCTCCCCCCCCCCTCATCCAGAGCTGCTGCATGCGAACGTATCAGGAGCGATACTGAGATTTTTTTAGGGGGTGAGGCATAAGAGGGACCAACTTTTTCATTAGCCAATGATATGTTTTGAATCGGTGAGTGACAGGGGAGGCAGCACTCCTGGAGCCAATTAGCTTTCACATTGAGCCACTGCCCCTGTGGCCCCGCCCCTGTATTTGCCCCCGGTACATATTAATCCTGTTAGTGTGGAAGTCACTGGCATAATGAAACGCTCCATCCTGTAGCCCATATTGGTGTGGTCAACACGCTGCCCGAGCCCCCAGTGTGCATGATACTCACCATGCAGATAGGGCTGTGGTTTCAGAAGCTGCCAGCTACACCCTCAGCACATCACAACACAATGTTGGGTTTTACCTTTCTAGGACATAAGCTTGGGTTAATACTGCAAGACACTTTATTTTTTTTTACTTTGGCTTCCATTCAGATAAGTAATGTCCTGCTTGCAGGTACCTTAGAATTAGAAAACAATGACTGAATGAAAGTCAGCAAAAGACTTTGTTATACGCTCCTCTAGTTCAACAAGTATGATCCAAAGGTTGTGGGTTCAAATCCAAGGGAGCATGCATACATTTTAACTCTTACCTCTACTATAAGTCACTTTGGATAAAAGTGCCAGGTGAAATGTAAATGTCATCTTACAATCCAGTCATGGTGAGCTGGTTTCCTTACATCAGGCTGGGCCAGTTATTAATTAGGATGGAAACTTAATTCACCTAATCCCAGTACTGTTCCATAATCATACTTCCTGCTAGGAATAATGTATACTAAGCAAGATCCTTATTAATTTAAATCAAAAATTTTTAATGTTTGCTCTTTAAAAACACAGGCAAGCAAGCAACTGGTGAAAACACAAACAGGTTCGGAAATGACCGCAGCAAACCTCTGTAGCATTGAGACCACAAGAAGCCCTGAAAACATTAAAGCATTAACATGTTATGGTAGCGTCTTTGGTCAAATTAACACAAAGAAAAAAGGTCACAGAAATTCTAAAATGAACACTGTCTATAACTGGGCTATTATATTTTTGACTTGCTGCCTTTGGAAATGACATATTCGTGGTTTGGCTTGAACAATGCATAATTTAAGTGCTCTCTAGTTCCTATAAAATAGGAGTGCAATATTAACAAAAAATTCTCGCTGTCATGGACTGCATGTCTTATGCAGTGTGGGGTCTAAGCAGTATTTTAATGCCCGGAGCCAATACTTGGCATTTGTGTACTTCTTAATCTCCCAGTCAGTGGCAACTCCTCACTACATGTTGATAAAAACATTTAATGGAGAGTGTTTCAGGCAAATTTACACATTGTCCTTCTTGGGGTCAGTATATTTCACTTCTATAGTGTTTAAAAATAGTTCCGTTTCCTTCTTTTACCTGTGAGATGATGGTCTTGTGCTTATCTTTCTGTCACAGGATCGTGGCCTAAATTCGGTAGGCAATCAAAATGGAAATCAAATCCCCTACAGATTAAACAAATAAATAGTTAAAAAGAACAAATAAAAAAACTGCAGTGGAATCTCAGACAGAAGTTTGATCATCTTATGCATTGTTTGCGATATTTACTGCACAAAGAATCAAAGCATAACATTCATTGCACTTTGAATAGTGATAAATCGGACATTTCCATCTTCAGCTCAGGCTGCCGCGTTTGTGTCTGTGGAGGTTTCGCAGCCATCTAGACAACAATCTTTTCCTAGCACCAAGGAACCTTCAGCTACATCTTTTAACATTAATGTGATACCACCATACTGAACATATCAGGCACTGTCACTAAAATAAGAAAACAATACTATTTGCACAGAGTACTGTATACATTTTACTCTCCATAAACTCAGTACATCTCACATCTCCTAATAATAGCAGAGGATGATATACTTCAGAAAATACTTTCCAAGTTGCATGTAACAAAATTTCTTTGGATGCACGAAACAACTGAGTTTGGGTGAAATTTCCTGTTAAACCCTCGTGACATATTCTTCCAGTAAACAAGCCTTTTGAAATTAAACATCAAGGGCATCAAACTTACACGTTAAACTGAACAATTTAAGGAGCTTGGCTCTTTTTCATACATCTATTACAAGATTCAGAAAAGCTGACTGAAACAGTAAGCCAAGAATCTGAGAGCTCTCTACAATGTCTGCACTTCTGAAGGTCAGAATCCACATCACCAGCATCTGGTTTGAGGTCACTATAGTGTATCAGGGACCAGCCTGGTTAACCCCTCATAGGGACAACTCAACAGCCACCTACTCTGAAGACTTGGTTATCTTTTAGCGTAGCTTAACATTACAGCATCGTGGCCTCCAGATGTTCTCTGTGTTGCCTGACTTCAGTTGATCAATCTACACTCAATGAGCAAATTTTGCAGAAAAAACTAATACTGAACATGTACAAATTCCTTCCATAATGTAACATGAGTAATGCAAATAAACGGCACTTACTTACAGCCCTTTAAAATAAGATATGTCACTCTATTTACAATGAAATGGTAATAATATTTTACTAACAACAACACCACCATTCTGACCAAATAATCCTTCTGGAAAAGCAACAATATCAGTGAAGACATCTCTTCTTTTTAAAGATCAAAATTACAAAAAGGCAATATTGTGACTGTTCAAAATGCTTGATACATTTCCCATATATGAAGTTTATTTTTAAATGAAATATTCTCCTCAGTCTGTGACAATTTGTGCTGATATATGGGGTTGTTGTTAAATCATTAACTCCATTATACTTGGGTTGTGTTTAAACCTTATCAAGTGCTTTAAGTGGTCACTTTCGGGAAAGATACTGAACCGTAGTGAGACGCAAACAGTGAGCACACAAGACCTCCACCTCTGACATTTACACTGCTTTTTCAAGCAAGCAACGATGACTGGGAACATTTTCAGGTAACAGACAAATATGTTTCAACTATGAATAGGAGGTCAGGTCTGCTAAAAGAAAAAAATATTTTGTAAATGACAAGCAACAGATGGCTGTTTAACTGTTGATGTAATACAGTTTTTGGATCATTTGCAGTTTTACTTGAAATATATCCAGGTGGACCTGGAGGACATCATCTGGACCTTCTGGATCTGCTGAAAATCACTGGATGAGGAATTTTAGCAAGAAATCAATGATACATTGTATGGCCAAATGTATGTGGAGACCAGTTTGTCCAGCTATTAATATGAAGTTGGTTTGTACTTTGTTGCAATTATAGCCTGTACTCTTCTGGGAAGGATTTTCTCCAGATGTTGGAACATTGCTGGTGGGATGTGCTGCTGTTTAGGTTGGGAATTGATGCTGGGTGATCAGGTCCTATTCTGTGAGCTTGGGTGGTCGACCATTTCACACCTGAACTTGCTTGCAGATGTTCTAACATCTAACATCTCAATCACTTAATTTTACCAGGGCAGTTCTAACTGGCAGACTGACTTATTGTTTGGAACGATGGTGTCCTATAATGGTGCCAAGTTGAAAGTCATTAACCTCTTCTGTAAAACCTCCCATTGGCTGTGTGCTTAATTATACACCCGTGTCAGCAGTGGGTGTGGTTTGATCAGCTAATTCCTCTAATTCAGTGTTTCCCAACCCAGTCCTCGAGGAACGTTTTTGCTCCCTCCCAGCTCGCAGCCAATCAGGAACACTGTATACCTGGTACAGGTGCGCTGGGAGCTGAGAGGAAGCAAAAATGTGGACTGTCTGGGGTTCCCCCGAGGACTGGGTTGGGAAACACTGCTCTAATTAATAGGAGTATCCACATACTTTTGACCATTTCTTAATCTTTCCCATAAATATATATCTTTTTGGAATTTAGGCATTGTCTGCTATAATTTAAACTTCATGATTGTACTTAAAAAATAAAGCTTTTCAAATAAGAGTAAAAGCACTGCTACAAACATAATTTCAAGCTACTGCCACTCACTGTTTCTTAATTGGCCTTGAAAAGTTTTCTGTTCATCACGCATCCCTTCAATGGGAAAAATTCGCCATCTCAACCGGGCGAGGGGATCCGGCATCAGGCGATGCTAAACATGGCGTTGGCACTGTCGCATTTGCCTGTGAAGTTGACCTTCCGGCTGCCGGCGCCGTAGGAGGCGAGATCCTCGTGCTCAGTGCCGTCGTGCTCGGGGCTCTCGTGGGAGGAGTCCTTCATGACGCTGTAGTAGACGGGCACGTTGTACTTGGTCACCTTCTCCGCTCGCTGCCGCTTGCATTCGCAGAGTCGCCGGAAGGCGCTGCGGAACTTCTGTGACATGAGGTTGTAGATGATGGGGTTGATGGCGCTGTTAGTGTAGATGCTCATGCGGGAGAAGAGCAGGAACCAGGTGTTGAGGTAAGGAGGGTCCATAAGGGAGTTGACCACCACCAACGTGCGGTAAGGCATCCACAGCAGGGCGAAAAGGACCACCACGACCGCCAACATTTTGGTCACCTAAAGTGTGGTGGACAAAGCAGGATAAAAACAACAAGAAAGCCTTCAAAGCGGATATAACATGGTAGTAATATTAGGTTCAAGATTCCTTTATTTATTACGTACATAGTTATGCAAGTACAACATGTAGTTAAATGTACTATGAATAAATATAGAAAATATAAAAGGCCTAGATGGTATACAGTGTGCAAATATGTTTAAGTTGTATTAATATCTTAAGGAGGTTTTATAAAGAAAAGCATGTGAATTAGCTCTGAAGCAAAGAACTAGGTCTGAAAATCATTCATTAAACTGGATAAAAAAGATTCATATTACGCAAGTATTTTAGAGAGCAAACTGTGATTCATGGGAGAGTTTTCAGGCAAACAATCAGTCTTTAAATAGGTATGTAGCAAATGGGGATTTTGGTTGCATATTGTACAGTTGAAAGTTGGTTTAAAATCTGGTTAACAGCATGTTTTCAGCTTCTGCTAGCCACCCATGCACCCATCCTTCGACCGGTTATTCTGCATGGGATCGTGTGACTTTTGCTAAGTAATTTTGTTGCTGAATAGTGGTGCATGGCTGACCTGTAGAATTTTTGTTATTTTTTTATGGAGTGCCCCCTCTCGATTCATTTTCACAATCTGGAGAGGGGTCCTCCTCATCGGTTGTAAACCATTGGCACTTGGAATACCAAAGGGGGGCACTATCATTTGTTTAGGAAAAAGGGACAGGTGCTCAGGCATCCCCAATCCATCCCACGCCCCCCCCCCCCCCCCCCCCCCCGGGTCCCCACACATGCCTGTCAATGTAAGATGTCTATTACCTGTAATTTATCAGACCGATATCTCTTTTCCATGAAATATTAAAACAAAACTAAATTTCCAAGTAAAATAAAAACAATATTTAAGTACTGCTGTGTAAAACATCTGGCTGATAAATATATCACTGAACATCACTGTAAAATCATGACAGTTTGACAGTGCTGTCCAGCATCATACCTCAAAGCTATTACTCATATAAATAGCCATGATAAAATCCAAACTCCCTTTCATGGGCATGTGACTTTCGCTCCAACATAGCCTGCATAGTAATCTGCATTTTGATTACGTTATGCTCTACTGGATGATAGATTTGTGCCAACAGTTACAGAACAAATACATTTGATATGGGCCTGAGTGACAGCTCACCCAGCGAAATCAACTAATCTTGTTTAACTGTCGTTTACCTGCCAGAATAATTATACTTTAGTCAGCTCCAGTCTTATTTCATACTAAGACCAGGATTTCTTTTACATGTCATACAAAAAAGGTGGCTTGTATATTTGAATTTTGTATAAGCCAAATTTAATTAATATATGAGTAAGGGTATATCTTAAAGGTAATTTCAGCTGAACCCAGCAAACGTTGTACATTGTTTTCATATAGATTTTTACAATGGGATTGATCTTCATTACACGCAGTTGTAGACCCTATTTGGGGGGGGGGGGGGGGGGGGGGGGGAGTCAGTCCCTCTTATTTTGCGTCTCTTCTATAACCATTTAGCAATTTGTCATTTTCTTGTGCATTTTCTCTGCAAATGTTACTGCGGAAGACCTCCCCCCCTCTCCCCATCCCACACCCCCGCCAAGGGTCCAATCCAACAATTGTTCCTGATCTGCATTATTTACCAGATCAACTGGTACACCCATTGCTAAAGAAGATTTATTTTTCCCAAACCAATACATCTACAGCTAAATATTCAACCGGACTGCAATGGAATTTCCCATGGGTGCTACAGAAGCACATAAATTGATTCTTATATACTATAGCTTGACATTTATGGGCTTTCTATTTCATGGAATACGGGACTAAACGGCCAATTAAAAATCTCTAAGTCTTCACTACTATTTACAAGTACGCGTTGTAATTTAGCAGAATTAAAATAATAATAATAACTTGCAAGATAATTATAATTATAAGCAAAGACTATGCAATACATTAGAATATACACTTAGTATATTCCATCATTGGAAACATTTATCCCGATATAAGGAATTCTGTCCATTGTAAAGAAAAACATTTCTTTCTGAAATATGACCAGTTTTAAAAATAATATTTAACATTTATTCTAGAAATAAACTTGTAAATTATCTCTTTATTAAGCTACAATGGTTATTAATTGGATGGCTTATCCATTAATTCGTAAGTAATTAAGATAATGATAAAAACAAACTTTAAAATACCTGTTTCCTGGATGCGATGGCTCCCTTATTGGATTTGCATGACACTTTAACCGTGCTCGCTCGTCCCTGATGGACCGAATCGTTCCCGGCTCTTTCTGCCGGGGTGGCCGGGATCGGGTTGGAGAACAAAATCCGGGCGATGAGACCGTACAGCACGGTGGCCACGATCAGAGGTATGACATAAAACAACGTGAAGTCCAAGAAGTAGATCGGCATGTAGAGGTTTCTGGAGACGCGGTAACCACACCTTACCACCACCCCATCGGCGTACGCGGTCTCGTTGGTGTCCACCAAAAAGAACCACATGATGCAGTAAAGCGAGGTGAAGATCCAGACGCACGCTATGATCTTCTTTGCCCGTGATACGGTGCAGATGAATTGCGCTTTGATTGAGTGGCAAATGGCAATGTACCGTTCAACTGTAAAAGCCGTGATAGAGCAAGAGGACACGTTGATGCCCAGGTATTGCAGGTATGTGATGCACAGGCATCCGGCGTAGCCGTAAACCCAGGAGGCGACAACTTCGGAGATGTTGGGGAGACCTGCAGCTAGAAGCACTATGAGATCTGCTATAGCCAGACTTACGAGGTAGCAGTTTGTCGGGGTCATCATGTGCTTGGTGCGAAGTACTACCAGCACCACCATTATATTTCCAGCAATTCCCACTCCGCATATAACTAACGCTAAGAGGATTGTGGTAACCTGGACTTCCACGGGGTTTTGTGGCATCTTTATGAGCGCTTCGCTTTTCGTTAAGTTGATATGGGTATCCTTCCCGAGAAGCCTCGTTAGGTTCTCCATCGTGTGCGTCTTGCTACTGCGTGGATTTTCGGAGGTCTTGAAAGGCGGTTATTAGCGTCCGTACGAGTTGTCATAAATCCTGGAGATAGGATAAGGAGAAAATTAACTACTCCTTTTGGGAAAAGTTAATACTGCATTTGGTACGGAGTGCTGTGCGATTTTTAAGTTCTAAATATTTACGTAATGAGAGACATAGATCTATCACCACTGCTGACCAAAGTTTATCAATAGCTTAAAAATTAACCGATACATAGGAAGAGAGACACAAACCGGGATGAGATGATCTAACGCTCACCATGATTCCATGATTGATGTAAGTCCCTTGGGGTCCATGGTTGTGTCCAGCTGGTGGGGAAACTGTTGAGATTATGTTGATTATTTTGAACTGGGCTGAATGCCAAAGGGTGGAAATGGCACATAGCCACTAAACATTTTTAGTGGTGATGCAGGGAGAGCCGTGCTCTTCCTATCCAGCTTCAGACCAGTTAGATGCTGCATATGATGGACTGTCTCACTCCCTCCTTCTGCCTCTCTCTCACATACACCTTCTCTTTCTCACCCTCCCTCTACCGCCCATCTCTTATCCCCCCCCCTCCCCCTAGCCTGTTTGAGGGCAGTATGGAAGGTTGATGAATATCTGACCTTGTAAGACCTGGAGGTGCTTTTAATGTTCCTTTTCTCGGCAGCATAAGAGTCCCGCCCACCTACCAGACCCTCACATAAATAATAAAACGCACAGTAATCACTTATAAAATTTTAAAAACTGATCAGCTGCCTAATTCGTATACCACGTTACCCCCTTCCTTGAACTACTGGTAGGATGACCTCACCGCCTTATCTGAAAGTAGCTGTTTATTGACGTGGTGCAGATTTGCACATGATATCAAACATGTACTTTTAGTCCATGGGTTCCATCACAAAGCACTTCCGTCTGCCCTCTTTCGCTGGATGTTTCTCTGCATCACCTTGATGATGCCTTGGATCTCGAGAAGCAGCAGGAGAAGAAGAGAAGGAAGTGGTGATGTCACAAAGGACAGGGCTTTGATGGTTTTGTGTTCATGACCCACAATGGAGAGCAAAGAGAATGGGCTGTGTTTGAATCCGGCATGTAGGTATATAAAAAAATTATGAATTTGTACCCTACAAAAATTTTTTGCGGGGAACCTATCAGTAGGTTGGCCAGACGCCCATCCCTCCCCCTCCCCAAATTTTATTTCTGGCTATGGTTCGATTCAATGGCTGCAGGGTGGCATGCAAGATAGTGTCTCCTCCACAACCAGAAAAAGAAAAAGAACACGTGTTGCTTTTAGTACCTCTCCTGTCCTTTCATATGTGCACTGCACTACAGTATATATATGTTCTGGCAGATTTGAATCTTGTGTACCAGACTGTATCGGACTCTTGTAGATGTATGACTTGCTTCTATATCTTTGGCATGTAGTGCCCTTCCATTCTTATTGAAATTTGCGCATATTTCTTTTCCACTAGAGAGTTCATCCCAGGAACTTTGTTAATGCTCTAGAATTTAGCAGTTCATATAACAGCTGAAATCAGTTCTCCACTAACAGCATTGTCTGTTCGCATTGTATGTTTTCCGCTGGAGGTTTGATCTTAATCTAAAACCAAGAGAAGTTTCCCGAACCTCCAGGGATGGGGGTTTGAAATCTGCCTCCACTGCATGTCAAGTTTGCATGTTCTTACCATATCACTCCATGTTCTCTGGCTTCCTCCACTTATCCAAAAACATGCAATAATATAAATTGGCATCTCTAAATTGACCCCCCTCCCTGTTCCCTGGATATGTTACGTGTTTGTAAGATAGACGCATGGTGTCGCAGTAGGAAATGTATTCTAGTCAAATTTCAGCGTTGGCTAAGTTGCATATACTGTACTAGTTATCCCCCTTTACACATACAATAACCAAGAAAAAAATAAATAAATGCATGAACAAAAATAAAAGTGAAGTGGAAGTAAGGAGCATGTGCTGATTACTGCTACCCATCACAGGACAGAACCACCTCAGGGATGAGAACCTGAGTGCAGCCATGTGGCGGGCAACACCTCAGCATCCAGACGGAACAGTGTGAGTTTTTTCCAGCAGCTAGAGTGTCAGTCCTGCCACCACTCTGTCACTCCCTGGAAGTTGGAGTAGCTGCTTGCAGGGCTGGATGGAGATTAACCTCATACCCAGGATGAAGCAGTTGCAGCTTCAAGGCCTCGATCATGGACCCAGTGCAGTAGAAACACTCCAGGTATTTATGGGATTCAAACCAATAACCTTCCAATTGCTGGCACAGATCCATAGCCTCAGCCTTTATAAATTGCTTTATAGGTCAGAGTCTATGATCAAAAAAATAACCATTGTGCTTTGATGGGAAGATTACAAACACAGCAGCTAAAGTCAAGGGTCTGTTTCCAAGTCTGAAGAAACTGCAGATTCGGATACAAAAGCTGGTACCTGCAGTGCTGAACTGGAAGGCAAATCTACTCATCATTTTATAGTATGTGTCTGTGGGAACCTTTTTTTCTGAGCTATGTATACGTTTGATCACTTGTAAATAATAGAAAAATGGAAAAAAGGCATGGTGGAGTCAATATTCTGTTTTATTGTTCTTCATGTGAGGATTGGAAGTTTAAATTAAGACATGTAGCCAAAGATCATTAGCTAAGCAGTATGACTTTTTTCAAAATTAAGTGCAGAATATGTCCCTTTTGATATTTTCTCTTGTCATTAATAAATAAAATGAAATGAACCAAATTTGAGTTCATTTATTGTTCCTGTATTGCTTCTTGCTTAGTTAACTATTTGTTGTGATATGGAAGATTATAGGATGAAACGTGTGGTGCAGAGGATTAATGGATACACACCTAGACACATGTGGATGTACACTCATACACAGACACACACACACACAGACAGACACAGACACACAGACAGACAGACACAAAGACTGACAAACACACAGACAGACACACAGACAGACACAGACACACAGACAGACAGACACGAACATGGACACACACACCGCTGGGTAAACTAATGGAAATGTATCATTTGCAAGATATTTCTGTCACAGATATGACTCTGCTCACTGTTTTAGCCATTAAGCTGGACCTGAATAGGGTAGTGAAAGTGGAACACAGTGAAAGCTGCATTTCATTTGTAAGCTAAATGCAAACTGTAAGGCACCAAAATCCTCTCTCTGATTTAAAAGGCAGCCTGACAAAAAGAAAAAACACGGAAGACTGAGTAACTGCTTTCAGAGAAAATGACTGACCTGAATTTTTCTGATATTGCCAGAATATTCTCTGAAATGGAAACACTCAGTTGTAAATGCTTAAGCAGAGTTCCCAGAAAGACTGTGACAGAGAGAGCATGTTTGATGTGTTTTTCTGTTGTGTTTTATTTTATTTTATTTTATGGGGCTTAGAAGGCCTTGCAGTAAAACATACTACTTGCAAAAGTCTTAAGCAGTTAGAGTAGTAAGTGTAAAAGTGTATATTTGGTAAATAAAGAAAAAACACAATGAAATATTACAGCATATGAAAATTCCTTGTTTCATGCAAAAAGTAACTGATGTCATGTTAGACGGCTAGATGAACACAGCTTCAGTTCCCAAACCTCTCATCAGGGGCACTTCAGCAGTTCCATGCATCATTACATTTCACAACCAGCTCAATTAATTAATTAACTTAATTAGTTAAAAATTCAATGAGTTATTGATTAGCCAAATAAGGTGGGGTAGTGGTCGAGTTAAAAAATACATGGGTGTATTGGACTGTTGCTACAAATACTGAGGTGATTTTATGTTTCGAAATGACTAAACTGTTGTATTTTCAGAGATATGAAATCATAGTTTTACACCAACGTGAAGATCATTTATACATCATTTTCTTTGACCGTACAAAGAAAATGATGCATAGTACTGTACATCAGGTATAATGAACATCAGATCCTTAACATATAGCAATACATGCGTAGATACATGATTCAAATAAATTAATGCTTCGTACATCAGGACTAAAAATGTATACATTTTCCCAAGTATTATTATAACCATGAACTGCTCATGGTTTCCTGACTTCTGACGGATTAATTGACGAATTCATGCAGAGAAAATTGAAACCCTCAAATTACCTCTAAGCAGAGGGACATTGCCTGCAGGTAACTGCACTGAAATGCTGCACAGAGCAGCAGATCATTTCAGACTTAATACATCACACAACTATAAATGTGAATAAATATGACCCCCATTATTTGTGACATATGCCCGATTTAGCATTGATCAGTATATATAGAACTCTACTCTTGCATAGATGTTAAACCACCAATAGCTTAAACCCTAGTCATTTACGTTCTCAAACGGAATGTACATTCACAATATCTTAAAACAGAGTAAAAAGCCTGTTGCATTAGTTAAATACAATTTTTCTTGCGAGACCAGTAAATTACTGGCTAACTAATGGCTGTGTTATCTCTTGAAATGGCCCATTTAATAATCAAACAGGACATTCACCAGTCCTTCATTTCAGAAGCCAAAATGGCGCATTAATTAATATAAGGTCCCTTAAATTAAAGTTTAATTATCCGAATATTTGCCTTCTTGCCGCAGAACTGAACTGAAGGGCTTTATTGAAGGGTTCAGCTTCCCTGAAGTCAGGCTGCTCAGCAAACTAGAGAAGTGAAGTGAAGTGGTGCCGTGTTCCATTGGTCCCTAACAAGCATTTCAGTTAAAGGAAGGATTTAAATTCAGTACATTTTGGCTCCTCTTAAGCAACCATCTTTTATAATTTATTTTTGATTGAACTGTTCACTGCACACAGTGCTAATATGTAAGATGAACACAGAAAGAGTATTCAGTCAAATACCTGTGTTATGCCTGTGATAGCAGGTTATGATTATTTTAAAGATTTTATTATTGAGATGTACACTGTTACAAAATAAGCCAGGAAAGCAGGCTGAGCTGCTGTCTCGAACAGGTGAAATATAATGATATGTAAATAGAACATTAATAAAATTACCCTAATCTAAATTTAGGGTATTAAATAAAAGAAAAGAAAATAGGAGGAACCTCTGATTAGTATGTAATAATCAGCTTAGGCTTCATTAGCACACAATATGCCTCTTTGTATCTATTAAATTCAGGGTGAATATATATGTGCACTATAGTGTTTCATGTAAATTCTGAGCCCATTCACTGGACATACTCATAGATAAAAATGATAATCAGGGCCTGTGACCCCACATTGCTTATTCATGCCCCAGTAAAGTGGTCATTAACATCACAAACTAGTCCTATTCTATTTACTCTTCTTTGAGTGAATGGGAAGTGAACATCTTCCATATACTTAGCGGCCCCCGGTGGTACAAAAAGGTATGACAACACGAACCATGCCGTTTCTGAACTGAGGCTTGTATCATTGTATCATTGTTTCTTCAATGGAATAATCTGGTAAATCCATATGCAGTCAATGTTAATTAACATATTAGTCCGTTATCCTTGTCAGGATTGTACAGGGAATGGATGTCAGGCAGCAAAGAGTAAAAAGGAGAAGCACAATCTGAAAAGGAAGCTAGACATATTAATTTTATAACTAATTATGTCTCATTAGTCAATGCTTTGGTTTGAGTTACAGCAAACAGCACCATCAGAAGATACTTCTTAATTTTTACACCCACTAGTTTACTTCAATGTAAAGCAGAGATTTTTAATATTTTGAAAACAATTAAGATGGAGTCGAATTTGCCAATTATGTTGCTTTTCCAAAAAAAATTGTGGCCCTTTTGTCACTCAAACCCTTTAGCAAATGAATGTGTGATTCTGTGAGTTAGGACTCTATGTTTGTGATTAGAAGGTTGCTGCTTCAAATCCTGCAGCCGCTAAAGTGCTTTTATTGTTTGGCCCTTAATCCTACATGGCCCAGGACGGGCTGACCCTACTATTGTGTGTTGCTTTGGATAGGAGCACCTGCTTAAAACATATAAATATATTCTGCAGCGTATTTGGCTGAAGGTGCGAGGCGCTGACTAAAAGCTGTCTCCACAAAGATTACAACCAGACATGCATAATACTTGAGTCCTTGTGTTCCTTTCATAGCGCTGTAATTAAAAGCAGTTGTTCATTCTAGGTTCCTTGCTAAGTGCTGTATTATTTTCATTTCAGTTGTGCCTCCTGTGCTATTTTTGATGCTTGTTGCTGCCCAGCTAGCACCCCCGGTGAAGGATTCGTCGCAACTGTTATTCTAGGTCTTTTATAACCTCCTGAGACCCCACCCATTCATTTATGTCCATTGTAGTGGACATTTTGTTTTTGCATCTATCTTTTCACTGATGTAAGGAAACTTATTTATTCCTGTTGTACACTAAAGAGGACATGCCGTCAAATTAAAAATAAAAATAAATTAGAAAAAAATCTAAATTGTAAGATGTCTTATTTCCTCCAAAGACAAATAACCTATAATTGAAGGATACTTTTCTCCTTGGGTCTCAGGAGGATATTCATGCAATTAAGGCTGTTCTAAGTAAACAAGATGGGTGTATCGTGGGAAAAACAAGCACAGGTCTTGTATGACACAGTGCAACCTCTGCGTTTCTGTTCATTCGTGACCTCTTGTGTATGAACTCACATTCTTTTTCATACCATGTGTTACCATTTAATTGCAGGACAAGAAATGCCTTTGACCACTAAACATGGAAGTGGAGGGAAGTTCATTGTTATCGTTCATGGAAATGACCTCGAGCAGACTGACCTTTATCTAACTGCATTTGTAGGGTTTATGGTGAAATCGGTGATGCTGCTAGAGGGCAGATCAGTGGATTAAAGGGGCTTGTCTCTTCTCAACTCACTTTCCCATCTTTTAAGGATTATGGCTCTGCAATTTCTGAATACTTTTCCCCGCTGCATTTGCCTCCGACTATTAGAATATGGTTTTATAAGCTATAGTGAAAAATGGGAAGGACCTCTCAGTTTTTTTTGATGTTGATGACCTTCAATTACCTTTGACTCCACAGAAGCTGGGTCAAATATATATCTGCAGGTATTACATACTTACCTGTGTTTTAAAGCTCATTCTTCAAAGTGTTTTTCTCCATAACTGTTGTCCTTCATTTTTACCCATCCATTCATTTTCTTCACCTGCTTGGTGTCATCTGGACTAAACTGACCGGCGTGCTGCCATCATGAAGCTAATTTGAATTAACAAATGAGGAATGAGGAACGTTGAAATGGGAAGAAGAGAGTCGATTTCCACCTGCCACTGCCTGGATTCCAGCAGGGGTCACCAGCAGAACAAAGTAAAACCGTGTTTATTGTAGGGCAATCCTGGCTAGAAAGGACTCAGGCTAATTTTTGGAATTCTTTCACGCTGTAATAGGCTTATCTCAGTGGTGCTTAATAACTGCAATAGGAACCTAAACATTCCAAGTTTAATTACTGAAATTGCTGAAGCAGCGTTTTTCAGTAGTGCTATGTTTTATTCTACATTTCCCAGCAATTTAATGACAATTAAGTCTTCTCTTCTTATTTAGTGGCAGTTCATATCATAAAATGTCATTCATTTCAGCTGAATTTCAGCTGAATCTCTTGTCTCACACTGCCTCAGAAACTGTGCTGCCCAGCCCTGCCTCACACTGCCTCAAACCCTGTGCTGCCCAGGCCTATCTCACACTGCCTCAGACCCTGTGCTGCCCAGGCCAGAAGTACAGTGACTCTGTCACTGTGGTTCTGGGTGAGCAGTCAATGGAAAGGAAGGATGATGGCCAGAGTAGCCACCACTCGCATGCGTCTCAATGGAAAAAATGCTGCTGTTCCCCTGCTTAGCTCGTATTCTTTGATGCAGGTGCTTGAGTCTTATCGCCTCCTGACTCTTGAAGAAGGAAGCAGAGATGGTGTAGCGCCACCGTGTGGCAAACACCTCGAGGAACACCATGCTGTAGGCCAGCAGGTAGAGCAGTCCCAGGAGGGCGGCAACTCCGGGGTCTGGTGCCGATAGGTCCGAGGTGCAGTGCTCTGACCCAGTTCTGATGGACCAGGGATATACCCTCTGGAAGTCTACCAAAACCCCGGTCCCACAGCTTGGGTCGAAGATACAGAGGGATGGACTGTAGGACTCAACCTGACAGGAGAGGCAAGATGCCTGTTACCACAACTGCTACTCTTGTTTTATATTACTATAGTCTTTTTTTGGTATTCAGTCTTTAGTATTTTCATTACTTGTACAGGCTGTTCTCGACCAACTTAATCCATTTCACAAACCATTAGCTAAATAATAATAATAATAATAATAATAATAATAATAATAATAATAATAATAACAATAATAACATTTTATAGTTGCATTTTTCCATACCATTCAAGACACTTTATAGCAAAAAACACAAAAGCCAAAAATATATAGGTAGCACTTCACTTAATGAAGCACAGAGTTTATAGTATAGTATTATACTATTAGTTTATAGTATAGCATTATACTATTAGTTGTGTATTAATTAACCTCAAACTAAGTCTTAGCTACATACTGTACTGATCTCATGTTAATTCATCATTAATGAATCATCCCAAGCATTTACTATATTTCTTATTCTATAAACCTTTGTAAACCACTGAAGGAACTACTGAAGGAAGCAATGAATAACACAAGTGAAATACTCTCATGAATTGTGACACATCGTTTCTCATGTAGCAATTATATTTGTTCATGATTTGTTCAGCAGTAACTGAGTTATTTATAAGTATTTGTGCCTCATCAAGTAAAGTGTTACTAATATAGCATATTTTTTTAGTAATATAATTAAAAAGGAACACATATTAAATAAATGAAAAAATAAGGTTGCCTTTTTGCATTAATGTTTCCATAAACTGTGCAGCTAGGATATATTTTGCATTAAGTCTGAATTAACTTAAGCAGGTTGTACAGCTGAGAGGTGGCTGTATATAGATTTTCAATCACCAGATAAATGTCTAAAGAATATTATTATATTACTGAATATTATTATATTAAACTACAAATTTAGTGTTTGCTGGGTTCTTGAGGTTTTTAGTTTTGCTTGGAATATAATAAGAACATTCAGCTTTATTAACAGGGTGTTTGATCCTTACCTTGTACGCCAAGCTGATGTTGATGGAAATCGGCGGAATATCCAGCAGCCTAGCTTTACTGGCACTGACTAAATGGTACAATATGTGATCCAAGATAATAACCAACAGGGTCACTGTGAAATACCAAGACATGACCAATATGCGAGGAGCACATCGTAAAAGTTCTTGTCGAGAGATTCTGCAGATTGCAGAATGAGAATTACGTTTCTTATGGCCAGTAATGTATGGGTTGTCAAATTTCACGTCTGTCAAATACGATTTTAGGTAAAGGGCAGATTCAACAAAGAGATAGATAATAAAAAGGGCAGCTATAAATCTGCTGGCCACTAATTTCATGTTTTTTATGGTGTATTTGGCATGAGAAAAGTCTCTTTCGATATTTTGGCTGACACTTACAAACCTCTGGTTGATGTTAGAGAGGTTTATATAAGTAAAGTGATCAAAATTTCTCAAACTGCGCACAAACTGCAGCTCTGTCTCTTTTGCTTTCATCGCCGCAGTGACCAGCTCTCCTTTTGCCCAGTTAATTATCTCCGAGGAATTTATCAGGCTCTGGGCTAGGTTGCCCCCACTGCATTTCAAGGTGTGTGACACCACACCCACGTTTGCGCCGATGTTGGGGAGGACGTTGAGCATCAGCAGGGTAACGGCGGCTGACAGAATAAAGCGACGCCCTTGTTTGGTGCCCAGCGTGGGCAGGGCCATGGTGAACACGCAGCGGACAGGGTGACAGAGGAAGAGCGAGACGAAGGCAGCCACGCCGTAGATGGACGCCGTCGCCCCGGAAACGCGCTGCCCGTAACTCAGGGAGCTTGCCATCCAGCTGAAGAGGATGATGCCACTCAGGAACGCCACAGCCAAACACAAGAACATCAGGGTCACAACCTCTTTGATGCCATCTGGGTGGGTCTTTGAATAGATGCTCCAGAGCCACCCAAGGGTCGCATTGGCTCTGTGCCAAAGACCCGACCTGAAAAAGCAATGCGATGCGTCAATGATACTAATTTAAGACGTCGACAGTCCTTCCTGCTTAAAACACACAGATGTGGAAATTTCTGGTCCAGAAAGTAAAAATTCAGACAAAGATTTCATTTCAACCAGATCCTCAAACTTGAAATGCTGAAAAAATGCATCAGCTATAATTTGATATATTTTATTTATATAAGCAAAGAATCACTGCAAGAAAACACAGTGTGGAAAATTATGTGCAAAAATGTGAAGTTTGATTTAACTAAAAAAGTTTTTATAAGCAATAAAATAGTTATGTATTAAATGTTGTTATCAGTTAATCATAGTTTTTCCATTGTTGTCCTGGAGAACTTAACTATATATACCACTGAATAATATATATATGAGGGTTGTGTATAAATGTGTAACCAGCTAGTTACTGGTTTAGTCACCTAAATAATCTTTTTTAGTCAGTTGTGTATGAAACTACCTTTGTTGATTATCAGTAGGTTACTACTAATATGTAACAAAACATCCAAAACCAACTGGACTGTGAGTCGTCTGGAACCAGCATAGCTACCAACATCTTATTAGCGTAAACTGGATATATGAGTGCAAAAATTGATGTATATTGAACAGAATTGAAATGACACACACCTGAATTTCCAGCAGGCCGGCTCCTTAATCGACGACATCGCACTTAAATGGCTCCAACAGCTCTTGTGGGAAGGATCTGTCTCTGACTGTCGAAAAAGAGAACTGCTATCTGTCACCTCTGAGAGTCACTGCCACAGCGCTGTGGCTCACGCACTGTGGCTCATGCGCTGTGGCTCATGTTGTGGGTATCCACATGGGGAAGAAGGTAACGAGCATGTAACGTCCCTCGTGCACCAGCACGCAAAGCGGCATGTGTTGTGTCACGCTTTAAAAGCCTGTTTCACAAATCAGCTCCATGCAAGGCCACCGTTAGGGCTGTTTGAAAGGGGCTTTATTCCACCCAAACAAATGTACACTAATTAGTTTAATACTGAGTCTCAGTCATTTTCATTAAAATGAGTCCCCTCTAGTAACAGCTTACCCCCCTTTTCTCCTAGTCCTTTATGTTATTTTTTTTTCTTCTAATGAAAATATTAGGTATTCAATCTACTGGACACATAAGGCATTGTTTCTGCGTAAGTTAAAATAAAATAAGGCCTTCACTGTTACAGGCATATTATAATGGGCCCCAGAGTCGTCTCCTGCTCATGGATGATTGAAACCTCTGGCTCCTTGCAGCTTGAGGTCGCTTCCCTCGCACCATGTTGCGAAATGAACATTTTTTTTAGACTCCCGGTGACTATGTTGCCTCGTCCTCCATTCCCTCAAAAGCCTCCGTCTTCCTCTCTGTGGTTAGGCCTCTTTTCCATTCCTGGAATAGTGCTGGTGAATATTCAATTCAATTCCATCCTGGGCATCATCCGGACATGTGGGAAGGCAGAGAGCATGGAGCAGAACATGCGTTGACACATAAATGGACAAGCACAGTAGATAAAAATGACATGTACAGCAGTACCAGGAACACACACCCTGCATTGTCAGACAGCATCCATGAAGCAGTAGGGGTTAAGGACCCTACTCACCAATGGTGATATGTTTACTCTTTTGGCCATGAAATGTGAGCCACCTGATCATGGCCATAAACATAACCTATGACATGATGCTGCTCTTAAAGATAACATTAGAGGGTTAAGACCTGCTGCTAATTCACCACATAATGTCCAAAAATAAGAAAAAACAGCAATGTGTCATAATGTCATTGGCGGGACACTGGGTTTGGGGCTCACTGATTACACATCGCACGTCAATGGCTCAAGTTCTTAACCAGTTAGGTTCAGTGAACTTGGCAAAGGCCTCCACAGATGATTAACCCAAAAGGAACATGTAGGTAGACTTGAAGGTCCCTTGTTGTCGTGATTATGACTTTGCAAAAAATTTGAAAGAACAACTAAGGAGGACTTTCGCTCAGTGGCAGCCGGCCAATAGAGGGCGCTAGGTTGACACCTTCCCTGGTTTAAAAGATATTTTAAAATAAGCAACAATTACTAATGTGTAAGTGTGTATGTTTTGAAATTGCATAATAATGTGTAATATATATAAAAAATCATTAGGTTTTGGGTAAAATCAGCTTCGCCTTTGTTCCCCTTTCACTCACCCTTATTCAAATATTGAAAAAGTTTTCTTGGGCGCTGGAGGAGCGTAGCTAATTATTGATACAAGAAATGCACACAGCAACATGAAATGAGCCAAATCTGATGCCTAAAGTGCGATACATTTATCGCCCAAGCAGATTCCTGGGCATTTGCCGGGGGCGCCTGACCACTAGGGGCGCACTCGGAGGGCTGCAGTAGTACTGTGCAGTCGCCTTGGACCACCATCTTGGTGTAACGGTATTCAGTACGCTTCATACGGTGACGCGAAAAAACTTTATAAAAGCAAAACAAATAAAAACGATATAAAGAGAGAATGATATTAATGGCTGTGACTCATACACACTGAAATAAAATGGTTGTGAGCCGTCCGCTGTCCGTTAGGTGGCTATAATTAATTATATGGTTTTTCAAACGTCATGGGTAACACTGAAGCAAGTGAAAGCGACTAAAGAAAGGTAATTTGCTGATCGATTTATTTTATCCCTGGATGTAAACTTTATTCTTGCTGTCATATCGTGAGGTCCGTGATGCTGAGCTGGCAGTCTGCTGTGTCTCTGGTTCGCTGTTGATTGTTTTTGGATTTTTTTAATTTTTTTTTTTATTTTTGGGGGGTGGCGCACGACAGCAAGGGGAAAGCGTGTAAAGCTCGACATATATAGAGCCGGGGTGGAGGCTCGAACCCTGCCCCTAGAGGTGTGACACAATGCTGCTAACCACTTTGTTACAATGTCATATTTAGGAAATTGTGCTCACAGATTTGACTTTGTGCAGTATGTATTTTGTACAATTATACATACATACAGACTGGGCTTGGCTTGGGAATCCATATAGCATCTTCCTATAAACACATGGTAACCCCAACACATTTACACATGTTAGAGGTAACATCCGCTGTCAATATTTCCACATTGTAATGGCAGCTTCGGAGAGTGGCCAAGTGTTAGCAATGTAAATCAACCGAGGAAGCGTTTGGACTGACGCTTTTACGTAAGGGATAATGTACAGGCAGCCGGTAGTTATCGCAGAAATAAGCCCCGACAGTGTGATCAGGACCCGACGCGAAGCTACTTGCCACATAAGGAAAAAAACTGGACATGAATATAAATTTGAAACATTTTATTGACGTATTTGTTTTAAATTAACATTTTCAAACGATAATCTTTGTTGGCGCGGACTGATTTTAAACATACAAGTAGTACCGGCTATGCGTTATTACTTTGGAGCGGTCATTATTTGAAAAGAACGAACCTGCAAATGTCTCAACTGACCAATCAGAATCAAGCATTCCAGAGAGCCGTGTAATAAAATGATATAAAGTCATACTTGATAAGGGTCTAGCTAGCTTCTTTCTCACCCGGTGTGCACTTAATGTACGTAATTTGCACTTAAAGTACACAATAATTCCAAAGCTGTACAAATTAAGAGCAGCTTTTCTATTATGGAAGTCTCTCCAAAGAGATCGCTGCAATTTGCTAACTTCAGCACTTCTGTGAACTCCGTGAACTCTCATCTATGGTACAACGCTGCTGTAAATAATCAGCGTTACATGTCAGGGCTTTGCTGCAATAGTTAACTTAACGGCTGCACGTTATTACTGTAATTGTGCACCAAAACGTTGCTGTTTTTTTCTACACTCACACTGCTCATTCATAATTATATTCTCCTAATGTTATTTTTTATCCCAATGTTACAATTTAATTTTTATTCTTTATTTTTAGCTTAATTTTATTCATTGGATTATTGTTTTGGATTTGATTTCTATTTTATCACGGCTACCTATATCAGACCTGAGTATCTCATTTTGCTCCCTTCATGTCTTACAATGACAATAAACATCCCTTATCTTTTCATTATCCTTTGTAATGAAATTTGCTACTTCAGAATGTGTATTTACATGCTTGAATTCAGATGTGTCTCAGATGATAATTAGGCATGTTTGTAATTAATTTCACGTCTTAATCTATGTAACAAAATCACACTCGAAGAAACTGTGTGAATATTTTAATTTTTACATTCCTCTGTCTTAAAAATGAAAAGCTGTACATATTCGAAAAAAATCCCATGCATAAACTACAGTATACACCACACAACTCAGTAAACAGGTAGTGTTACACTAAACTAAAACCGATTGGCAAAGTCATTCATCATTTCAAAAGTTATGTTTAAATTACAAAAAAAAACTTGCATTACATTAAAAATCCAGATAGTCTGCATTTCGGAAATAGCTTTTGTCAAAGTGCCTCATTTCTTTTGCTGATTAACAGCTCCAGTGTTTCTGCACCGTCAGGAAATAGCAGTCACGCGCGACATGCCTGTGCGTGTATCTCTGTTTATCTATGGGCGAGACAAAATCGGTCCCTAAAACTAAAGTTACAGTCAGTTACAAACACGGCCCCTTTCGGGGGGTCACGTGCAACTCAGTTTTCACACCTGAAAATGCATCTCAGCACAAAGTTAATACTGAACGCGTAGTGTACCAGTGAAGGGCAACCTGTTCATGATTATCTGATAGTTATGCCTGTCACGCTGCTTATTCTCAAACTAAAAATAAGGCTTAATGTAATCTATTTATAATTACTAGGGTAGGCATGGGGTGAAGTTTGTTGCGTATGCTTCAGAGAGGTAGAAATGAGCTTTGATGGGTGTTTCTTTGATGAATGACAGTGAGCTGAAAACCCCCAACAAAGCAAATGCCTGACCATTAGCTTACTAAAACTAGATAAACACATTTCTGTAAAAATCAGTATGCTTTTTAAAAGTTACAGTATTTTGTGGTCTTTCTAAAGAAAATTAAGTGCAATACAACAATACAGTTTGTACTGACTTTCATTTAAAAAGGAAAAAGAAAAACCAAATAGTACGAAAGAAAATTTATCAAAGCTTTCCTAAAGTTCAATAATTCCGTATTTCATTAGTCATAAATAATTATAATAACATATCACAAAGATGTCAAAGGAAAGAGAATGTGCTGAAGTTTTGAGAGGTTTTCACAGTGGAGTCGAGGAGCTGCGTCAGGTTGTGCAGGTCTGTAACGCTGTCGGAAGTGTTTAAGAGATGGGCCCACTCCGGAATCGTCGACAGAGAGAAGATGTGTGCCCCCCATGTGTTTATGGCGAGGGACACTGTCAGGACACCCAGGATGTTCATTACGAAGCCTGTTTTTACCTGAGGGAAATACAGACCCGTCAAGCTCCTGCTGGCCAAACAAAACGCAACTCAAGAATTTCGTTTGCCATCTATCATATATGTCACTTATGTAAAACAGTGTACAATCTCTTTGTTTCTTGACATTTAAAGATGTTTTCACTAACTGAAGGCACAAGTGAGTTGAAGGATAAACTCATGCAATTCCAGTATACACAATAATAATAAAGGATTTCTCCCTCATATGCACCCTAGGCCATAAACTGTTAAATTGTCAGAAAATATATCAGTGTTTGTAAAGTAAATGTGAGTTTCATGGTTTTGGTTGGTCTCCAAGTGATGGATCTAATCATTGACCTTTGAGAGAGTTTGTCCTTCTACTGATGAGCCGATTGGTGGGCGGTAACTAACCAACGTGTCCATATCTGGGAGGAACAATCTGTGGAGTGGAACATACCATGTCTTTGACCAATAGGTGTCCGGACGCGAAGGCGATGGAGTTGGGTGGGGTGGACACAGGGAGCATGAATGCGAACGAGCAGGAAACCGTCGCTGGGACCATGAAGTACAGAGGGTTCACCTGTCCATGCTTCGCCTGCAGGGGGAGCTCAATGTCAGCACCACAATTGACGTCGGGCAAAAGGTGTGAACACAGGTGTCCTTGAGTAAACTCATTAACAGCAAATAATGGGGTCAGATCTGTCATGGTGTCATCTGCACAAGAGGGACTGGTGATCACGGCTTTTACATTTTGTTTATTTACAAGATGCTTTTATCCAAAGCAATATTGTTGAGAGAAAGCAAAGTCAGATCATCCCTGGAACAACAGGCCTTACGCATGCGTGTCTTCTGGATTCTCATATACCCGCAAATCAACTTCCGGTTTCTCTAGGCCTGTCAAAATGCTGAACAACGGGGCTCTGTTTTAAACTCTTTTATCTATCTATCTTTTAACAGTAGTGTCATACTCCTTTGTCAGAGTTAATCCAATACACCGTAAAATTGTTTTATTTTCTCTATTGTCTTATTAACATTTTTAATTTTGTTGTTTCACTCCAGAAATGCCGGCCCTGTATGCTTATTGTAATGTAATGTGACTGACCATTACTTTCTTCTCATCGCTTGTTAATGCGTTGTTGCTATTTTGCCTTATGTGATGTTTTTTAAAGGGAAGCTGAGTGAGAACAATGTGTTCAGCATATCTCAGTTTAAAACACACCTGACTTCACTCGAAACAATGTGAAGAAAGACCAGTAGCCTGTGCATAAGGAAACCTTCACATGGAAAGTGGGGTAATTATTAATATACATTAAGATCTATCATGAAGTAAATTTATACACTGTAGGGTGAATGAAATGTATTTTACAAACTTTTTAATATATTGTCAAATAGAAATGGTTTAGCGATGTTAATCACGAATAATCAAAGGCAATAGAGCCAAAAGGATGCAACTATAGTAAATACACCCATCAGCCTGTTAAATGCGTGTTACTGTAATCACTACTGTATTACTATTTAAACAGATACCTAATAATGGATATTAAACTGATACAGGCTTCTTACTACTGAAAGTAAGCATCAAGGCTACATGCCACGTCTGCGCTAATGAATAACTTTTTAAATCTAAGTCTGAGTTCACAGGCATAGAAAATATTTAAAGATACCTTGCATGAGCTTTACAGACTCATCCTAGTAATTTACAGCTAATAGTTCTCATGCCTTTTGACACAACATGAGGGGATAGTGGAACACGGCTGAATAATGGCAGCAGTGATGAATTTCAAATAATTCTGCTACTTTATTCATCACCATGCAAATGTATGGGTGGAAAACCTATTTTGACATACAGTGCATGAACACCTTTCCCAATCAGCTCTGAATAAGTGCATTTCTAATGCATTGGCTCCCTTTTGATAACCTCACCCTGGCACGTAAAACTTTCCCTGTACATTTCATTTTTGTTTTCTCGGTTAAACCTCAATCACTTCAATCACAAAGTTGTTTTTGTATTAGCCATATTATTTTAAAATACTTTATTGTGCAGTGTTTCACTAAGGATGATCAGTGTCATCAGCTTTGGTTAGCTGGCTGACATTAGATTTTCAATTTGAGATAAGTCTGCATGTATGTAACAGTTTTATTACCCTATAAATAGTCTTTATGGTTTGCAAACTACCCCAACGCTTTTGATGCAGCTAATTTCAGGTTTATAATAGAATATTGATTTGCTGTACGATTTCTGGCGTGAGTGTGACAGTCAGAAAGTGTGTCATGCCAGATGTGTGAAACTTGACAACCTTGGGATAATTAAAAAAAAAATGTTTTTCTTAAAATGCTTAATTATAATGAAAAGATGTTACTGCCTTAATTTATTTTATTAAAAAAAAAAAACCCTGAATATTCTCAGCTCTTCACCATAATATCACTGTCTTGTTTTCAGGTTAGCTACTGATCCCACAAACCAGAAGCTGCTGGTATAATGTCTAATGGAAATACGTCACGTACATTATGTGCATAGAGCCTATAGGCACTGCATCACTTGCTTAGTCAAACCCCACCCCCACATCTTACCCTAAACAACATTCATCATAACTTAAAGGCAGACATATTGCTGAAGGCTGGTTTATAACGCACTGCACCTATACATTTCCGGCCAACAGCTTCCTGTAAATCCTGTACATCTCGTAAATCAGCCTTAGCTATTTCCTGCTGTTTGGAAAATCAGTTCCACAGGCGAGGTAGCTGAAGCCAGAACAAGCATCAGAGACCCAGGTGGGAACATTACCAGCTCTGCGATAATCGGCAGGAATATGATGATAGTGGCTGTGTTGCTGGCGAACTCGGTGAAGGTGGCGACGAAGGCGGTGATGAGAATGACTGCTACAGGAGGGGGGACTCCTACTAGGGGGTGCATGTGATTCCCAATCCAGGTGGCCAGGCCGGACTCCTGCAACACACAGGGGCAGGGATAGCTACACTGCACAGTAAAAGCTATTACAGTTCACTTATTAGGTACACACTTCTGTTCGAAGTGAAGTCCAAGAGAGAGAAGCTTGGCCTCAGACAGCAGGGTCAGCCTGCATCTCTCAATAAATTGGCGTTAAGGGCCTTGCTCAAGGGCGATGAGGAGGTCACTCAGCTAGCCACAGGATCTGGACCCATGACCTTCCACATAGGCAGCATTAGAGCCCAACCCAGTAGGCTGTGGGACACTTCCATGTACGAGACCATCAGAAAGCTCAACTGTGGTCAATGAACCCATACCCTACAGGAATCCACGGCTATCACTAGATTACTGTCTCTTGTATTTATTGCGCTTGTCTCTATTCATTATTACTGTCTTGTATATTTACTATTTTTGTACACTTCCCATTGCACTGTTCGTTGCTACGGTTGTGAGAATTGCGCACAAATGTTTCACTCACTTCCACTCTACTAAATATCAAGTCATGTGACAAATGTGGTTTTGTTTGATTGGATAAAGGCGCAGATCTGTAATTCACTGGGGCGCACACCAACCCGGTGCAAGGCAGGATCAGAGCAGGTAGCCAGGCTAATATTGTTAGCCTTATTCTTCATCTAGCCTGTTGTATAGGAGTTGAGTGACTTTTTTAATTGGACATGGGAGGCACAAACAAGCCATTCTTAGGCAGGGTTTCATTTTATGTTTTCAAAGATGTGAGAATGTGTACCTCACATGCTTTGGCCATGGCAAAACCTCCACCAAGCAGCAGGATGATGTTCCAGGGTACGCAGTCTTGGGCTTTTTTCCACGACAGCAATGGCACATATTCCGTATTTGGTGCTATGGGGGCAGAGAAGAATCAGGGCGATATAATGAAAATGCTGATTAGTCAAAAAGCAGAGCTGCCCATTTAAAAAACAACATCAGCGAATCAGTTGCATCTCAGAAACTGGTAACGGTTTGAGAACACTGGATTTTGATCATGCCACCACTACACTCTGCAATATAAAGAATTTAAAAAGTTCATAGACGCAGAGGGTTTTTGCCTGGGGAGGTGTCTGACTGCTCAGGTTGTGCTGGAAAGGTTACCGTAGCGAGGGTAAAGTAAACATGGATTTGGCAATATTAATATAATAACCACACAAACAGAAGGGCCACAGTCCTCATCCACCCCAGGACTCCTCTCAGTCTTCTCAATCTGAGTCATTTACATTCCTCAGATTATTTACAGTATTGTTCTTAATAGTGTGCTTTGGTTACCGGCTTTTGCTGGGGCTTGGGAAAAAAACAGTTAATTTTTATCTGAACTGTGCAACTATGCCATTTGCTTTTGGTCAGTGATTTTAATTGAAATGGCAGACTTTTCACAATGCCTGTGATGGTTATGACACTTCCCTTGCTTAATTTAAGAAGTGTGACCCGACAGTTACTCACAGTGCCAGTCAATCCACCACTTCAAAGACGGCTTCTGGGATGGGAAGAAGAACAGTATGGACACGATGGCCACCCCAGTGACGGCATCTGACACGTACCTGGAAGGATGATTCACACATAAACACAGGTGATGTGTCAAATGCGTCTATCCAGTGTCCCACTAACAACCAATAGAAAGTCCAGTGTCAAATTAAAGCATGACTGCAGTACCAGTGCTGTTACATATAGAATACTATGCAAAAATCTTTGCCAGTCAAAGAAAATTATGTTGAAATGATCTTCATGCTGGTGTATTATGTCTGTCAAAGTTTTAGTTCACCCTTTTAGAAACCTCTCCTAAAGTCCCTACTATTTGCAGTAGCCATCGCATATACCCATGTATTTGTTGACATGACTACTAGATAAACCATATTTGGTTAATCAATGCCTCATCAAATAATTTAATTGAGCAAATTAATTAATTGATCTGGTGGTGACATTTAACCTATCAGTAACTTTTTCGAGAACCATTTTACTTTTTATTCTTTATGTTTATTTGCATATATTCTAATGATATTTTTTCTCAGCAAATACATACTTACTACCCAGATAAATAGCTTTTCTGTGATGGCTTAAGTGTTTTGCTCTGTTCTGTGTTTTGTGACAAATATAACAGCACAATGGCCTCCATCACTCGTGTGAGAACCTGACTCATCCATAGTGTCCACGAGAATCCTGCTCATACCCTTTGGGGAAGAAGACAGACCACCCTTGGAAGAACTTTGGATCTCTGGTGAATAGGAGGACGGCAAACAAGATGAAGAAGAATAAGATGGCTCCTTCAGAAAACCTGAAAAAAAGAAAAAAAATGGTTTAGGCTGGTACAATTACACAGGAAAATAATTCCCAGGAAAACATGGGCAGCCATGTTTTTAAAAGGGTAGGCTAAGAAATAGCGTGTTAATTTCCCTGTGTTTTATGCAAAATACAGGTAACTGCCAGTCAGTGTCGGTCAATCCATTAGTTGACATAGGCCAAGAGTGGCAACTTCTGAGGAAATGTAAGAGCCCCACCCGCAGTAAACTTCACCCCTGACACGTCCTGAGCCAGGGACCACTCTAAAATCCCCTGAGGGTATTCAGTTCAGTTGACATTTGTTTACATGGACCTTAATGGCATTTGTTTAATATTGGCAAATGGGTGTGGTGTTTATGGTTCTGCAAATTTAGGCTTTTGTGTCTGTAATCAGAAGTTTGTTGGCTCAAATGCCATGGGCAACAGAACAGTCGCTTCAAAGTTCTTGAGTATAGCCCTTAACCACAAAACAACTGGAAAATTGACTGGCTCTAGGCTCTCTATCCAAGATTTGTTCTTACCTGTTTCTCGAAGGAGAGCATGATGGGACACGCAAATACGACAAGGAATTGCTGTGTACCTGCACTCATACTTGTACAATGTTGTGCTCATTGTCATACTGGGCCATTCCACTTTCATTAAGAGGGAAATGCTTCACCACAGGTCGAATGTGTGCATTATCAGCTTTTAGCTTGTTTACTGAGGTATCTAAACCACAGCAGAAAATCCAATCCCACACCATAACAAAAACAACAACATCAACAACCCTGCAGGCTCCTTTTGGCTTACGCCACACATGCCTTTTCTGGATGAGTGATGATTCATCTGACCATGTTACATTTCAGCTGATCACCAGTCCTGTGGTGTGTTAACCAATTTACTGGGAAAGCTTCTTTTGATAGTAATGAAACTGCATGGTTTCCAGATAACATCTGTCGGTCAAGTTCTGATAAAATATTGCAGCCCACTGGCTCAGAACTTCTTGTCTGGTCAACCTTTCATCTTGAACCAGTGTGGAGGCATCCAGGGGGTGGTTTACTCACAGTATTACCTAAACCTATGGCACCTTTCCCTCATCCTTCACAATAACAAAGCGAGCAGTCTTCTTCACTGAAGTTCCCTTTAAACCCAGCCCCTAATCACCCTTCTCTCAAAGGCAATGAAACCTATTCTTCTAGTCATGGTACTATTTTTGCACAAAATACAAATTTAGTCACCCAGAATTTCTATGGGATTCCACTTGAAGGTACAGTAGTCTACAAGCCAGTTCTGCCAGGTTCAACAACAGCCTCTCCATCGAGGCTATCAGGACACTAATCACCCGTTGTCCCACCTCACCGCCTACCCCTTCCTGTTACCCCCCCCTTATAAACCCTCATGTCCAGCCCCCCAGTTTCATACTGTGTTCTGCACTTTAAGTCCTACAAAAACCCTGCCCTTGACACTTGCTGTTTGTATGTTGTATGGGGGACCGTTATGTCATGCCACTGTGTGCCTATATATGGATTTTATGACAGTAAGGGGCCACTTGACTAAACTCAATGATGGGATGTTGCTCAGTGATTCACGAAATCTGTGTGAAAGCGGATTCTTTCCACATTCTTCCCAGGTTTGTGAAAGCGAATTCTTTCCACATTCTTCCCAGGTTTAATCAATTATCTTAATAGTTACTTGCATGTTTCACATTATTTACAAAACACCCCACAACCCTGTATTAGGTATGCAGTTATGGAAGATGGATGGATGGATGGATGGATGTAAAAACAAAACATAAATGTGTGAATAAGGTAAACCGTTAACCAATGCTTTAGCAAATTGCTAGTTATTATAATACGAGGTTCACAATCTGCTGTATTTTTCAGCACTCTGTACACAGGGCTGATTTAACGCTACGTACTTCATAGATCCGAGTTTCTTGTAGTCATCATCAATGATGGCCTTGGCTTGTTTCTCGGCTTCTGCTCGCCGATCCTGCTTTTGAACACAGAGTCTGCAAAGGAAAACAACACGGTGACGCAACAGCAGCAGCAAGTGACAACAAAAGGAAAATCACCGTCGTAATGATTTTGAAACATCACTGCAATTGTTTACAAGCTACAAATACTGCACAACTCATGGTCACGCCATCGCGGTGGCGTCAGAGGCGAACAAGGTGTTGCGGATTCAACTCCCAAAAAGGGAATTTGTTGTTATGGAAGAAACATCCAGAATGGGACAAATATTACAATGTTTATGACGCACAATGGATATAAAATGCACAAACTTACACATCCTTTGAAAAGTTTGCGCTGTCTGTGGGCCTTGTACTGTATATATGATATTTATAATAGAAGTAAGTCTTAATTGATGACAAATCACCCATAGAGACAGCTAGGGCCACATAGTAACCAGGGATGGACTGGGATTTAAAATCAGCCCTGGACTTTTGTCCAGACAGGTTCATCATACATTCAGGTCAACAATGCTGCTGTGTTTGTTGGGAGGGTGTGTGTGTGTGTGTGTGTATATATATATATATATATATATATAAAACTATGATGTTTGTTATAATCAAATAATGCTTATTATTAATGAATAGTTAAACTGTTAAAATATGTTATGCTGTTGAGATGCTGCATATGTTTGTCCTATGAATGCATAATTAATGTATTATGAAGGTGCAGATAATGTAAATCCTTACCGAATAAGCATAGTAATTGACAGAGTAGGTATTGCTGTCAAAATTATTGATCACTAACACATGTGTAGCGTCTAAAATTTAACAAACCACCAGGCGTCAAACCACTGAAATTTAGCCAAGAGAATGAAACTCATCTAAAGTTTTGCATGACGCTGTCTTTTATGAATTGCTTCAATAATATGTAAATAGGGACATACCATAGTAATGCCTCGTTAAGTGAAAACAGTTTACGAGTAAAGCGAAAATATTAGGGTGGGGATATGTGCCGTTACAGGCAAGCTAACCATGCGCTAAGCTTCATGAAGCTGGTCCTGATCTTTGGCTCTGCTTCCAAAGGGTACGTTTGGTACCAAAACACAATAAAGTTACAGATTCAGTTAAGGAATTCCCTTTAAATACAGGGGCCCTTGAATATATACAATCTAATGTAAAATTGGGCAGGGGAGGCCCGTAATGACATTTTGTCCAGGGACCCAGAACTTCTAGGTACGCTCCCAGCCTTACGTATAACCACCCCCCCCTCCCCCCGCTGCTAAAACAGTGGCGCTTCAACTGCATGGATTAGCTCACATTTTGCAGCAGAGCAGTACAGTTCCAGTATGAGGCAGAGAGGTTTACCTGGTGTTAAGCCCTCCGTAAAGAAAGGAGATCCAGATCCACCCCAGAACCAGGAATAGCAGCATGAGAGGAAATCCAAACACAAACCAGGAGCCAAAATTGATTACGTCACAGTCTGGGAAATAACTGTAAACAAAACAGATTGTTATGTATTTTATATAATCGGGTAACACTGGGTATTTCAAATTAATTCCTGAAGCAGAGCTGAGCCAAAGGTGTGCCCCAACTTGTCCCTTTGTCTTTTGTACACTATATTATATTATTTAGACATTCCTGCATTCAACTGAACTCTAAAAAGTCAGCTGATCAGAGAGGAACTTGCACTGCACTTGTTGAGTGAAGGTGCCGCACAGGTGTGTGGTTTGGGTGCGGAACAGGTCCAACCGGCCATTTTTAACCAGCCGCCACCCACACAATGCATTTCACCCCCAGTGTTTTGAGCTCTTCTTAATAGTTATCAAGACTTTCTTATTGTTTTTGTTACTTATAACGATAGGAAAATCAGGCAATTATATTTGGCTAAAGTCAGAGGCACAGTAGGGACATGGATATATCTTGGCAGATTCGGGGGGGTGGGGGGCGGTGGGTGGTAGTACTGAAAAGGGGCCCTTCAATATGTGAAATTATATGTAAAATTGGCCAGGGGGCCCCAAGGTGAATTTCTAGCTGAAAATTAATCACTACCGACAGCACGGATGACAGGTCTGGATGAAATCTGTACCAGAAAAAATGTAGCTCACCTCAAAAATGGCCTGAACTTATCTGAAAAACAAAGCTATCTGAGAGTGAGCGAGGGAGAACAGCAAGGACAAAAAAAGATAAGCAGATAAGTGGTGAATGGCACAGAGGGCCAGGCTTGGCGAAGGGAGGAACGCACTGGAGAGACGTGGTACCTTTTTAACTGGCCCGCGAGGATCAGATTGGGAGCAGTGCCTGTCAGAGTGGCAGTGCCCCCTATGCTGGCTGCATAAGGGATGCAGATCATAAAGCCTTTCCACACCTTCAGCTGATACTCCGATTCTGTCCTGATTTCCTCCAGAGTCTGACCCTCAGGTTTCTGCCTCATGTCCGGCCTTCAGGGACAATGACAGGATGGCGTCAGATCACCAGAGGAAAGTGTAGCATCTTAAAAACTGCTTTTTGTGACTTGTTACCTATCTTCTACTGTCAGTATTTCCTTCTCAGATGTCAGGGCTTGCAGCTTTACTGGTGATAGGCCTATAAAGTGTAAAGAATTAGTATTATGGTACAATAAACCTTTACCTTTATCTGTTGCTAATTCTGACGATAATTGGTTTCTTATCAGGAAAAGTTCTTATCTGGAATGCAACAAGTCATACTTTTCTCTTTTGATATATACAGTTTATTTCTACTAATTGTTTCCTGCACATGATACAATTTTTAAAAACTACAGCCTATGACCATTGACAAATTTTGATAGCAATTGGTGGTTTTCACTAGCAATTTCACTGCTGGCACACCAACCCCATCATACATTCCAGACATTATACTGCGGTATACTGTATTTTGATGGCATTTTAAAATGCAGCGCTTTTCCATTATTATCCGGTAGATAATGAGGTAATGGCATTTTCATCCACCTCCCCGAAATCAAGGTGCCTATTGTGGAACGTCTGCATTTACATACAAATATGTCAAAAGCAGGAATGTAATGTATAGAGGACTGGATGAAGTTCCAAGCTGGAAGTAAAAGTTAGAATAGAACTCTTCACGATGAAGCCGTATGAAGTCTGTCATGTTGGATAGCAGCCATTACAGCCTGCTTCTGCATGGGTGTCACTGATGGGCCATGTTGTGCAAGTATTGAGTTTCACAAACATTTAACACAGACGCAGCGTTTTACCGGTGAGTAACAACAGGAAACGCTTTGGGGGATGTGACATGTCTCCTGGCCAGACTACAAGACTCCCTAACAGTAAAACACCAATTATGTTAATAAGAAACCTCGGAATCAAGCCCCTCCCACCTTATAAACACACATTTTGTTGCAGTTAAAAGAATGTTACCTTCTTCCTCCCTATTAAGCTTGCAGTTTTCCTTCAAGGTTTGTAGATCTCCGAAGAGACTCTCCAGGATGGCGTTGGCAATGGGCAGCATCATGGCTGTGGTGGCTGTGTTGCTGAGCCACATGGAGAGGAACGATGAGGTGACCATCATGCCCAGAACCAGCCTGGCGGAAGGGCAAATCATCAGTGAGAAAGACTGAGTCAGGCCTGTATCACAGGTACACCCATTATGGCTGAGCTGGAGAACACAGTTCTGATGTAAACAGGTGCTGAGGTAAACAGGTGATCATCATGCCCAGAATCGTCCAGGAACCATTTCAGAGAAAGACTGAGTCAGGCCTGTATCACAGGTACACCCATTATGGCTGAGCTGGAGAACACAGTTCTGATGTAAACAGGTGCTGAGGTAAACAGGTGATCATCATGCCCAGAATCGTCCAGGAACCATTTCAGAGAAAGACTGAGTCAGGCCTGTATCACAGGTAAACACAGTCATGCTAAAGAGCTGCACCTAGTTCTGGAGAAAACAGATCAAAAACACAAAGACTTCCTCGTGAAATTCAGCTAGAACTTTTAACAGCACTACCTGCGACCATGAGCTAGTAATCCACCGTATGGCTCGGGGAAATTTTCCGCAGGGAAACACATGTAGGATTAGGATAATTTAGATGAAAAATTGGATATTGGTTGCTGAAAGCTAAAGGGCAGGGTGACTCAAATGGTTAATGAGTGGTGTTGGGGTATCAATGTTCAAGCCTGGGGCTGGAATTGTTAGATTTTTGTTTTGGGATAGTGTGTCGCTCTATGCATTAGGCCACTGTGTCTGAGATCGAAAGATAGCTGCTTCAAATTCCATGGTCGGCAGTGATATTTTACTTTTGGGCCCTGAGCAAGGCCCTTAACTCCCAATAGTTCCAGGGTCTGGCTGGTTGATGTTTGAACATCGCTTTGGATAAAAGGGTCTGATAAACAAATGCTGCGTAACTAACAGGAGAGTATTTCCATAAAAAGGTGATAACTCATCGAGAGTAGGACAGCATGACTCACCAGGCTGGCTTTACGCCAACGATTTTCAGGACCCTCAGAGCAATCCTGCGATGCAGGTTCCATTCTTCAATGGCTGACGCCATCACTAGCCCGCTGAGAAACAGGAAGTTGGTTTCCAGGAAGTATTGTGGGCAGACTAGCTTAGAGGGCAAGACGCCCAGTGTTGGGAAGAGGCAGATGGGCAACAGGGCAGTGACGGCCAAAGGCAGGGCCTCCGTGCACCAAAACACGGCCATCAGCAGCACCACGTACAGGCATTTCCCTTCCTGGAAAAGAAAACCAACCGCAAGACGTCAGTTCCCTCCTACAGGGTTGTGATGGTGGAAGATAGAAACCATTAGGACAGAAACAAATTGCATGACCACCAGTAATTAAACACATTAAGTAAGTTGATGTTATTCAAAAAATCGTACTGTCCTCGTCTAATGTCATGCAAGTGAAAAGGTCCTTCAACAAGGAACCGGTATATATAAATCAACTTACAGCACACAGAGGATTGAGCAAACTGTTCTTCATTCCATACTCCACCGCTCTGGTGACTGATCTGTCCCTTGGGTGGCTCCTTGTTTTTGGAGTCCCCGTTGCCTAGATATCCATAACTCTCCAAATCGTCTCCTCTTGCCTTAGAACCTCCTCATCCTCTCTAGTTCTCACACTCCCTCTGTCCTGCTTTCTTCACCGTCATCCCTCCATCTCACCCTTACTCATCTTACTTCACCCATTCCCTACTTAAGGTTTTCCTTTTTACTGTTGCACTGCAGCTCTGGAAAAAATTAAGAGACCACAGCACATTTTTTTGTTTTTTGTTTCTCAATTTATGGGTGTGCATCTGTGAATAATATATTTTTTCTTGTAAACTGCAACCTGGTTCCCCTCTGCTTCTCATTAATGAAGGCCTTCTTCCTTGCTTTATGGGACTTCAGTCCTGTTTCTAGGAGCCTGATACAAACTGTCCTAGCAGTGCATTTCACACCTGCACTTAATGTTTCCCATTCCTTTTGAAAATCACTTGATGTCATCCTCCGATCCATGAGAAACTGCCAGATAAGTTAACGGTCATCTCTGGCATTAGAAATGGCTTCTGCCCTCCCACCTGGCTGGTTTCTGGTTGTTCCCAGTGTCTCCTGCTTCACCTTATTCACATGTACAGCTCCCTTAGAAATTTTGAGCCTGGAAGCAACCTGTTGTGTAGCCTTCTGCCAGCAGAACCAGGATTAAACCAGGATTTAAAAATGCAGATTTTTAAATAAATAATACAGTGTGGTCTCTTAATTTTTTCCAGAGCTGTATTTGCTCCGTGTGTCAGTTGTGGAATAGTGGCAGTTGCCTGACAAAGACAAGTAATAATAATAAGGTAAAGTGATCATAAAGGTGATCATAAAGTGAAATGTCTCTTGTCTTAGTGCCTGTATAAAGTTTTGTTACACACATACCTCTGATTCACCATCAGTAAATAACCTCCTGCCCCCAAAGTATGTTTTTGTTTTGGTCTGTTACCTTAAGAGTGGATGATGAAACCTAACACTCCCATTGACCAGCTTTCTCTATGACAAACATAAATAACAACTAGGGGGTATTTCATATGTCTTAGAATATATATATATATATATATATATATATATATATATATATATATATATGTGTGTGTATGTATATATATATATATATATATATATATATATATATATATATATATATATATATATATATATATATAGTCTTATAAACTTCTGCAGTTCTCTTTGGGATTAATAATGTATGTATATATGTACAGTATGTATCTATCTATCTGTCTGTTCATCCAGAAATGGTTCTGGATATATTCTCTCTCAATATTTGTTAACTTACGTTATATAAACGGTGTGCAGCTTCAATCTTGCAGCTCCACAGGGCGCATTGGATTATGGTCAAACACGAGGTGTGTTGGATTATGGTTAAAATTTGTGCATACTAGGCACAAATTCAAATGTATTCTAAAAAACCTCTTAGCTCTTAGCTGGACACAGACACAAACTTGTTTTTTTTCCCCATAATTCCCTAACAGTTGTCTAATTTCTAGCTAGGGGAAAACGTTCTGCTTTTCTCAGTTAAAATTATTTAAAGTATTTTTTCTTAGAGGACACTCCATGCTTCTACCAAATTGTACATGCCTGTACAAGCCAGGGATTCTTGGTAAAAACGGACTGCTTTCGGCGGTCTGTTTTTGCAGTTTTTTTTTAACAAACGTATATATTTTACAATGATTTGGTTGTTCTACATTTTTTATATGTGCACTAAGAGAATAGCAGGCCTATGATACACCAAGGACACTATTTTACAAAACTGATATATTGTTCAGATTCCACATTTTACAACCAAAACTATAACTACGTATTATTTTTGTAGCATTTTAAGCAAATAGCTAAAATAGATTATTACCAAAAAAATAATTTACGTATGTGCTATTATACATACGGAGTACGTTAGACCGAAAAATTGTTGCTTTTCATTGAACACCTCTGATTGTGGAAGGTAATTCATTTAAATGAATTTAGTAGACATTTTTGTCCAAAGCGACGTACAAATGAGGCAGATACTATACTACAAACACTTTTATGTGGTGTTTCTTTCAATTCATCACGTCAAAGAGCAGTAAAGTTGTCATAAAGTGATGAACCATGAATGAACCCATGACCATATCAGTATCCCAGACAATTGAGGACCAAGCACGTGATTGCGATAAATTTCATGTGCAAACAAAATATTGTTGCATAAGGTAACATGAGACGGAAACAGACGGACAAGTTTTTTTTTTTATTATTATTGAATAACCTTATCTGTCGGAAGTTATAGCTTGCTGAACCTAATTTTAGTAAACTTACTTGTTCATTCAATGACCACAACGCCGCAATTGCCAAATACAAAGTCAATGTGATGTATTAAACTTGTAATAAAGAAATCTCCTACCTTTGCCGGAAGAGCGAAAATCAGGGGGAGAAGTAAGAACGGTGTCAGAATAATAATTAGTTGTTTTCTGACGCACCAGAGTTTCTTTCCGAAAGCAAAAGCCATGTCAAAAATTCACAAAACGTATTCTGTTCTTTTCTGACTTTAAAGGCGGAAAGGCGCCAGTACAGGTGCGCAATGTTTACAACCGGTCGCCTTTATCGCTTTTTTTTTACCCCCAGGAAAAGATTAACTATGGACTTGATGTTAACGTCTGACTAACCCTTCAATTTCGTACACGTGCTGTTTTTTCTTTGGCTAAAGAAAACACTAACGGCAATCGGGATAAACGTCCAGTTGTGTCATCTCAAGTATGATTGTCTGACATACGACTAATGCAAATGTAAGCCTGACTAGTATTGTTTTCCCATTGATTCTGAAAGAACGCGTTGTACAACCACCTCAATGAAGATGTGTAAAACTTTTTTAAAGCACTGTTTTAATAATGTTCGTCAGAACATTTTACATTCATTCATCCATCCATGCATCTTTTGTCAAGTAAAAGGTTGCAGTGATTTTACAAAAACGCTTCTGTGAAATATACTTTAATATGCATATTCTGTGGTGTCCTAAGGTGGTGGAAGGGATCCCGGAATGCAGTCGTGAATTGAGGAACACCCCCTCCCCAAGGGGACTTTATTTAATATTTAAGTCGTTGGGCCGATGACAGGGAACAATGACAGAACTGGAGGAGACAGGACTGGGAAGCATGTATATACCAGAATAACGAGAGAATGATATGAATCAGGCGTTGATATTTACCACACGAGAACTGGGGATCAGGAACAGGACATAGCTGGGAAGCAAGAGGAGGGTTCTGGTGGCCCCTGCTGGTCAAATCAGGGGATGGATTGGACAGGTTGTGACAAAGCCCCCCCCCCCCCAAAGAGAGCACTCCAGGCACAGAAGACCCTACTACGACTAGAACAGGACAGATGGGGCCAACGATGGGACAGGGCACTGCTGGATCAACAGAGCACATGGGACGGACACCAGATGAGACCCGTAACTGGACCAAAGGGACAGAAGCCAGAACGCAACACAGGACTGGACTGGGAACACGAGGTAACCTTGAAAACAATGATCGGAGTCCAGGCAAGACAAGAAGGGCAGAACCACAGGATAGGACAAACAGCAGGACTAGGAGCATAGAACCAGCAAGGGCAGGACCAGGGACCAGAGAGGTGACAGGAGACACCAAAAACACCACAAACGGATATATAGAGGGACAAAAGGGACTGATATGGAGAGACGTAAGGCAGAAACAGAGGGCGTAGGCTGAGGCCAGATGGCGACACGAAAGAGATCCGGAACAGGGGATCAAGCAGGATGGAGGGGACAGGTAGGCCAGAGCAGAGCTGGAATGTGCCACGTGTCCCCTCACCTTTGCTTCTGCAGAAGGGTGGCCCGGACGGACAGTATTGAGTGACCGGGAGTCTGGGTGGCCGGCACAGATAGTGTGCTCCAGTCTCCTCCTCCAGGAGATGAAGACTTGGCCAGCCCCTCCTTTGGGCCCCAGATGACACTGGTGGCCACCCCGGGGGAGACCACGGGCTGAGCCACGGTGGGGGGCGATTGGGAGCCACCGGGGCAATTGGGAGCCACCGGGTGAATCTGTGGGGTACTGATGGGCTGAGCCGTGGCCATTAGGAGCAGGACCTTCTCTGCTTCCTGGAGTTCCTTGTCTAGGGTGAGTTCAGACAGCACCCTCCCGGTAAGTAGGAAGAGGGTTCTGGCCTCGGGGATCATCCATACCACGGGATCTCTCCTCCCCTCCAGGTGTTCATCCGAGAGAGCGAACCCTGCTGGTCATATCAGAGGAGGTACCGGACAGATCATGACACATTCACTTTGCTATGTAAGGCTACGTTCACACTGCAGGCCTTAATGCTCAATTCTGATTTTCTGCTCAGATAGACTTTTTGTTTGCCTGTTCACATTACTCTTTTTAATGTGGGCAATATTAGATTTGAATGTGAACGGTTCACTATACTGAACTGGCCCGCGTGCACACAAAACAACGAAGATGCAATGACGCGCATTGCGCAAAAACAAAGACGTGGAGCCACGTTCTTTTATGACCCCGTTTGGCCATTTCTTTTTCAATTGTTTCGAAAACTGCCCGATATGAACCTTCCAGTTTTGCCTGAACAGATTTATCTCCCCAAATACTTATTAAATCCAGCACCTCACTGTTCCTCCACTGGCCAACTTCTGTGCTCTCCTCCGTGTTTGGCACTCTGACGGAGACATATGGTGACTTCCGTCTGCACAGAATTGACGAACGTCGATCGAGAGTGACGTAAAAGTTGCATGAATTCTGATTTCGCTGCAAAAAATCAGACCTCTATCCAATTTATGACCTCATACTTAAGTGGCCCAAATTGAAAAATTAAAAAAATCAGATTCCATGTGACTTGTGCTGTTCACATTGTCGTGAAAATATGTGTTCTGAGTCACATATGAGCACAAAATCGGATTTGGGCCACATTTGTCCTGTAGTGTGAACATAGCCTATATGCACCATACAATTTAACTCACATGCAACTGTAATATATGTATCACAAGTATGTTTAATGAATTGGAAAAATGTATGCATGATTTATGAAAGACTATTTTCCTTGAGCTTTTCCTTGTTTTTATTCCGATAAATCCTGGTGCTGCAACTTGTTAAATTAGCAATATATAGGTGCCCTGTGAAGTAACTAAGCTGGTAAGAGTCTTGCATGGAATTCTGCATGTGCATTATCCTTAGGGGATAACAGAAACGAGCCTCTGTAAGTAAATTTTGATATTAAGTGCATAGCTGCTTTATTAAACCGTCAGTAATAAAGTTTATTACCTCTTATCTTACAAACTGACATGGCAGTTTCACAACTGCGTTTTAGCTTCAAGTTAATGAACAAAAGCTGCTGTAAGTTGAAAGTGGGGGGGGGGAACAGGTACAATAGCTCCCCCTAGATGCCGGTTCATGATTTTCACATGGCATGTGGCACCTGTAGATTTAACAAGATAACGTAAAATGTTTGTCACTGCTGACTATTTAAATGTTCTTTTTTTTTTGTTTTTAACTGTGCTTGTTTGCTAAATCAGATCTTGACCCAAAACTGAATACCGAACAGAGAAAAAACACCATTCATTTTTCAATCTTTGTTTATTAAGGAAGGTTATGCAGCACACAGTGTCCCTGTGTGAAGAACCCATCATCTCTTTACACTTGGTAAATGTTTACATGACCTTTAGCAGCAATAATTGCAGCCAAGCACTTCAGTTATCGATTGGTCTTTCACAGCTCCACAGACAAGTTTTGCTCTCCTCCTCCATATAGCACTTCTCTGAACTCAGTGACATGTTTTACATCATTTTCCCCCCTGAAACTAGGTTTTAGTTCAATACTTTAACTGTCTATCCCAAAATATTGTTCTTTGACCACTCTAATGCATAATGTAGTGTGTTTACATTATAACTGGCCAGCTGAATGACCCACTTCTGCTTCTGTTCACAGGTGAACGGTCTGGCACTGTCTTGCAAAATTCTCTGGCAAAGCAGAAATTATGGCCCTACAGGTCAAAATGCAGCAAACAAGCCCATGAATGAAACATACACATGGTGGATGGTATGAGGTAGTTGTTGTCGAAAACAGTTATTGGCTTCTCAATAGACACAGTAAAGACCATTTCATCCAAGATTAATCTGTCTGTTTTTGGCAAAACTGGACACTAATCTTAGCAGTGAACAACAAGGTCTGAACAGCATCATTTTTGGACAATTTTAAAAGTTGCTCTTTGGGAGATTTTGCCATGATAATTACTCCTGGGAAGATTAAGGTCCAAATGTGTTTGCCAGTGTTTCTTACCCCAGTCTTTGGGGACCCCCATACGGTCTACATTTTCCCCCATACAGTCTACATTTTTGGTCCCCCTCAACTCCCAGGCAATCAAGAACACTAAATACCTGGTACCGGTGTGTTGGGAGCTGGGAGGGAGGAAAAATGTGGACTGTCTGGGAGGGAGCAGAAATGTTGACTGTCTGGGAGGGAGCAACAACGTGGACTGTCTGGGAGGGAGCAACAACGTGGACTGTCTGGGAGGGAGCAAAAACGTGGACTGTCTGGGGGTCCCTGAGAACCGGGTTGAGAAACGCTGCTGTTTGTCCTATCATGTTAAAAAAAAAAAAAACATTACGACAATTTGCAGCTTAAAAAGCAGACAGTTTTTATTCCTGATGTCTTTGTGATCATGGCATGAGGACCTGTGTGGTGACAACTTCACTCTGATAGTCAGGGTCATAGTTAAAAGTTAGATTTACCTTTGGGGGGGGTGGGGGGATTGATCGAAATTAGGAGTGCATGATTGCCACTTGATCACAGAGCTGACATTAATGCAGTTAATTCATTTAACTTAGTGGAAGTATACTTTTTGGCATTTGAAGATTGCATGTTTGCTTATTTTTCCACAAAAAAAATCATACTTTTCAACAAACAGATAAATGGCCAAAAGCATGTGTTGACCAGCCTGCCCAACATCCCGTCTCACAACCAAGGCCATTAATATGAAGTTGGTCTGCACTGTGTTTTTTATAATAGCCTGGGCTCTTCTGGGACGGCTTTGTGTTACATGTTAGAACATTGCGGGTGGGATTTGCTGCAAATACACTGCAAATACACTATCTTTTCTCCCCCCTCCCCTCTGGCAGACGCTACAGGTCAATCAAAGCAAGAACAAAGAGACTTAACAAAAGCTTTTACCCACAGGCAGTAAAATGCGCCCACCCCCCACTCCCCACCCCCTGAATGACTGTCTTCTATATGGACTAACATACTGCGCTCATTGCACTAAGACACTCTTTCTATAATAGGATGTCTGTCTCTTTTTGTGTTTTATTCTCTAATTTATTGATTTATGCTGCTATTTATTACTTCTATGCTGCTAAACAGACAGCTGCTAAACTATTTTTCACTATTTCTGTAATAGTGACAATAAAGATCTATCTTATCTTAAAAACAATTCAGGTTGGATTGAGTGATGTTGGGTGATCAGGTCCCTTTCTGTGAGCTTGTGTGGCCGACCACTGTGCAGCTAAGCTCGCTCCCAGACGTTCTGACCTTCACAGTCACTTCACTTACGGTTGACTAAAGGCAGCTATAGCAGGGCATAAATTGTGGAAACTGACTTGTTTAGAAGGATGGCGTCCTGTGATGGTGCGAAGCGAAACGTGACTAACCTCTTCTTTAAATCACCTACCTGATGCCAGTGTTTGTTGCTGGAAATTACACAACTGTGTGCGTACTTCACACAGAATTGGTTTTTAACAAAAACATGACAATAATTACATTTTCTCTCCGCTTAAGACTTTTGCACAGCGTTGTATATAAATATATATGTGTGTGTATGTATATTGAAATGTAAATATATAAGATGTTAAAAATCAAAAAATGGTCAAATTGGAATTTTACAGTTTTGTACACATTGCAGTAGGTCAAAGGTCATAAGGTGGTAGCAGCACAAACCACCACCATAGCTCAAGGTGAACTTGACGCTCTTTCATGATGGCGGCTACCTGTGAGAAACATACGGTATTCAGCCGAAAGCGTAACCTTCCCACACGAGGACCCAGCCACCTGCAGTTACCATTTCATTTCACAGTCAGCCAGACGGTGTCCCGTTCAGGCCAGTGGCATCAAGGTTGCCTCTGACTTCTGCCTTTTAGCTTTGCAGCTGAATACATTGAGGAGACTCAGCTGTTATGGACAGAGTCTGACCCTGGATTTGATGTTACAATCTCTGAATAAACTGTATGTAGAGCTTTGAGTAAATTAAGCACTTTCCTTTATACCTGATCACTCTATGTGGAAGCTGCCATCTTGGTGCAGGTACTAAAGTCACTTGGAAGTGTATTTTATTTCTTTACTTTGTTTAAATTCTAGTGACAGGTGGGGGGGGGGGGGAGTGGGGGCAGAGTGGGCAGCCCTGTGTTCCCACACCCCCAGGGCTGTCACTTCAGATCCTCCCCAGCTCTGTGTGTGTGGGATGTCGGCATGTTCTCCCCGCATGGGGTCCCTCTTACAGTCAAAACATATCCGATGAGGTTAATTGGTGCCCCTTAAATTGCCCTTAATGTGTGATTGTGCACGTGAGTGTGAGGCTTCCGATGGACCGGCGTCCTGTGCAGAGCGCCCCCTGCCTTGCCCCAAGTGTTTCTCGGGGTAAGACTCAGGTTCACTTTGACTCTGTGTTGGATGAGTGGTTATGAAAGTTGCAGGGATGGACATTCTAGATACAAGGTTATCTGACAATATCTTTACTGCGATGTTTAACAAATATTTAGAAAACGGAAAAACAGTTTATTGGTATTTGGGATTAAGACCTGTAATGCATTACAAGAAAAATGTTTCCAGCTGCCATTTTTTGGTAGTATGTATAAACACGAGGCCCCCTGCTATGACATGTCTGTATCAGGGGGTCAGCAGTTTGTGTGAAACAATAAATCTCATTGTTATATACTGTTTCTGGCTTCTAATTTGTATGCCAGGAGTTTCAGCCATTTTTGAATGTGGCACCCCAAACCTGCAAGGGGTTCCCCTTTGAATGTTCTTGTCTTCCGAGTGGACAGTTAATCAATTCAGATAAAGTCCCTGCAGACCCCCTGCAATTATTCTACAGACCACCAGGGGGTGGCATGCAACCTAAATTGAAAACCCCGTCTTACGCAAACAGACCAGAAACAAAAAAAGACAGAAGTGAAAAAGAGAATGGAATTAAAATTACAGCAAAGGTCCATCTGAAATGTCCTTTTTGCAGCTTTGAAGGGTGAATAAAGAGCCAGATTGTGCATATTTGGGGAAGAGCTGGGCGATGGCGAGGAAGTGTTAAGTATTCAGATAATTAAGAAAAAAGTAGCCAAAGAAAGATATTCCAATGCACCTGTACTTGTGCAAATGCTAAACAAAGGCTCATTTAATTCATTCATTTCAAATAAAGATTCATTCATAATAATCAATACAGCTGATTTGTGTATTGTGATCATCCAATCATTTTTTATGTTCGATGTTACAGGTGACATCCTTCAGTGGGGAGCAGAGCCGGCTCTGTTGTTTAACACTGTCGCCTCACAGCACTGGTGATGGGGGACAGACCGTGCCTTTGCTCTTTGTGTGTGGAGTTTGTCAGAGAACTTTGATTTCCTCTGGCAGCCCAAAGCCAGGCCCACTACAGCTGAACACAGGATGGCGTCACTCTTTCAGTGCTCATACACCATTCACACATTCATCCTCCACCGGGGCCTGGAACCCATCCCAGGCAGCACGGGGAACAAGGCAGGAATGCAACCTGGACGGGAGGCCAATCCATCACACACAGTTTTAGTCCTTTTTTAGTTAATCTTAAAAGGGGAAATTAACTTCAGATTTCTATATATAGCTAAAAGAAAGAGGATATTCTTAGTTTTGGTGCAGCAGAAGTATGAATACGCAGAGAACATTTGTATCCAAAGCATGCACACCCATGTAATTGCATGGTGCATAAATAATACTGCCCGTAAATGAAAGCATTCATAATTCCGGTTTGAAGACGACTGTCTGACAATAATGTACACCAGCCTTTTTAAATTCGAGCTTTAGCAACATCTTGTTATGATGACTTTGACCTCTCTGTGTCATCTTTCCGATTATTTTGGTCAGACCAAGTGGTCATTTATGCTTTTTTTGTCACAGATGCGGGTTTCAGATATTCTTATCTGTTTCTTTCGGTTTCAGGTTGTTCGTGGAGTTTACCAGTGTGATCTGCTTCAGGAAAAGGAGTAACATACCACAATAAAACTACCCATACATCCATCCATCCATGGATCCATCTATCTTCTGAAACCACTTATCCTGTTCAGGGTCATGGGGAGGGTCCAGAGCCTATGGGCACAAGGCAGGGAACAACCCAGGATGGGGCACCAATCCACTACAGGGCACAGTCACGCACCTATAGGCAATTTCATAACTCCAATTAGCCTCCAAAGCAACACACAAGTATCAGGATCAGAAAGCAGGTCAGACAATGTCCATGGAGCAATTGGGGTTACGGCCCTTGTTCACAGGCACAGCAGTGAAATCACTCTACTGTGAATCTACAACAAATTGGTTTTGTTCATATCCTCTACTCCTTGTCACGGATTCCCCATATCTCTTGTTTGTACCCCTCCTACCAGCTAACTCCTTCATCCCTTACTCAGGTCATCCCTTAATCATTCTTCCAGCATCCCTTTGTGAAACGCACTGCCTTCCCTTCACTCACAGTATGATAAGAACCCTACGGATGACCTACTAGGTACTCCGGTGCCTGCCATGTGAAAGCAACACTAGGGGGCAGTGTGTGGCTCAGCAGGATAGGCCCCTGTGCCTCTGACTGCCATATTGCCGGTTTGAATCCCGTCCCTGGTCTCCATTGAGCCTGTTTGTTGTGTGTCAACCTGGTGTGTCAACCAGTTTATTCAGAGACCAAAATGCTCCAGGGCTGCTGGATAAATGACCAACTCTGCACACCAAGTTTTGCTCTCAACTCTGTACATATGTGTGTCTAAAAAAAAAGCAAGATTGGATATGCAGTAAGAATCTTTCCAAAATACTTGCACAAGCAGAAAACAAAGTTATGATTCACTTTTTCATAGACCTCAATATCCTGTTTCATGGGCGGTTGACGTCGCCACCCATTTAGGGGGAAACATGATTTTTGGGGGGAGGTTGTTTTAGTCTGTTTTGACTATTGGGGGGATTATATCCCCCCCCCACCCTCTCTGTAATTTACACCCACGCCTCCAAGGTTTCCAAGACTAGTCGTGGGCCAACATAAAGGGACAAAAAGACATGAAGACCGGCCTCAAAGGTGCGAAAAGGGGAAACGTTCAAAGTGATGGCAGAAGACAGTGGGTAGAAGTTCCATCAGATCTGAAAAGGTCAGGAAGAATAAGCTGGCAGTGGGACCTGCCAAAGGGGAGCAGAGGGAGGGCATGACACCGCCGGAGAGTGTGACACCCCTGTGGTGTGCGGGGCTGGATGAATCCATCACAAACCCCACCTGCTACTGGTCAAACCAGGCTCCCAGTCAGGCGACAGCAGCTGGCTCTGCCAATGACTTCATAGCCGTCATAACATTATAATGCAACATGCTAGAGTCACGTGTTTGCGGTGATACTGGTGTACACAAACCTATTGCACGACCAGTCATATAAAAGTATATTATTACCTCATACAGTGGTGGAACTGTACACTGGGCCCTGGGGCTAAAATGGACCATGTCCCACCCCCCTTGCAAATTTACACCTAGTGCCACAATGCACATCCACAGAGAGTTGCCACCTGTCCCGTATTTTACAGTAACAAATTTTATTGTACTTCCCATGAAATCTTGTTTATTCTTCAGAACCATGACAGCGTGTGGGAGAGGGAATGATGACAGATGGGAATCGGGAAATGATGACCCTCATTACTCCATATGATCACTTGCCAAACTCAGCCAGTATTTCCTCTCTGCGTTTAAATAAGCCGAAACAGGAACGAAACACCATTATCAAACACGTGCTAATCCAACCAAACCCCTAATGTTGCGAGGCTATGATAATGTTTAACTCATGTACCAGCATGGTGTTTAAAACACAAAGGGCAAAATTATTTTTAATAACAATTTCCCTTTCCTGTCATCATGGATGGAGTGGTGACTCTGAGGCCAGGGATCTGTGTCAGCAACTGGAAGGTTGCTGGTTCAAATCCTGTGAACGCCCAGACCCGTAACCTGCAATTGCTTCGTCCTGGGTATGACGTTAATCTAAATCTAGCCCTATGAGGAGGTCCTCCAGCTTACAGGATTGGCACTTCAGCCACCGGAGAAAAACTCACGCTGGTCCATTCGGAATAGTGTGGTGCTGAGCTGTCACATGGCTGCACTCGGGTTCTCATCCCACTGTAATCACTGCATGCTGTTTACCTTACCTGTCATCGATTAAAATGATACTCGAACTCCCAAAGTAATCAATGTATGTCAACGCTTGTATCTGAGCATCTCGTCAAAATTTAATTGGTGTAAAGCAGTTCAGCGTGGGCCTGCTTGTCTGTTGATAAGCCCTTACATGGCAAAGCCCACCAATACGGAGTGAATATGTCATTTATTTCTGCGAGACTGAAGTTGGGGTCTGAGATGGTGAATAAAATGTAAGGGGATAGCCCAAGAGCCGGGAGAAAGGTCAGACGGTCGTCACGGTTACATGCTGTGACAGGTCGGCATCATGGGAAATGGCAAGCGCTGCTCCCAGGCGTAGTTCGGTCCCACGCATGGCCCCATGCAAAAGTATTTGCCCCCGCACCGTCACTGTCTGGGTATGAGAAATTAATAAGGCGTCTGCATTTAACTCAGAGGGTTTATTTAAAAATACTACTAATTATCTTCAAAGGCAACTTTCGTTTTTCTTTGCAATAATCCTGAGAAATTTAAAATGAAAAACTGCATAAATATACCAATGGCTAAAGTGTCTTCAGGAGACAGATGCAGACACTCAGTGCCTGATAAGTTTGTATCTCTGACTTTCAGGATCATTTGTGAATGGCAAAAGAAAATGTACATACAAGGAAACACATGGTCCTTAAATGTAAATAATGAAACACTGAGAAGCCAGCATATTACTTTTGCAGTTAATTTGTTTTTTTGTTCACATTGGATGTTTTTGGATTCCATTTTTCATACCTACGGTTAAAATTGCTTTTCGGTAAATATTCCCATGTAACCAGGCAGCATAGCCAAAATTTCTCATTTAGCCATAGACTTTAATAAATGTAGCCTCTGGGTTTTGTTCATTAAACCTTTAATATGTAAAATGGGAAAAACTGGCACATCATAAGGCATATCATACATAAGGATAAAATCACATCATTCAGGTATATGTCTAATTATTATATAAGTGAAAAGATTTTCTCATAAATAACACGCATTTTTAAAGTGCAGGTTTTATGTTTGCCAATAGTAGAAAGAAATCCATCCATCCATCCATTTCAGATTTACTGCATATATGTAGTACTGGGGTTCATAGGTGGGGGGGGGGGGGGGTTGCAAGATTTCCAATCTATGCTTAAATGTGGGTCTGTTGTGACTGGGGTGGGGGGGTTGTGGGCTAAAAAGTTTTGGAACCCATGATCTAGTGCGGGGGTCAACCAAAGTGCATCATCATGCAGTGTTGATCCAAATGAAAGTAAACAGGTGCTGTGAGCGATGTGTTACTGGTCTGCTCTGACCCCATCTCCTCTCAGCCATCCTGAAGTTCACTGAACTCCACACCGGACAGTAAGCAGCACTGGCCGTCCAGAATGCTTCCAGTCATCTAAGGAAGTGGCCTATTTTTGGCAAATCACTGTGCCTGGCGCCCTGCAGTAATAGTTAGCTTTGATCGTTCTGAGTCTCACCGACTCTGTTCTTGCAAGTTCACCATTCATCATATGCTTTAGGCTACTGGTTCTCGACTGGTGGGTCGCGACCTAAGAGTGGGTCACGGGACCATTTTCAGTGGATCGTGGAGTGTGTGGTTAAAAATAAAGAATAGCTTGAAGACCAAGAAAAAATATGGATTAAATTTCACCAGCTGAATTAATCAATTAACTTAATTAAATAACTCAGTGAGGTATTGATAAAGCCATATGAGTTGTGCTAGTGGTTAAGTTAAAAAAATGCATGAGTGTATTGGTCGGTTGCAGCAAACGCCGCTGCTCACATTAGGAGCAGTTTTGAAAATGGCTAAACTGATACACTTTGACAGACATAAAATTATAGTTTCATACCAACATGAAGATAAATTAAATTGCAGTTTCTCTGATTTTTCAATGGTACTATGTGTTTGGTATCCAGATGCGTCACAGTTCACTTTCGTGATGGAATGTATCTCTTGTGAAAGATGAGTCACACTGACCTGACAGGACGCCAACTTGCCATCTGTCTTGCGGTTAGCCACGACACACCAGGTTCTGTGGAGAAAATCGTTCTCGGCCGCATATTCACCAGTAGCTGCCAAACAATATTTTCGGTTGTTTTTTTCGAGATCTTTATGAGGGACATCTGTCAGCTAAGAGCTTCTGTATTATAAAATTCTGAAGTTGAATGTAACAAAGTATGACTGCACACTCCATAATGTGTCATTTCTCTGTGGCTTACCAAGTCTGCACAACCACAAGTTTCCACAGTAATAACACCCTGTGCTGACCTAAATATGTTTATCCATGAAGCAGTCATAATTCTCAAAAAAAAAACAACCTGCATACATTTAAAAACAATAATGTACTCTATGAACAAATGACAAAAAATCCACCTTCCAAAACATTTAAACTTGAAAAGGCCTGAGAGTTATACTAGAAACAATATGAAAGCTGGAAGTATTTTTTAATTATATTAATTTGTCACTGGTTGCTACAGATCTTTCTCTGTAAAAAGAAAGCAATCGCTCTGTAGAATATTAGTGGTCTTCTGCAAGGTGTCTGCAGAGGACACTGTCTTCATACACTTTGCATCCAGCTGCAACCTGCATCTCCCTGCGACTGGAATCCATCAGCCCATCAAACCGGCGATCTCGTGACCCAGAAAGGCGGAGCTCCCTGCCCTCGTGCACGTGCATCACAGGGAACGACTTCATCCTTTGCCACACTCTCCGTCCCACCCTCCCTGGCATTGAACTTCAGAGGCTCACAAGAGCTACAGCTGAAGAAAGTGAAGACCTCCCTTGAATTCCCTAAGATAGGATCACAAAGCAAATGAGAATTGGAGAACCCCTTCAGCAGTGGATGCCGCCCTTGTGCACCAATGAACACCTCACTGCTGCTCCAGACAGACCCCTTCCTCAATCACACAAGGGAATCTAATGAGTCCGGAGGGCTGGGTAACCAAAGCGTCCTGGCCCCCTGTGAGCAGGTGCTCATCCAGGCAGAGGTCTTCCTGACCCTGGGCATCATAAGCCTCCTGGAAAACATCCTGGTCATCCTCGCCATCATCAAGAACAGGAACCTCCACTCGCCCATGTACTTCTTCCTCTGCAGCCTTGCCGCGGCCGACATGCTGGTGAGCGTGTCCAACTCCCTGGAGACAATCGTCATTGCCATCCTCAACAACCGCTACCTCGTCGTCAACGACCACTTCATTCAGATGATGGACAACATCTTCGACTCCATGATCTGCATCTCCCTGGTAGCGTCCATCTGCAACCTGCTGGTCATCGCCATCGACCGCTACATCACGATCTTCTACGCGTTGCGCTACCACAGCATCATGACTGTCCGGAAAGCCCTTCTGGCCATCGCCGCCATCTGGCTGACCTGCACTGTCTGTGGGATCCTCTTCATTGTCTACTCGGAGAGCAAGACGGTCATCGTCTGCCTCATCACCATGTTCTTCGCTATGCTGGTCCTCATGGCCACCCTCTACATCCACATGTTTCTGCTGGCCCGGCTGCACGTTAAGCGCATCGCTGCCCTACCCGCCGAAGGTGTGGTCCAACAGAGGACCTGCATGAAGGGAGCCATCACCATCACCATCCTCCTGGGCGTCTTCATCTGCTGCTGGGCTCCATTCTTCCTGCACCTCATCCTCATCATCACCTGCCCAAAGAACCCATACTGCATCTGCTACATGTCCTACTTCACCACGTACCTGGTGTTAATCATGTGCAACTCTGTCATCGACCCCATCATCTATGCCTTCCGCAGCCTGGAGATGCGCAAGACATTCAAGGAGATTATCTGCTGCTGTGGCACCAGCTGCAGCCAGCGCTGTAAGTACTGAGGAGGAGCAGAGCCCAGCCGGTACCTCTGACACTGCATCGGGACACTGAGAAGGTCTGTGCACCTGCTGTTCCCTTATCTGCTCCAGCAGGGAACACTCAGCTTTATTCTGTTTTGTTGTAAGAGGCATTGGATGGGGAGCTTTGAAAACCTATACAATTCAAATGCGTAAAGTAACTAGTGCACAGGCTTGTTTGTGTAGGGAATTAACGAGCTGAAGAAACAGACTAAGCTAAAATGACAGTAGTGAGTGTAATTTGTGTCTTTGTTCTGCTTTTTGTTCAGACTTGAGATACCTGTACATAGATAAAAATAAAAATACTGTAGCATTATTATTGTTGTTGTTTTGTTGTTGTTATTGTTGTTGTTGTTAATATTGTTATTGTTGTTTAGCAGTAGTAGTAGGAAACTTGCGATTGATTGTTATTGGGAGTCCTAATCAAAACACAAGCTCACAACAGTAAATTTTCCTTATGTCCTACATAAGTATTCATGTACAATTTAGGATTATGAGTGTCGCTGTATATCACAATTTTCTTATGCCAAGACATGGCATTCATAGTAAAGCTATTAGAACATCTACTGGAAATATAAGGACTGTTTATGACATCACATTGTATCAAATTGACGAAAGGGTAATTAAACTGTCCAGACATATTTTTTTTCATTGGTGATTTCTTGTAACAATGAGTGTAACAATGCATAAATATATAATTTATGATATGCTTTGAAAATCCTGTCCTGAATTCCCATAATGCACAAGGCTCAAAAGCATCTATATAATACCTGCAGATAAGTAAGTGATTCAAGAACATCTGTATGATTCCTGCAGATTTACTGGAAAAGTATGCATCTGTTCCCCAGTGAGTTTCTATTCTTCCCAGGCACTCAGATGTCACCAAGGCATCACTAAATGACAATCAGTGACCTTCGACACAGTTATCATCGTACGTTCATGCATTGTATTATTTCAACCACTTTTAATAACTGCTGATCCAGTCAAGGCCATGGTGATCCAGAGTATTTCACAAGAACTGAAAGGTGCAGAACATCCTTGATAGGATAGGGGGGGGGGGGGGCATGTTACCCCCAATATTTAATTTGCCTTCATTCATCCCCCCCAATAAACAGACCATTGTATTTAAATGATTAAGTCCCCCCAATCTTAAACTCTTTCCTAAGCCATTGAAAACATGATGCCCTGATCAATCACATATGTCATTACACTCTCCGCAACACAAGATCATTCTAGCACACGTTCATATACACGCACTGAAATGCATTAACCTCTTTTGTGTATAAAAAGAGTTACTGCAAGGTAAAAATCAAACTGTAAACATATTTTCCTCTGATCCAGTGGTTCTCAAACTGTGGCATATGCACCACCTGTGGAGTGCCCCCAGCGGGTGGGAAGGCAGAGGTAATTGGTTACTGTGATTCACAGGGCTATGCAGAGACCTTTGGAGGGGGGGGGGGGGGTGGCCATGGAAAAAGCTGTTAACAGGTGGGGGAGGGGTGTCACTGAAAAGTAAATGAAAAGAGGACAATTGGTTTTACAACAAAGCAACAAAACAAACATGAAAGAGCATGAAGAGACGGGACAAAGACACCAGCCCAATAGGACAAAGGCACTGAATACCACAAGAAGAGAAGCCACGGGATTCCCCAACTGCCACCGCATAGCAGTTCTCATTAAATACGAAACTTATATACATATTATATACTTATCATATACAATATACCAGGAATAGTATGAAATAGTAGGAAATGGAACTGGGGACAAATGAGTGTCTGAATCTGTTGGTTTGTACAGACGGAAATCTGAAGTGGGAACCAGAAGGCAATAACTGAAACTTGTACTGAAGAAGATGAGCACTGACTGATAAAATGGACGATGCCTTTTTCAGGACGTGTCCTGCTATTCAGGTCTGTGAGGCTGCTTTGCTGGGCACCTGTGATTTTACCACTGACCTTCACAATTTTGGAAAATTCAGCTTTTGCCTTGAAACTCCATACCACCACATCAGATTGTCAAGATGGATTCAATGTAGGATTTATAAAACAAAGTCAGACTGGTTTTATCTACTTTGAATCTTGCCCTTTTACTGAAGCAGAAGAGACATTGCAGACTTTTCTTGCAGATCATCTCTATATTAAAATTAAGATTCAGTCTGGTGTCAATCAGACTGTCAGATACTTGTAGGAATCTACTACCAGCGTCCCTTAATAGTAGTGGTGTGAAAAGTAGGTTTGTTTGCCTACTTATGGCAGGTTATTCTATAGTTGGATAGTAGCGCATTAACACACCACCCATAAAGCAGTCCAGATACTCATTGGGGGATTATGCAATTGTGGTTTACTTTGTATAACTACGTTGAACTCTGCATCCAGCCTAAAGGGAAGCGAAGAAGAGAAAAAAAAACCAACGTGGGGTCCTGCGTGACGCCTCCAATGGCTGAAATAATGCCTGCTCAAAACACTGCACAATTAAACAAAACGCTCATTTAACAGCCTTTTCTACAAAAGAGCTTGCGCCAAAAATCGACGATCATGTTCTGGGTTTTTGAAACATTCAGGTGCAAGAAAGAACTGTCACACCAGTCTATGACATCATCAAAAATGAGACCATGATAATTTTCATCTGAATGTAGCAGACTGACAATAGCTGAGTCACCTGCAAATTTTAAAATGTGTTTATTGACATGCTGACTACGGCAATCATCAGTGTAAAGAATGTATAGAAGAGGAGACAGGATCGACACACCCCAGAGGTAACCCCATAGAAGACGACATTTCCCCTGTCAATACTCCATTCACCCTCACCCTCTGGGCTCCGTCAGTGAAAAAAAAAAATCCAGAATCCAACCCACCAGGTACCCCATTTTACCATGTGGTACTTGCCTACTCTACTTTGATCCGAAGTGGTACCTGGTCCAAAAAAGTTTGAGAACCATTGCTCCAGTCCAAAACTGAACTTTACCAAACTATCATTCTCCTGGAAGTGAGGAACAGGGACAAGTGCATGTAGAAACATCAAACACAGCAGTTCAGGTGACTTGGCTTCTGCTCATAGCAGGCAGGTATGACTGAAGAGCAATGGAGAATCAGGGGCTACCCAGTGATGGAAACACCAGGAAAGAATTAATATACAGATAAGGGCTCCAACCCACTCTGGGAATTTCCAAGACCTGCTTTAACTTGGCAATCAAAGTAATTAAAAAAAAAAAACTATTTTGGTCACATCACCTGATAAATGTGGTGAATGACAATGAAGCACATATGTAGTTCATCACTTGCCGTCTTTGCACATTACACACATATACAGTACTTTTATCACTATCGAGTGCAATCTGCAGTTGTTGCACTGTAAGGAATATTGTGTGTATCTCTGTATTTATTTGTTTGTTTATTTGTTTGCTTGAACCCTATTGTACTGTTATGTTTGAACTGTATATTTGTCCTTCATTCCTTTTTGCACTGTCCTGTTAACTGTAGTCGTCTGTGTTCACTGTTTGCACCGAACCAATTCCAGTATGTTTCACATACTGGCAATGAAGAGTTCTTAGTGTCATATATAAATGTTATGCCACCTAAACATTGGAATTTTTAGTCGAGATGAAAAAAACGTGTGGAGAAATGAAAGTGACTACGAAAGTTCAAACAAGGAGACCTAATGAACGCCAGCGTATCCAATCACATCGATCCAGGTTTAATATAAAGAGTAAGTTTAACCCACTTCTTTGCCATTACAGCAATTCGTTTCTCCCGCCTCCTCCCCTCCACCACCTTCGGCTCCCCGTCCTGGGCCGGGGTTGGCTTTTACCATCCAGTAAAAATTAGTCAGTGGGAAGTGAATGTCGATCCAGTCCCGCTGTTAATTAAAAATGTCCGTGGCATTGACCTGTCAGTCAAAAACTTATTAGCCAATGGGGACGCGTCCCTGAAAAAACCCGCCCACGCGAGAAGTTTGTGTCAGAATTGTAAGCAAAAAGTCAGGCAGCGCAAGCGAGAAAGCTGGCAGCGTAAACAAAGGAAAACATTATCAAAAGACCAATCGTGTTTGCAAGTTATACATTTTACTTTTGAGATGACATTTCTTTTGCTTCAGTTAGTTTTTTTTCTTCTCGAAGCCTTGTTTTTGCTTGATGTCAAAAACGTTTTGCTTGATAATATTGGCACAAATCTGTTTCCATAACTAACCACCATCTGTCAGTTCACTTCCCCAATACACACTCCCTGATCCTGTTTTTAACTGTACAAAGAAGCCTTGTTTATGTCTGTTTCACTCATTCCTGAGAAACCCATCTCCACTTCTGACGTCTGTCCAAGTGAATCTCATGGATGTTTCCGAAATGTAATAATTTTCAGACGACACGCACCAGCGGTTTGTTTATTCGGCGCGATCTTCTAGGTGGCTGCCTGTGTCGCCTAATGGGTGGCTTGGTGTCACTGTACATAGTTGTTTAATCAAATTCACATTTTAACCTTCTGACGTAGAAACACACATGTGAGTAGAATGTAATATAATGCTCAATTTTCCTTTCAAAGCAATAGAAATAACAATAAGATTGTTCAAATTGAAATTTAATTCAATTCGGTTAAATAATATGTTGTCAAGCGAAAGTCACAACTGGTCCACAAATATATTTTATGTTTTAGTGATGTTTTTGTGGCTTTACATTAAGTTTTAATTGAATGATAAAATGAGAGGATTTGGTGAGGTATCTGTTAGCTCCTAAGACCACTACAGCACAGGCTCGGAACACTGGTCAGCATAGGTGCCTATAACCCAATAGTCAGTCTTAGCATGCTTCCAGGTCAATCGCAGGAGATGATTAATAGACACCCTTGGTATATCTTGGCCTATACCACTTGTTGCCAGTACGTCCCTGCTTTTGCAAGTCAACACCAATGATGATGCCTTTTTGCAGACGCACCTCTCTTTGAAGACAAGTGCGCAGGCGGCAAGGGCACCTTTAAAACACTTTTTAGAAGGTCAGAAAAGAAACTTAAGAAAAACACCCCGGATGTAACCCCTTTTGGAGAAACTAGGCCTAACTGGAAAATGTTACGCAAATCTGTAAAACACCTACATTGTGCTGCAGCCTACGCCAGGGGCGCTCATATGACTTCCTCAGGGTGTGCACCCCCACGCAACAGACTCAGCTATTAATTAATTACATTTTTAGCTACCTGTTTAAAGCTGACTCTCGTCGCTCTTTCTCGCAGTTTTGCTGTCATGGTGAATGTTCAATAGTGCAACGCAGCAGCGCTTACAGCACAATGTGCCGTTTGGTGATTTCGCTGCGAGTCTCACCCTAGTACTGTTACGTTTGTCACGCGCGAAAATTCAGTGTCTCACGTTAAAAACACAGAAAACGAAAAAGCAATACGGAAAAAATAAAAGTAATATTGTAAAAGCTAAATCAATAAAGAAAAGCTTTTTTTATTCTTTTATTTTAGTTTCTTTTTCTTGCTTTATTTTATTTATATCTATTTCACCTTCTTAATCAACATTTATTTCCTTATTATTTTACAGTTTTATTCTTTTTGTGGCACTCCTATGACTCCGTATAAGTAGGCCTAAATCACTTACTGCGTTCTAGAAACTAAGTCGATAATTACGTTACAAAATTAATTGCGTTTCGGTTTTTCCAGGGATAGTCTACCCACAAGTCCCCATAAATGCAATCGAGGGGCTCAATGAAGCCAAAGCGACAGGGCGGCTGGTAGTAAAGCGGCTGACTGTCTCCCGACCTCATACGTTGAGCCGTTAATAGAAGCAGGAGAGACAGCCAGAATCACATAACGGTCATTTGCAAAATCTCAGCCTAATCTCTGACGTATTTAATAATTCATTAACAGGTTAGGGGAATACAGGTATTACTTATTTCCGGAGTAGGCTCGCGGAATATAATACTTAAAACTTTTGATAGGTGTTTTTTATTGCTATGGGGTTATGGTTTAAGTGCTGAGATATTTATAGTGTTTGATAAATTTGTTTTTAAGCAATGCACTGTACATAAACTAAAGCGAAAAACGAAACATGTAAAGTTTTTCTAAAAAATTTCATCCATGGCCGCTAATGGGACGTGTATACATGCATGGTAAACAGGAGAACTGTTAAGGAAAACGATTCCAAAATGAGACGTGTGGGGATGGCAAAATCATTTATATATGACACAATCAGAGCTATCTGAATATTACTGTTTCCATTTAAAATCGTGTGAAATATTTAAAAGAACTGTAATCCTACGAGTGCAATTAAGCACGTATATCTCTACTACCTCTCTGTCAGGGTAAACACAGGTTCGACCCAATTATGTCTACATCTGCTAACCAGTTGTGGGAAAAAAATAAGGTTAAAAAAATCCCGAGGTTATATCCAAAATTCCCCTTTCCGATGGGAAATAAAGGTAAGCAATAAACAGCTATACCAAGGGCATGAAAGATAAGTCCGTTTGCTTTCGTTGCTTTACTATACCATACAAGTTGTAATGTGAAAGTTAGCTGAGAAACCAAGAACCAATTTGCTTAATGACATTAAAGCCAATTAAATTCTCCTTCTATTAAAAGCAAACTAAAAGTCCTGTGTGACCCATTCCACTTTGAATGATTAAAATGTTACTTGAGAATGTAGCAGATCAGTTTGTTATGGTTTCTTATGCAAAGATGTGATTGTATTCACTTGAAGTTTCAGATGGTTACTGATATCTGAGGCACAGATATGTTGCAAAGCTAGCTGGATGGATGGGTGCTATGTGTGATTGCTCGGAAAAGGCAGAACATTGACTCGTTCAGCAATTGATGTTTTGAAGGATATTAACGTTAGTAGCTACATCCCCTTATTCTAATGACACTTTATTAATAGATTCCTTGTGGGGAAATTCTCTTGTCACCTACCCCATCTTGCTCTAAAAGACACACATATTAATGAGAGGAAGGTTGGCAGCAACCTGTAGCAGCCCCCATGGTGTTGGTGGTTAAAGGCCTTGCTCAAGGGCCCACAGACACGATTAAGATTGCTTAGCACACTGAGCCACACAATCCGCCCTTGACGTCAGTGATGCACTGTCTAAGCGGCCTCATCCTGGTGCATATCTCTGCATCAAAAATCATGAGAATGTTTCAAAAACGTTAGGAATTCACCTGATAACACTTAACCACTCTGTATTCGAATGAGTCACAGTGACACTCCCACAACTCTACAAGGCTCTCTATGATTGTAACTGGTATATGGGTGATTGCTTAGGGATCTCATCAAGACAGAATTTCTAGAAGTTACATTTAAGAATCTAACGTTATATGATAATTTAAATGATAGCAATATATATGTTCTTTGCACTGCGGTGGGTTGGTGCAGGGTTGTTCCCTGCCTTGCACCTGTAGCCTCTGGGATAGGCTCCGGACCGTCCGCGACTCTGTATAGGACAAGCGGTTTTGGAAAATGGATGGATGGATGTTTGTTGTTTGCATTTTTTGTGAGTTTTCAGGATAGACAAAGTTGCCCCTCTCAGCTGTAATAGACTGTTCTGCTTTGAGAATTTGCGCTATCCTGATCTCTTCTACTGGAGTCTACTAGTTGCCTACTGCCAAGCGAACTGATGCAATGTCACCTAACAAGAAGAAATGGCACAAAGACACAAGACTAATCGTAGGTCTCCCTTGTCTGATACTGTCTCGCTAGAGTGGTAAACAACTTGTGAACAGATGTGAAGAGAACACAATTAGACAAACATGGAAAAATTCAAGACTAACCTTAGCAAAAGAGGAATAATCTTCCTAAATATGATTGATCGATCCTCCGGCGTGAAACTTCCTCCCCCCATCAGAAAATTTTAGCAACAGCATTCCCACCCCCACCCTGAGAGGTAAGTTTTACCATGGACACCCCACGCTTTAATTAGCATATTAGTGATGGTTCCATTGCCTTTAATCCCCTCTTGTTCAGGGGGCCCCGTACCCATGTCAGCCTAGGGCCTTCGAAGGAGTTAGTCCGCCCCATGGTGACGTGATTTGGGTGCAACATTTCTGTTCCCAGTAATGCATGCAGAAATGCAAAAGAGGAGATGTGTGAACCCATGTGAATCAGCAAACTGGCTTGGATTTCCGGTTCTGCATGCAGGCCAGATTAACCTCTCAGGGGACCCTGGCTGGCAAGGTCACTTGAAACCAAACAAGAAATCTCTGATTGGAGGGAGAATTGCAGATGGATTAGCCAGATTTATTAAGATGAAGCTGGAACAGAGGTCCCTGGTTTGCCAGAGTCATAGGGCTATGCATTAATCCACTGTTATCTGCATGCACTTATAAAAGTCTTGTCAGATGTCTTTTATGGATAAAACACAATGCTAAATGGCATTCAGTCTAATATGACTCAACTTTGTAGCTGTGCTTTTAATAGTGATTTAGACGGGGAGGGGTCCTTTTATTTCTTTTTTTACTCTTAAATAATGAATTGATTAGCACAAAACAGCTGCCTTTGGCATTTCAGTATTTTTCACATCAAATGTGAAACAAAATCAATTATATAGACAGAACACAACGATGTCCTGATGGGATCTCATGGATTTTCCCCATCATCTTTGAGTGTGTGGTGATATTGTGGTGAAATTGCATTGAAGATAGGTCAATCACCTTGGGCATGTCCAATAAACTAACTGAAGTTGAGCAACATACAGAGAGCAATGCTAACTTTTGGGGTATGAAAGTACTTCAGGTCTGTTTTTGGTTCAAACCAGCTGCAATTGCACACACAAAAATCTCAGGCAAATAAAATAAAGGAACTTCATGTTGGTGTAAAACGATGGTATTACATTTGTCAAAGTGTGTCACCTTAGCCATTTCACAACCTCTCCTGAAGTCACCCCATTACTTGCTGTCCAATGCACCCATTTTTTTTTTTTACTCAACCACTAGCACAGCATGTTTGACTAATCAAAACCTCATTACATAATTAATTACATTTATTAATTGAGTTGGTGGTGAATTTTAACAAATACATGGAAAGGTTGACATTCCCCTGAGGAGAGTTTTGGGAACTGAAGTGAGGTTCTTCTAGCCGTCCAACAAGACACCAGTCACTTTTCGGTGAACAAAAGAAATTCCTGTAAGTTTTCATTGTTACTGTGGAATAGTGTTACTATTAATTTGCATATATTCTTTTTTTTTTTTTTTTTTTTTTTTTTTTTTTGCCCACCACCACCCCCCCTCTTCGGAGGACAACTTTATTTTACATTACATTCAAGAGTAAAGATTGTGGCCGCTCCGAACTCACCAGTACCGTGGAAAAGGAGAAAAACAGGGGGGGTACAAAAACAACAAGCGTAACAATAACAGACATCAATCACCATGGGGAGAGGGGGAGAGAGAAAAGAAAAAAAAAAAGGTATACAGAAATAATAACACTAATAATGTAGGCGGGATGGAAAAAAGATGAAGTATAGGGGAATACAGAATACAAACAACCATAAGAAACATAACACTCATCAAACAACAAGAATTATAACAACATCAGTGATACTAATAATAATTAATACAAATCGGTATTATATATATGTAGCATACACACACGTAATCGTACCGTTATATATGTATATTTCAATTCCTAAATCTATAACATACCCTAAAAAGTAATAATAATAATGATATTGATCGCTCAACCAGTCTTGTATGCATGTGCAAGTGTAGGTGTGACCTGATTTGTCATTGGATGTGCTGGCATTTAATGCCGTCAGGGGAGGCGGCAGCACCCCCCCCCCCCCCCAGGCCCAAGGCGAAGGCAGGAGAACCAGGCAACCGAGGCCACCCTACTGCCCCCCCGGCACAAGGGCCCACAGCCACGCATCCCAGAGACAACCACCCGCCCAACCCGAGAGGGAGCCCGCGAGGGACTAAGGGGGCGCCAACCCCCGCACAGGGAGGCCCGCAGAGGGAGGACGGGCGGCGAGCCCCCCAGCCCCACCCGCAACCCCCCCACCGGGGCAGGCGGGTCCAGGGCCGAAGGGCCCCACCCACCGGGACCAACGGCGGACGGCCCCCCACACACCGGGGGAGCCCCAGCCCGTCCCCCGGGAGGACGGGCCGCCGCCCACCGCAGCGACCCGGCACGCCTCCCCCCCAACACTGCAGGATGATCCAAGGGGGGCCCATACAAAGAGCCCCCCCCCCACCCGGGAGCGGACCCGCGGCGACCGGGGAGCGGCAGACACCCCGCCCAGCCCAGACCGAACCCCCCAATCCGCCTAGCAGGGCCCAGAGTGTCCCAAGATTCCCCGGACCGCCCGCCAGGGCCCCACCACGGCGCAGCAGAGCCAAGCACCACCCGGCCCGCGGCCCAAGAGAGGAGGCCGCCCATACCCGCCAGGGCCACCCGAACCCCCCCATGATGGGTCTTCCCCCCGGCGGGCCACCCCACCAGCACAGGGCCAGAGACAGAGAGTTAGGGGGGGCCCCCATCCCCTCCCTGACCCATGTTGGTGTGAAGTGTGCATGTACATGTGTGAGAGAGTTGTGTGTTTATGTCTACTATGCATTAAAATTAGTGGGTGCAGTTCGGGTATGAGGGCCCCACCACTGGCAGATGGCAGAGTCCCCCATCCCCCTCCCCACACCCCCAAGGCCCTAATGTAATATGGACTGCGTATATGACTAAGGTGCAAAAAGTGGGCGAGCAGTTGAGGCATGGGCACCCCACCGCTGGCAGACGGCAGAGCCCCACCTGCCTCAACCCACCTCCTCAGCCCTAGTGTCATGTGGTGTCTAACATGTAAGTAAAAATTGAGGGGCAGTGTCTCGGCGCACCTCCCCACCGCCCCTCAAGGCCCTAGTGTTGTGTGAAATGTGGTGTTGGACCCAGGGTAGCAATAAGGGCGTGCCAGGAGTGGGCCCCCCCCGGCACCGGGGCCAGATCCCCGACTGGCCCCGATTAGTCCCCATCCCTGACCCCGCACAGCCGGCAGGGACGGCCAACCGAGGTGTTCAGGGGCGGCACAGGCAGCCCAGCAGCAGGGAACGCCCCCCCCCCCCCCAGGCGCAGACCGGGAGAGACCCACCCCACCACGCCCGATGAGACCCCAGCTAGCGGCCAAGAATATATTTGCATATATTCTAATTTTTTTTTCTTTTTTCTTTGAGGTAATATACATTGATGTGTACATTTAAACATTTTCTTTGACAGGCGAAGACTTTCGCACAGTACTACGTAAGTTTCCACATGTTGTTCCCATATTCCAAGATAATACACCATACCGTATATATCATGGGTATATAGCGCAGAGTTTCTTATCATTTTATTTTAGTTCTTATACTTACATCTGATATTCTTTTTCTTTTATGTTCTTGTCCTGTGTCTCTATGTGACCGTTTGTAGTAACATGAGCAATTTCCTCCGGGATAAATAAAGTTTTTCTGATTCTGATTCTGATTCTGAAAATGTCTGTGAAGATTCTCAGTCATCCAGGTTATGGTTATCCCAAGAAAGGTTATTCAGGGCAACGACTTATTTAGTTCCTTGAAAACGTTTCACCCTTTAATCCAGAGGGCTTTCTCAATTCTGACTGACTGGTTAGAGCAGCAGGTTTATAAATCCTGCATAGCCCTCAAGTCGTTAATACTTGATGGTTACTTGATGGTTGTTGTTTCCCCTGGCTTTCCTGTATGTCACTGTGACCACCTGGGTCAGGGTGTGAACGGCTGAAACCATCTGTGGAGAGTTGAAAGAACAGCATTGTAAGTGGGTGATAAATTATGCCTATGGCCAACTCCTCTGTTTAACGAGGGTCATTCAATCTTGCAGTACACTGCTTCTCTCACACCTCGTTTGAATCAGTCAGGCTCCCGGTCTAGAATCTTAACGTCCTGGTCATCAAAGGAGTGGCCCTTGTCTTTCAGATGTAGGTGAACTGCTGAGTCTTGTCCTGATGAGCTGGCCCTTCTGTGCTGTGCCATGCATTTATGGAGCTGCTGTTTGGTTTCTCCTATGTACAGATCTGTACATTCTACACTGCACTGAACTGAATATACTACGTTGCTTTGTTTGTGACTGGACGTTTTGTCCTTGGGATGTACCAGTTTCTATCTCAGTGTGTTGCCTGGTTTGAAATGTGCAGGGATGCCGTGTTTGTTGAAAATCCTCCTGAGCTTTTCAGCCACCCCTGCAACATAAGGGATGACAACGCTCTTACATTTGTTCTCTTCCCTGTCAGTTGTAGCAGTGCTCTTCGATCTTCTCATAGATTTCAAGAAAGCCCAGTTAGGATATCCATATGTTTTGAGGGAAACCTTGATATGTTTGTGTTCCACTGGTGCCCTGTGCTTTTCACAGATGAGAGCTGGTTCCATGGATGGAGGCATATCCATGGAGGGACGCACAGATCTCTACAGGATAGACAACAGCACCATAATACACCATACCGTATATTAAACATATTCAAGAGTGGTTTTATGAGCACTAACTTGAAGTCAGATGCCTTCTGTGGCCTCCTCATTCAGCAAATTTGAACACTGTTGAACGTTTTGGAAGGTTCTTGTCACAACACAGCAGGAGAAGGACGACCCAAATGCAGGCTGCCAGCAAGTGGACCCCTCACAGAGGAATTTATTGAGGGACAGAGAGGCAGGATAGCTCACACAGACAGATAACCATGAGGCCTAAGAGACGCTAATATACATGAGTAACTGAGGAGTAAACACAAGACTGGCGTGGCTGGTCAACAAGGAGGTAGGAACAAGAGGTAAGACTAACAAGCTTCAGGCTCGGCTGATTAGCAGCCACAGGCAAGGGAAACACAGGTAACAAACGAACAGGGCGGGGCTAGACACGACAGTTATGGCGCTCATGACATAAGTGGGAAATACATCTATAAAGAACTAGTCAAATTTAATCTTAAAACTGATAAAATGCTCAAATGTTCACACAGTTTAGATCCTGTTATTAAATTCATTATTATTATTATTAGTTTTTAGGTATGTTATAGATATAGGAATCGAAATAGACATGTATAAGGGTACGATCACGTGTGTGTATGCCACATATATAATACCGATTTGTCACATTACTAATTATTATTACTGATGTTGTTATAATCTTTGTTGTTTGATGTTCTTAAGTAATGAGTGTTATATTTCTTATGGTTGTTTGTATTTTCTATTCCCCTACACTTAATTTTTTCCATCCCACCTACATTATTAGTGTTATTATTTCTATATACCTTTGTTTTCTTTTTTCCCTTTTTTTTTCTCTCTCCCCCTCTCCCCATGGTGATTAATGTCTGTTATCGTTACGATCGTTGTATCTGTATCCCCCCGTTTTTTTTTTTTGTTTTTTTTTTTCCACGGGACGGGTGAGTTCGGAGCGGCCACAATCTTTGCTCTTGAATTTAATGTAAAATAAAGTTGTCCTCCGAAGAGGTGGTGGGCAATAAAAAAAATAAAATAAAAAAAAAAGAATTCAATCTGCCACCCCATGCAGGCCTGCGTGGACAACTGACTCACTGATGGACTTTGGCTTTGACCTTGACCTCAGTATTACAATATAATTTTTAATAAATATACATGACTTTACATATACATGTAAAACGGCTATTTGGCAATTGTAGTTTAATTCCAGAAAATATTTTAATTACAGCAGTGCAGTTCATTAAATTGCCATACATTGACACCATTCTGCACAAAAAAAAATTAGTTTATCAAGTAATTTCCAGACTAATTTCATGGCAGTGGTCTGTCACGTTCACGTCCAGGGAGGAGGCGAGGAATAATGGTTGGGAGACGAGGGTCAGCAAAATAAGGGGTTTTAATGGGGTTTAAAACAACAAAAGGGAGCAGACCAGGGAATGACAGGGAAAACTAAGCTCAAGACATAAACTAACAAGACACAAAATTAGCGAACATTAATGACAAGTCTGGCAAGTAAAGGTAAGACACGGACTTAAATACTAAGAAACTAATTAAGAAACACAAAACAGCTTGAGAGAAGCACAGATTCCACACATGGGTAATTAGGGGCGTGGCACACATGAGGAATGCAGGGCTGGGCGTGACAGTGGTCAATTTGGGTTGACCCATACATGTTTTTTTTACGTCTCAATTATACTCTCCTTAGTAGTATTTAGAAAGTACAGTCTATTGATTATGAATACACAATATATGAATATAGAATTAACATTGTCTAACACCAATAACTGTTTTTTTTTTTTTAATTAGGAACGGATAGATTAAGTTTTGCTTTGGTCCGATTTCAGAACTGTTAACTAATTATCTGATTTCAGTTTCATTCACAACATTTGTGGCTTAAGAGCACCTAATTTAAAATGAAATATGTCTATTCCCCTGAGCTACCATAATATGTCACTGGCGTATGATTTATCTGTAGGACATTTACAGAGCTCCAGAGTGCGACCAAGTTGTTTACACATGCGACCAAAAATCAGTCGAGTGGGACTTTTTTTTTTTCCTTCGCAAGTCTATCTGTCTTTTTTTTTCTTCAGGGTCAGAGGCAATCAAAGGCAGAGAAGGGGCGGGCCTTCGTTACTTTACACCAGTGTTTCTGAAGCTATACGTTTACGAATGTTTTAAAAAGGTATATTTTTATTGATTATAAAATCGTTTTAATTTACCGTGATAGTATAATCGACACGTTTTATTATATTATTAATATACATTTAACTCGATGGCGATATGTTGTATAACCGTGTATTTAGTTTGGTAGCAACATGTTTGCTTAACCTGCAGGATTATAATTATTATTACCCTGATAAATCGATATTAGGGATTTTGATTTACCATTATGTGCATTTAATTGCAGACCTAATTACATTGCACGTAATCCAGACACACGTATACCTTTTTCAAAACTTTCGTAATCGCTGTTTTATTGATATAACCGCTAGTTGCAGAATCGAGCTAAATATAGGCTACATCAATTCAATAAAACACGTCGGTTACATAATCTAGCTAAATGTAAACGATTTTTAAATAATTCATTTTTATAAACATTTTTTAAAACATTAGTTGATGTAGGCCTATTTTATTAACGCTTGCTGCCGCTATATTGAGTTAAATATACATTAATAATCTAATACAACATGTCGGTTACACTATCAAGCTAAATGCAAGCAATAATAAAACACGTTTAAAACTTTCGTAAATGTAGTTTCAGAAACGCATCCTGTGTCATGACAAGTCTGTAACCACCAGAGTGTCCGCCCTCCCCGCAGCAGTTCGGCGTCTGTCAGCGGCGAACCGAAGCTAAAAGAAGTATCTTGGAGCAGCACGCACTTTTGAGTCATCCGAGTTTTTGAAATTTTTAGCTTGTTAAGCAGTTTGCACTTTTAAAGTTTTGTTCAAAAATAATGAAGTTTTTCAGTTTTTTTTTTGTTTGTACTGTGATTCAAATAAAGACAAACATTTACTGCACCTTTATTCATGCTTACAGTCATTTGCATAACTATCATCTGAGGCCTGTTCAGTCCCATGGGAGGGTGACATCGTGGATGTGACTTTGTGAGTGCAGCCTTCAATCTGTCACCCCATGCAGGCCAACTGACTCACTGAGGGACTTTGGCTTTGACCTTGACCTCAGTTTACACTTTCCCACTTAGGTCAGTTTGCCCAGTGGGGGGGGGGGGTTGGCCAGCCTTTTGACCTTGGACCCCCAGAGGTTTTTCCCTCCCTACACTTTAAAAAATAAGAAGTTAAGACAACTTAAAATTTCAAGGCAACTTACTGCACTAGATTTTTGAGTTTTCAGGGCAACTCAAACTTCTGAGTTTTTAAGAAAACCACATATTGCTACCTAGTAATTATTTTTGTTCAGATAATTTATCTTTCAAATCTATAAAAACTTTTAATTTTAAGTTTTACGCACCAATAATTCCTAACAACAAAAGTTATTCCAACCTATTGTCTTTTCTTAAGACTTATCTTTCACATGTGTAAAGACTTTAAAATGTGAGTTTAGCATATTCACCCATTGCAGTGCCCAGGGGTACAGAAACAGAGCCCAAAGATGAGCTGGGCTGGGCTAGAACTGGCAGTCTTTGGGTCAGAGGCACAGAGGTTTATCCCACTTAGGTATATGCTGCCTCCTCTGGACTGGGATGTGGACAAACAGTTATAAATTATTATTCAGTTATAAGTTCAGCTTATATTCCAGTTTATATTCCATACACTGGAGCGTGTGGCTCTGTGAGCTAAGCCTCTCTCCTCATGCAGTAAAGGTCACCAGTTCATGCCCAGCATCAGCACATGTGGGGGCCCTTGAGCAAGGCCTGTGACCCCCAGCTCCCCGAAGGCACCACAACAGGTAGCTGCCCTTCACAGTCAAGTTTGCTCTCATTCCCCACAGGGATTCTCAAAGCATGTCTGCTGTCATTTATTACTATCAAATTTAAAATAAACAAACTAACTCAACTGTTTTGTTATCTTCATTTATAATAATCAGTTGGCATATATTTTGCAGTTTTGAATTCTTAGCATGTTTAATTAAAATTTTCAAGTTTTTACGCATATGAAAGATAAATCATCTGAACCAAAGTGAATAAGGCGGCACAACTTTTGATGTTTGTAATTCTTAGTATGTAAAACTAAAAATCAGAAGTTATAGATATGAAATGTAGATTACCTGAATAAAAAATAATTAGTTGTCACAACAATAAGTGGTTTTCTTCAAAACTTTACAGTTTGAGCCCTCAAACCTCAAAAATCTAGTGCAGTTGCCTTGAAATTTTTGGTTGTCTTAACTTTTTCTTTTACATTGTACTTGGGAGTTTTTGGTTCCTCTCCTCTGTTGTCATCTAGCTTGCTTTCTTTTTTTGTTTGTTTGTTTGTTTCTTTCTTTCTTTCTTTCTTTCTTTCTTTCTTTTATTTGTCTTTCCTCTTTGTGAAAGGCGCTATATAGAAATAAACTGAAGTAAACTGTTTTCTGCACCTGAAATCTGCACATTGTTTTCATGGAATTCGACTCACCACAGCTGTTTTGACAGTTTTAACTGAAATGTGGATGGTTACAAGCAATGTTATTGACATTTTCATCAGGCTATAAAGGTCATTATATAAAAAACAGAACCACCCGTGTATATTTCATGCTGTATATTTTATTATAATACAAAATTGCGAAGTAGCATATTTACATGTCAGACAGCTGGTGACGCAGTGGGTGTGAAGTCCAGTCATTCTTATTGCATTCCTGAGGAACATGGAAACCAGGGATCTCCTGTGTTATGATTGACTCCTCAGCTTCCTTTTCACCATGATGGGTAACTATAGAAGAGAGGAGCCCAGAAATGTAAATATGTACGACTCAGAGGAAAAGGTCATCTCACTCTACAAGAGCAACATCTCCTGCAGGTGCTATTCAGAAAGGACAGATTTCTACACAGTAAGTCTTTCCATCCCCCTCAGTAACTGACTGATTTCCAAGATTAGATAAGGATAGATAGACAGACTTTATGGACAAAAGTATTGGGACACACCTCTTAATCAGTGAATCAGGTCTTTCATTCCGACAGTCATGTTGTGTGAAGCAGTAAAGGGGACAGGGAGGCTACATGAATGATTCCAGAGACGAGGTACTTGCCCAGATAACCAGAAAGCACAGCAGTGCTTTAAAGAAGCTGACCAATGAGAAGCTGGATGCTAGCCATGCGGCAGAGAGCTCTTTGTATGGAGGAGGGGTCGTGCAGCAGGCCTGATTCGCAGAGACATCAGTGAACGTGGGACTCACCGGCGTGACACACTCTGTGACAGAAAGCAAATAGCAAACCTGGTCATTTAAAAAAAAAAAACTTTGTCCAAGGTTGTTTTTTCAGTTTAGTCATTTTTGTTCGACACACCAAACTTCACTCTGAGGAAGGTGACTTGCAGTAATAATTAAAAAATTCAGAAGTGAATTTAGAATAAACCAGGCTCTCTTTCCATAATTTAAAAGCAGAACACTGGTTTACTTGCTAATAAAACATTACCAAATTTAAATGAATAATGAGTAGCGGTCAAAACTGTCAGAAAAAGTTGTTGGGGATGGGGATGATTAAGGTTGTTGGGGGCGGGGGGACCTCCTCAGAAGATGTCGCCCTTCATTTCTGTTGCCCATCTTGTTCTAGGCAGGATCCCCCACCCTGAATAATCATTATGCATTTAAAACAATTCTCCTTCCATCTGATTTCCAGCCCATCCTGTGCAGGATCTTCCTGAACCTGAAGAAGGAGACGCTGTGGAAGGCATTTGTCAATGCTGGCAGTTTAGAGAGACCAAATCACTGAACCTGTCTGAGCACACAGTGGAAGCCCTCATAACAAGGAAAAATGCATGCACAGAATTGCAGAGGGGAAGGTGCACAGACAGAGCCATCATGTCATCTACTATGACAGTACTATTATTAAGGCCAGTGTTATGGCTACTGCCATGCAATTCATTGTGTATGATCTAGAGTGATATCAATATCTATGTTATGCAGCTGTTACCATGTTAGTCAGCTGGGTTAAGATACACGAAAGCTGACAGTGTTAGTATGTTTTTTTTTTCACTGCATACAGTGTTAGTATGGTTTTTTTTTTCACTGCATACGCTCTTTGTGTCAATCATATGGTTGCACAGATTAGTTAAGACACTATCTCATAAAAGGCATAAAATGCTGAAACAGGCATACCCATTAATTTTGCATTTATTATTATTATTATTATTATTATTATTATTATTTATATTCGCACTGACCCCGGCATAAAGCACGTTAATACAATTTGGAGATAAGTGTGTTCTGAGTTACGTGGTGCAACACTATTTTAGCCATAAAGAGACCCAGACGTTTTAAAAAATATTGAGCAACAAAATGTAACAAATTTATTTTTCTTCGTGAAAATAACAGCGTTAATATACATCTGATATAAACATATAATGTAACAATTAAGCGTTATAGTGCCAAGTTCGTGTCTGTTGTTTTGAACTTCTGAATTGATATTGACATGCGTGAGTCTAGGTATTATAGGTATACCCGTTTTCAGATCCGCGACTATTTTGTTTGTTTGTGTTGTATATCTGTATTTTAACAAAATACAATGTCGTGTGATATGTTACATGCGTTTTATGCGTTTACAGAAACAGAAACGGTCGTTTTCACACTACAAAAAAGAGTTTCCCTTCCGCTGTTTTCAGTGGTGCAATCTCCCGGCAGGGATGCCTGTTTCGGCATAACACATGTCAATGGCAAATTCGGCCATAAAGGGGAAATTCACATACATAGGCTGCAAACTACAAGTTTAAATCTCGAAATATTTTTACATTAAAGTCATAAGCGAAATATTATGACTTTATTCTCGAAATCGACCATTCTACTATTTTGCTTTATCAATGCCCTAACGCGCCATCGTATATCTAAAAGTAGAACGTTTATAATTTAACCCGACTCGAACGCAAATATCAATAAAGACAAAATGATGTCTAGCCCACTTTACATGCTTAAAACTTACCCGTCCTCAAATTACCCGAATGTTATTAAAATGCATTTGTTTGACTCGTATCCGCGGACCCATCAGCGGGCGCATCACTGGTGTGTCAAGAAGAAGAATTTCGCTGGCGCCGCTGTGAACAATCCTATAGGCAGATAAGTTTATTTTCGGCAAATATGAACAACTTTTTTGTTTTATAAATAACGGAATATTAATCGCATACACACACACAGTTTCTGTTTACACGGTGTAGAGCTGCACAATATTGGGGAAGTGTGTGTGTGTGTATATATATATGTGTGTGTGTGTGTACATGCATACATATATATATAACGATGTGATCACACACACCCCCCCCCCCCAATATTGTGCAGCACTACACTGTGAACAGAGAAAATGCAACACTGTATGGCTTTATTCTAACAGACATACTTTATCGTTAGGTCAAACTTGGATGATGTCCTTTTCTTTGTTGTAGTAACATAAATTAGCTTATCAGACATAAGGGGAAATTATGTTGACAGTTGAATCCACCATGGCTTGGTATAGCCTACATAGACTTTACGTTTACTTACATCGCTTGCACCTTCAAAGAACAACGAGACAGATCTTTGTTCTTTTGCGGGTTGCGCTTTTTGCCGTATTGCATACCGCTTTGCAGGTTCGTGTGACCGAAGCTGCATCCGGCACAATATAAGGCTGTACAACGGCGGAATACAATCACAAATGCGGCAAGTATAGATCTGATATTCTTGAATAAAATATTTTAGAAAGTGACATCGGTGTTTAGGTTATTTGTCCTTCGTTAAATGGGTAGGTCATCGTGGAAGTGAAATTTTTTTAAAACGTGTACAGCATAGGTTAATAGGAATGCGTGCACTCTGTCGATCTCTACCTACAAACGAGACAAAGCGGAACAGTGGGAGCGCGTGTGTACAGGCTGGGGGTCGCGCGCGCGTGTGAGTGCACTGCTACCTGCAGCAAACACATGCTATGAGTACTTCCCGATGGTCGACACGATTTGACGAGTTCAAACACCACGGTGTCCAACCCTATTTAGTTCTCAAAGTTTTTTTCCCCACAAAAGTCGGGCGGTTTGAGACGGATCAGGGTCCCTATTTAACTGGGTGGAACGTGTCCCCCACCTTCTGCGCCTCTGCATGCTGCACTATTTCAGGGCATAAGCTGCAAAAATGCAGAGGATGTAGGCGACAGTCGATTTTGGAACCCTTCTGTGTAAACAAAGCCTTATTGTGTGCATTTTGAGCTTACATAGTGAACATCGAAGCACATGCATTACCTGACACATTTAACTCGAGCGAGAAGTCTTCATTCCTCCCTCCAACGAATGCTCCGAGGTGGCACAGATACCTCCCAGAGTCTTCAGGCTGAAGCCAAGGAAGGAACAATCCGCCACTGCTGTCCATACCGACATCTCGGGAGTAGCCATATCTTTTCGGAACAACTCCGTGGCTCTTCCTGATGATGCCGGACTGATTTGTGTCATTGATCTACAGAGAGGAAATGCTGGTAACTTGACAAGGCACAGCTACTTAGTAATAACTCAGTTACTACTGAAGCTCAAATCTTGAAAATGTAATGAACAAATATAGTCGCTATTTGAGACAAATGATGCATCACGATTCATTAATGATGAACAAACATTAATTAGATTAGTATTTCACTTGTGTTGTTCATTACTTGTTCCTAAAGTAGTTCCTTCAGTAGTTCACAAAGGCTTACAGAATTACCAGATATAGCAACGAATATAGCCTAATGACTGCTTGAGATTAATTAATGATGAATTAACATGAGATCAGTAGTTATAGTTTCTGGTTAAATAATACGTAAGTGATATCTTAATACTACATTATTTGTGTCCAGTCCAGTAAAGTGTTACTGAAATATTTTGATCCTGTATTAATGGGTATATGTTTTATCATTCACATTGGTTATATAACATTTTGGTTATATTTTGGGGCTAATCACAAGGCTATATTTTTTTGGGCACATTTGGGTACATATGAGATCACAGTTGAGATATGAATGACAAGATTTGAATTTTGAAATTCCATTATAATAAAATTTAGCATTAGTAATATATCAATAAAAAGAAGTAAATTCTAATGAGACAGACAGACAGACAGGTACCTTGTACCAGATGATAACCCGATACTCGCTGGTTTTATGAGTCTTGCCGCATTGTATGGTAATATTGGAATTGCACTGCCCCGTAATTAACTCCGGTTGTGTTGGCATCGATAACATCGGAGAGATGTGCATGACCATGACTGAAAAATAGGCAATTCTTGTAGCTGTGAAGAAATGAAAAGTGTATGTCTGTGCTAAATACGAAGTCCGTTAAGCAAAATTAACTACTTTCTGTTGCCATTTATGCAAATTTCCGTATAAATGAAACAAATGTTAATTTCGCAATCCTACAAAGCATTTAGCAATGAGTATTGGTACCGTATTTATATCAAATAATAAATATCCGTGTAATCATGTACTATCACATTCTATTGTTGTCTTATTCATTTAACATGTTCCTGTTCTGTAGTTCATTCGGACTGTGTAATTTAAAATATAAAAGTATTCAATGATCAATAGTGTCTAATGTTACCATAAAACGGCATGACTAGACTTACTCCAGAAACAGATAACATCACGTAGAAACATCCTCCCAACCACGTCCGTCTTGAAATCTTGAAACGAGACAATCCAAAATAATTAAGCGCTGCTGTTTTATAGGTATTGTTCTCTTTTGGGACTCGATGCCCATCCAGCTTTTAAAACAAACCAGTGGTTGCCGTGTTTCACTGTTAGTCACTTAAAACCTAGTAAGTATAGCTATCCCGATAAAGTCGCTTTAGTGAACAGCTGTGGATTGGCTGTTAGCCTCCTGTTTCACACACCTACTTTTTATTTTGACTCATTTTCGTTTCAGTTTGACTTCATTGCAATACTGATCCTCTTTCCTGTAGACTACATATTGTGTTTGCCCGCCTCCTCTGCCAATATATACAGCTCCGGAAAAAACTGAGACCACAACAGATTTTTTCATTTCATTAATTTCTTAATTTATGGGTGTGTGTCTGTGAATATATATATATATATATATATATATATATATATATATATATATATATATGTATATATATATATATATATATATGTAAACCTCTGGGATACTGATCTGGGCTGCGTTTCCCAAAAGCATCGTAACTTAAGTAGCACTTGAAAATCTTCGTAGATCTACGAGTACTCTGGAGTAATCGTATAGCCTTAAGTGCATCGTAAGGAGACAGAGTTATGAGGGCACCTGCTGGACAGCCGGCAAATTGCACCTAAAATTTACTTCTCTTCAAAGTAATTTTTCATTTTATTTGTACGTATATTTTTATTCATTTCTATTTTCTACTCATTACACAATTCACTATAGAAATAACGAATCTTTCGAGGGTAGTACAAATGTATTTACTAGAAAATATTTAATGTGCTTTAAAGATGACACGACTAAAGGACGAACTCAAAAAAATGTGTCAATGACTTGCTGGCGTGCATGAAACCCAGCCATGTATTGAACATGTCTTGGTGTATCATCATGAAGACTCATCTCAACTTCATTCTCTTCCTCTACCTCTTCATCTTCCTTCCTGATGTCCAAGGGCACTCTTGTCCTCACTGCAATGTTGTGCAACATAGCTGTTACTGTTATTACAGCACAGGACTTTTGTGGCACAAAGAGAAGATCACCACTGGACTTGTGAATAGCCCGAAAGTGTAGCTTCCACCTTCCTAAAGTGCGCTCCACAATTCTTCGGGCAACACGGTGAGCCTCGTTGAAATGTGCCTCATTGTTACTGACAGGATTAGCAACAGGGGTGAACAGATATGGCCTCAATGGATATCCGCTGTCACCAAGCAGCCTCCACTGTCCTTTTGAGTTTTGGGCCTCTTGACCCACAGATGAGTTGGTAAAGATATAGGAGTCATGTGTGCTCCCAGGCCACCTTGCAACAATGTCTGTGATTAAACACTTATGATCACAGATTACTTGGCAGTTGATTGCTGGATATCCTTTGCGGCATTTATATGTATGGCCATCCACATAAGGCATACTGATGGGAATCAAAGTACCATCAATGACTCCAATGACTTGTGGTATATGGTAATGTGTTAAAAAATACTCCTGAATGTTTGACATGGCCTGTCTTGACGCTGGAAATTGGATGTGTTCAGCCGCAAGTGGAAGCAGTGCATAGGTGACTGCTTGTACAGCTCTGGACACAGATGGTTTACTTATTCCAAGTCCATCTCCAAGTACCTGAAGAAAATTGCCAGTTGCATAATATCTCAGAGCAGCTAAGAGTTGCACATCAGGCGAAGATAATTAGGCTAAAGTTTTCAAAAATAAATGTAAGAGCTTATTTATTTCTTTATTTATTTTGATGTGAGATAAGCAATTGTTGATAAAGAAATTGATAAATAATTTTACTTAAATAATTAAGGTTTCATATAAATATCGAAAATGATGCTGCTGTCATTTCTGGCAAGGACTGTTAGACTTTGTTTTATGCGAGATTGGAGCAAGACAGTGTTTTTACAGAATGACATTTCCAGTTAATTTATGTTTTTAACTTGCTCAAGAAGAAATTACAGGACTTTTTATGTTATTCGAGTTGAATATACATTCACACAAGTAGAAGAAGAAACGGAAATCAAAACTTAGATGGATTGCTATAACAGCATGTGCAACAATAACGAGCCATTCTACAGTGTGACATATCAGCACTTGGCCAAGGGATAGCGTCTCCTAAGTAGCACTTAAAGCAGGGCTACATGCAATTGTGTTAAGTGCATTTTTGGGAAACGCACGTGAAACAATAACGAACGTTCACAAAATGACTCGTAGAAAACGCTCTTAAGCACTAAGACCAATCGTTATCCGGAAACGCAGCCCTGGTCAGTTAAGTAGCAGAGGGAGTTGTTAATCAGTTTCAGCTGCTTTGGTGTTAATGAAATTAAAACCCATGAGATGACCCCCCAGACAGGAATGGTGGAGGCCACTGACATTTTTCCCTCCTCATCTTTTCTAACTGTTTTTCACTGGTTTTGCATTTGGCTACGGTCAGTGTCACTACTGGTAGCATGAGGTGATACCTGGACCCTACAGAGGTTGCACAGGTAGTCCAACTCCTCCAGGATGGCGCATATTGATATGTCATTGCCAGAAGGTTTACTGTGTCTCCCAGCACAGTCTCAAGGGCATGGAGGAGATTCCAGGAGACAGGCAGTTACTCTAGGAGAGCTGGACAGGGCTGTAGAAGGTCCTTAACCCATCAGCAGGACCAGTATCTGCTCCTTTGTGCAAGGAGGAACAGGATGAGCACTGCCAGAGCCCTGCAAAATGACCTCCAGCAGGTCACTGGTGTGAATGTCTCTGACCAAACAATCAGAAACAGACTTCATGAGGGTGGCTTGCAGGTCAGGCGTTCTCTAGGGGGCCCTGTGCTCACTGCCCAGCGCTGTAGCGCTTGATCGGCATTTGCCATAGAATATCAGAATTGGCTTTTCACAGATGAGAGCAGGTTCACCCTGAGCACATGTGACAGACGTGAAAGGGTCTGGAGAAGCCGTGGAGAACATTATGCTGCCTGTAACATTGTTCAGCAAGACCGGTTTGGTGGGGGGTCAGTGAAGGTCTGGGGAGGCATATCCATGGAGGGACACACAGACCTCTACAGGCTAGACGACAGCACCTTGAATGCCATTAGGTATCGAGATGAAATCCTTGGACCCATTGTCACACTCTACGCTGGTGCAGTGGGTCCTGGGTTCCTCCTGGTGCATGACAATGCCCAGCCTCATGTGGCGAGAGTATGCAGGCAGTTCCTGGCGGATGAAGGAATTGATACCGTTGACTGGGCCCAGAGCATGTGAGCGGAGTGGAGCGGTGATAATTTCCGCTCCTCGCTCACGAGGCTGTTGGCTCCGTCCGCTCCTCCGCTCAACACCGCTCCTCGCTCCTCTAAAATTTCCTCCCACTCCAGTCAAATCGCTCCACGATCGCTCCAGTGGCCTTAGGGCGGGATGTTAATTTTCTTTGTCTAAAATAAATGACTGCACTAAAATAAATCACAGATTTGATTCACACAGCCTGAGTCTGGTGAGGCTTGCTATGAGCACCAACTGCCTGACGATGTTCTACACCTTTTTGCCACATCAACTGCTTACTCATTTAAGTCAGCTCCCTCAGTTGCTGAACCTAACGTATAGAGAAGCTTTACCAAAATGATGATGACCCACTCTTTCTGTGAGCCAGCACAGCCTGTTTGTATGTGGAGGGGCATCATTTTCTTACAATGCTATTGAGTTTTTTTCTATTGTCCTTTTTTGGTCCATTTAGATTGTTAATGTAGATTTTATACAAAAAATGTTATGGTTAAAAATGTTCACTTGTTTACTGAAACTTAAAATAATAATACTAAATAATTAAATAAATAACTCCACCAGAGTGTCTCTTTGGGGTCACTTTTGCCGGTCCCAAGTCCGGATAAAGGAGGAGGGTTGGAATTGTGATACATAAAAAAACAAGAATAAAGGTCATTTGTAGTTCTAAACGTAGTTAGGCTGTTTTTTTTTTTTTTTTTTTACCACTTTGTCTCTCCTACGACATTATTCCTCTCCATTTTAATGAATATGCATGTTATGCAAATAAGACGATGACGTCATTTAGCGACTTCTAGCGACTTTTGTAACGGCCAATAGCGACATCTACAATGTAAAATGGCGGAATGTCACTTTTCGGTGAGCTGGAGGAATTTGACATTTGGTTAACTGCTACCCAGATTTACTGTACTTAAAATTTTTTTCGTGTTAACCTTTGTCCTGTGTTAGTTTCCTGTTCCTATCTCTTATGTTAGACGGGTCGAGAATTAAATAAATAAACTGAACTGGTCTCATCTTGCCCTACATGTCTGGGCATGCCTTGCCAAGTGATTTTTATTTTAATTTATTTTCTTTAAATAGAGGTTCCTGGTGCAGTAAAAAAAAAATTATGTGGTGCTTTTATGCATTTTAAACTTACAAAGGTAGATTAGGCTAGGCTATGATGTTTCTTAGGTTAGGTGTACTATACTAAAATGCATTTTCGCCTTACAATAGGTTTATCAGAACATAATCGCGTCGTAACCTAGGAGAGGCTGTATACATAAATTACCAAAGGGGCATCCCCCCACTTTCTGTCAACTACCAAAACTATTTTGGAATACCAAAACTTACCTTTACAAAGAAAAATCATTTTACTTGGTAGGAACATACAATAAGCAAACAAATGAATACAAACCACATTGTACAGCCCTGCTTTCAGACGTCCTTTATCTGGCACTTTGATTTGTGCATGACTATTGCTGATGCTATCATCATCACGTATGCTGCTGTTACTCCACCCAAAATCATCACCAGGGTGTCCCGCTGACCAAGTTCTCTCGACAGGAAGCCTTCAGTATGGGATTTTTCTACTTCTTGGCAACCTGGACACAAACCATAAACTTAAAATGAAAACATGAGCCAGGCTAAGTTTACAAAGAACAACACTGCCATATAAAAAGAACAAACTTCTGCCCCTCCGAGCACTGAATTTACCTTCGGGATGGAAAGTGTAATCAACTTCCTGAATGCGGTGGCCGACAGGAGGCCAAAGTGTGCAGCGGTATGTAGCGCAGACACTTATAGCTGAACTTGGGAGGCAGAGAGAGAGATCCTCCCCGATCTGATAATGGTGCTCAGCTGACATGAAGAGTGCAGTCTCATTTGTACGCAGATTTTTAAGAACCAACCCAGTCAAACTCTCATCTCCACCCTCCACCTGCCAACAAAGACAACGTCTGTTTTTTTTCTTAATTCCTCAAGTGGTTCGTAACCAAACAAAATACAAGACTTTTGTCTATTTTTGCCTAATCACACACACACACACACACACACACACACACACACACACACACACACACATATATATATATATATATATATATATATATATATATATATATATATATATATATAGCACTATATATATATAGTTTCTACTGCGGGGACTTGAAAAATGTCCCCAAAAGCTAAAAAGTAACATGTTCACAGCATATTATGGGGACATCCAGGGGCACATGTGGGGATACACACACACTTTTATTTAACATTAGAAACGTTCCTACATGTCAACACCAAGACAACGTCATCAAAAACATTTCAGTGCTACATTCTGGGAAATTTAACATACCTTATACCAGGTCACTCTCCTGTATTTCAGGCCTGGTTCGGCATTAACTTTACACGGTAAAGTTGTTAGATCATTGAAGTCTGCATCGGCCACCAATATCAAAAGAACGTATGAAACTGTAAAGACAGATAATCGTTTTGAAATTGAGCAATCATTCCACCTGCCATATAGTTGAGATGATCTTCTTACGCAACACTCAAAACATAAATTGGCAATGACCTTGGTTTGTGCATTACTCGAGGCTGGTTGAACCAAGTTCAATCGTATATGTAAGCTATCTTTTATTAGCGCGTACAGTCTACGTCACTAAATAAGAATTTGCATTCATGTATTTATACAGCAGACACTTTTTGGACAAAGCGACTTACGAGGTATTCAGATAACACTAAACGCTAGTCATCAACGACATAGAGTAATGGCGACGTTGTTCTTTCGTTTACTGTTATCTGACATATTGGGGGAAACCCCAAGTGGTTGATTGCGACATATTTTATTATCGTGGAAATTCTGTAAATTGTTTTTTTTCTAAATGTAAAATTCGAGTAGTATTCGAAGAGTTTGTTTTACTTTCGGTTTAATGCGTCGTCATCCGTATGCGAATAAGGTTAATAGTGCGTGCACTCGTACAAAAATAAAGTGCACGAGATTTGCAGACTTACTATACTGGATGTTCAGTGGTATCATGGCTATGCAGATGGAAATTATTTTCTTGTACTGCACACAAATCTGCAGATGCTGTATAGGACGCAGTTCTTGTGCATCCGGAACCACCCTTGTGACCGGAAGGAGAAGTGTTTTTTTAACCGATCTAATCCAATATAACACAGCAACCAGTTTAAGTCGCTTGATTCTTGTAAAAATAAAAACAGGGTTGGGTATAGGCAGTTAAGTAAAAGAAGTGTTTATTTACACAGTCTCAAATACCCGTCAAATACTTAAATAACAGGACAATGCCTATTTAGTGATATAACCCCAAACGATCTTTCTAGCCACATATATTACAACTTTCTGCTTTTTACTTGGATTTCAGAAGTAGAAAGCAATGCATATAGCTATGTCTAAGTATGCCGGGTTTTCAACATCCCATTACTGGCTCAAAAAGAAAGTTCAACCCCTCACACTGAACATCAATACTGATCTAAAGGACAAAACATTATAGTAAAACCAACAGTAGAAAACCTCAATACAAAACAAACCAAAAGTGTCAGAGAATTAGACATGGAAATATTTTTAAAAAAATTCTATAGAAAACATTTTAACAAGGTGAGATGCTTATACTCAATATGATATTCCTAATATCCTAACTACAGGATTTCTTCAATCACCTCTGGCTGCAACAACCTTACACACGTTTTGGTTGGTCTACTCTCCAATACTCATTAACTTTGGTAATGCTACTAAAGTGAATTCTTAATTCTACTAAAAAAAAAAAAATAGGAGAGTTGGCTTGTATTTTGTGTTTCAAGGTGGCAATTTTGTGTCAATTCAAAACAAAATGCTGCCCAAACCTACCAAAATCCGCCCACTATGAAAAGGTAAGGATCAGAATAGAAGCTGGAGAATCCAGATGACTTGCTGTATCTGACTCGGATAAAAAGTGACCTGATAGAAACACCCTGATACAGGTGTAGGCATAACTACCTATTGAACTGGAATTCATGAAACTGTATTCATCAGGTCCCACAAAGTCACTGCGGTCCAAATCCTTAAATCAAGTTTTCAAAACTCCACTTCATTTTGTCTGTACGTTTTGGGCATCTGTGAGTGGCTCAGATTTACCAAGTTCACAGCTAATCTTTCCAAGTGAATAGACACACAGTATTTGCCTGAAAAGTTTACATCTTTCCACGTGATGCATGGCTGGCAATCATCTTTGGCCACAAAAAAAATGGAAACGGCCACCACACCCACACCTCATGCAGTGGTTTCATATTGCAAAATGGTCAGGAGTGACGATTGAAGTAAGGATGACTGGAAGGCTGGAATCACTACGGGGCACCGCCAGTAACAGGCACAGGAGTCTGCAAGGTGCCGGTGGCAGGAAAGACCGTTGGGCTGGCCAGGGAACCAATGGGAGTGGAGGCCGGCAAGGTGGAGATCCCTGTGGGTAACATGAGCAAAGAATTTTACACAATCTTACTTCACTTAAACAAATATTAGGAAGACCAGAATATGCAGGTCTGTAAGTCACCATACAAGGAACACTTGCAGATTTACTGGGGCCTTTTCTAACCAAACAAACAGGAGAAACGATGAACTTGCCAACAGCAACCTGGTCAAAGCAGGACTGTTCTAACATCACTTCTGTTGTGGTAGCTGAAGATTCAAGTTCATTCACAATCCAAACAAACATTATTCATTAATGTAAAACAGTAATAAATAGGCCGAGGACATCTGTTCTCATAGCTGTTCAATTGTCAGCACATTTGCTAACTTGACACATCAAGAGAAAAACTAAAAACTTGGGATTTAGAATTCAGTACAGACTTGCTTTGGGAAATGGAGCTGAATTCTCCATCTGAATTCCACCCACCGTGACGTGTCACTCAGCTATTGAGCCAATGATACAGTTGTTAGATCACTGAAGTCTGCATCGGCCACCAACAGCAAAAGATATTTGCAGATCTCATCTTTGTTTTGGGACATTAAAAGCCTTTGAGACTGATGCGGCACTAAATGCTGGGGAATTATTTTCTCCTTACGATGAAGTTTGGCATGTTAAACACGCGTCGGGAAATAGCTTGCAGCCTGTAGGCTACTCCGCAGCCATCAATGTTTAAGCGAATTGCCGAAACCATAATGTTTATTTTTATTTTTAGGAAGAATAATTAAATCGTAATTAAACAAAAGAAATACAGCCTTTCCAGCCCCCCCCCATTTTTTTTCTTCGGATCTACATAAATTATTATTACCCTTTAGTGCACTCAGTTGACGGAAATCCGTCATAGCGACGGAAAACTTTAATCCATGTGTCCCAGACTTTAGAGCATTTAATACGCGATGATGCCTGATTTGTGACCACCATTCTTCTACCTGTCGCTGAATGCTATTGCGCAAGAGCGAATCTCACCAGTGTAGTGTATTGGTGCAGTCTATTGGAAAGCGATAGTATTGAACAGGTAGAAAGGAAGGAAAACGTCTCACTCCGTTTAAAAATATGTCTGGCGACAATTATCGACAATCAAATTCGTCTGCGACTATTGTTATTGTCGATTTTTGTCGACGATGTGGAATAATCGTTGCACCCCTAGTCGTCAATGACCTAGAGCAGGGGTGGCGAACCTGTTTGCCATAATGAGCCAAAAAAAATCTTTATCGCTGCAAAGAGCCACACAACAGATGTGCAAACAACAGTATCACAAATTATACACTTAATTACATAACAGAATTGTTTTCATGGATTTTATTCAGCCTACCTCCTTTTATTTGACTCAGTGGGACACCTGACAGTCCTTGGTTTCCACAATCTTTTTTAGGTCTGGCTTGTATTCAGTTGTTGCTACTCGTAGTAACTCTTTTACATGTGTGTCAGTAAGAACAGAGCGATGCTTTGATTTCACTTGTTTCAGTGTCGAAAAAAGTAGAATGCTACGGTAGAATGGAGTGAAGTGAAATGGCGCTCAAGATTTGAAGCCTTAAAATGCGACAACGAAGTCTGGCATATCAAGCAGAATGGCTTTCCGTTTCTTTCAAAAAAAAAATATATAAATCCTCCCATTCAGATAAAAATGTTCTGTGCTCATCTTCGTATTTGCGCTTAGCTGTACGCTTCCCTGACTCTGCCATGATGATTGACAGGCTACTAACGAACTTAGTCTATGTTAAATCGCGCGAGAGGTTGTGTAAAAAAAAAAAAAAAAAACTCATTTAAATACATACCCCTTTATTGAAAATTTATGTTTTGACATTTTAAAAATAATTTGCAAGTGTAAACTGTCACGCCCGGCTCCGTTCGATCCTCGAGTGTGCCACGCCCCCTCATTATCACGTGTGCTTCCCCGATTGTGCCCAGCTGTTCCCTGTTATTTCGGCTTGTTTCGTGTATATTAGTCCGCGTCTCCCCCTGTTTGCCAGATCCGGTGTTCCGGGCAATTCGGTTTCCCTATGTTTCCCCTGTCTATCGGGAAATAATGTTTCCCCTAATATTAAATCAAAGAGGTATGTGAAATGTCTGAAAATCACTCAAGTACATTATTACATGTGAATACTGTATTGTTATTAGTACCGAGGCCCAGAGTTGCTGTATACCTGTTTTAACAGGGGGGAACCAAATATCCTGGATGTCAGGAAATAATGTTTCTCCTAATATTTAGGCAAATATGTATGTGGGATGTCTGAAAATCACTCAGGTACAGTATTACATGCGAATACAGTAGTTCGTCACGCATAATATAGTCTTATAAGAAATACTATACCGTTTTCATCAAGAAATATCTCTATCCAGCGAATTAAATACTTTCATTTATTATCAGTAAAAACAAAAAACATGTGATGTTTTAAAATATGTGGCTTGTTTACCTCAAGAGCTTCGTAAAAAGACATGAAAACAACAGCGAAACCGTGTACAAATCAGCGCGCGACAGGGGAAACATAGGGAAACTGAATTGCCCGGAACACCGGCATTGTATTGTGACGTATTGTGTTCATGGATGTCTGCCTCTTCCCTATTAAAAACCCCGTTTGCCTGTCAGTCCGGCTCCACTCGCCTGCTTACCCGCTCGCTCACCCGCCGAACGTGACATAAACACAGAACATGTGGATAGATTGAAGAGCCGCAGGCGAGCAGTGAAAGAGCCGCAAGCGGCTCGCGAGCCGCGGGTTCGCCACCCCTGACCTAGAGTAATGGCAACGTTGTTCTTTCGTTTACTGTGATCTGACTATTAGGAGAAACCCCAAATGGTTGATTGCGACATTTTAGTATCATGGAGATTTTTGTTCCTGTAAATTATTCCCCCCTCCCCAACATAAAATTCGAGTAGTATTCGAATTTAGTAGGTTTCATTTTACTTTCGGTTTAATGCGTCGAGATCCGTATGCGAATATGTTTAAAAGTGCGTGCACTCGCACAAAAATAAAGTGCACGGGTTTTACAGGCTTACTATACTGGATGTTCAGTGGTGTCATGGTTATGCAGATGGAAGAAATAATTTTCTTGTACCGCACACAAATCTGCAGAAGCTGGAGAGGACGCAGTTCTTGTGCATCTGGAACAACCCTTTTGACCGGAAGGAGAAGTGTTTATTTTAACCGACGTGTTTATTGTTCTACATTTATGAATGTTTTTTTTAAAAGGCATGTTACTCTAAAAAGCGTTTAAATTTACCTTTATAGTATAACCAACATGTTTTATTATGGTTTACCTGACATGTTTTATTAGATTATCAAATGTATACTCAGCTCAATAGCAATATGTTTTATCGATTATAATCATATATTTATCTTTGAGAATTCTTTCACTGACATCTCAGATTATATATTTTTAACTCGATAGCGACATTTCATTGATTATAACCCTATATTTAACTTCATAGTGATATGTTTAGTTAACCGGCATGATTTTAATAATTATTACCTTGATAAATGGATATTAGGGATTTTGCTTTAGTGATATGCATTTAATTGCAGACCTAATTGTATTACACGTAATCTAATTTTTCAGACACACTGAAGCAGTAGCTCAGATCAACAATGCCTGCTTAAGAGGTCACCTTGTAGGCCTACCAACTACTGAAACCTTCGACATCGATGATAGAAAAGAGCAGCGTTTCCAGCCCACCTGACATCATGTTGGCTGAACGCACGGGAGTATTTCCACTGGACACAGAAGTCATGCCTCCAGATCTACCCTGGTCCTTCACAACAGGATCTGAGAAAACATGAGAACATGAAGAGGCAGTAATTGTGTTAGGATTACAAGACCACACAAGGCTGATCCCTGAAGGTCCCAAACTAATCAATATCTGCCGGCATACGTCTTGTACTCTTCTTAAAAGGGAGCTACTCACAGAAGTAGGCATGGTCCATGGCCTCGCGAGCCGTAAGCCGGGTCTGGTGGTCATACTGCAGGAGCTTGTCCAGGAAGTCCAGGGCCTCAGCACTCACCAGGTGCTGGTTCTCACTGTGGACGAAGCGCTCCCACCTCTTACGAGAGTGCCTGTTGGAAAAAACGTTACAAACCCTGTTCTGAGGAAGCCAAGAAAGTGCACAGTGAGGAGGAGGGAAGGTTTTGTAAAGGAGTTATCTTCAGGAATAATTCTCTTTTAAGGAGGGAGTGTAGGAAGCAAATGTAGGTCAAATCTGGGAACTACCACCCAAGACTCACCTTCCTAAGATGTCATTGAAGCGCGGCTCCAGCTTAATGCTGTACTTATCGATGTAATCATACAGGTCCTCAGTTCCCAGAACCTTTGCTATTCGCACCAGCTGGGGAACAAGAGGAGCATGAGCTCGTCATCGCTTGGCAAAGATGATCACAAACTGGTATTACCCCATTATTTGAGGAGCTTGTCCAAAAAAAAAAATTTTTTTTTAATTTTAATAAAATAAAAAAAAAAACACACCATTACATGGGGCAGGAAAGTATGGGCAACCAACCTGGTCATAGTTATCATGGCCATGAAAGAAAGGCTCCTTCCGGAAGATCATGCTGGCCAGCATGCAGCCAAGGCTCCACATGTCCAGACTGTAGTCGTACATCTAGAGTCAACATAAGTGGAATGAATGGTGGCGACAGGAACCCAGAAAACAAGCCAAATGATGTCACATTTTTGAAACTACAGGAGAGCTCTTCACAAGAACAGTCAGCCCAACAAAACAGCTGGTCTATTCACTTATGAGTTCCATCCCAAGAGAGATGGTATGCAAAAAGAGTTCTTAAATACAGGAAGTCTAGAACAACCCCTAGACTCCTAACAAACATTTTCTGTTAAGGCTTGTTCATACATCACTTTTCTGCGTGTTCTTTCGTCCGCTTTCGGACTGCGGATGGTCGTGCACGTAACAGCGTGTGTTAATACTACATTTGGCAGCGGATGCATACAGCAGTGATATTCCACCAGACCAGTGGCCTGTACTACGAAGTGGGGTTACAGGCTTATCGGGGTAACTTGTCGGATTTAAGGTACCACAGTTTAAATGGACTTCATATTCGTTCACTTACATTTTGTCCAGACTACTTTAAATCTGACAAGTTACCCCGATAAGCCAGTAACCCCGCTTCGTAGTACAGGCCACAGAAGAGGTCTGTATTGCAACAGATATAAGCTGTGTAGTGAAACAGGTAAATTTTCATGAATAGTTTTAAAGTTTAGTGAAGACTTGGGCTAGTATTAAAGTAATAAGGTATACCATGGTATTTTGAAATACTTACAACAAAATTAGCTGGGTCACCTCCCCACCACCTCTATCCTTCTGCAGCTCAGTCCATTGAGCCAGCAGAACCTAACTCACCTGGTAATCCACCAGCAGCTCCGGACCTTTGAAGTAGCGGGAGGCCACTCTGACATTGTACTCCTGCCCAGGGTGGTAGAACTCAGCTAGACCCCAATCGATAAGCCGTAACTGCAAGGGGAAAGCAGGCGTGTTCCAGGCGTGCAAAGGATCAGCGGGTGCGGAGGCGGGAGTGGTGGAGTACCTTCCGGTGCTCGTGGTCGATCATCACGTTGTGTGGCTTGACATCCCTGTGCATGATGCCCATGCTGTGGCAGTAATCCAGAGCCTACAGAAAAGTCAGTCATGAAGCAAGCTCAGGTGTGCATAAAAATACAACTTACAAAAAAAAACCATGGATTGAAAAAAAACAGGTCAGCTCTCACCTTCAGGATTTCGTACATGTAGAACCGTATGTCAAAATCTGTCAGGGTCTGGTACAATTGCTGTTAAGCATACATTAAGACAAAATACAATGAAAAACTCCTTAATCAAAACATTCACCTAATTAAGTTTTACATAGAACTCTTTACTCAGCTTTTGCTTGCAGTGTTTAAAATTTCTCCACCATTTCTGCAAAGCTAGATCTTTCAGCATGTTCGGACTGCAGAATATACCAGCTTTGCACAGTACAAACAAACACGTCAACATTCACATGCAGGTCACAGCTAGTGCCGGTTAATGACAGACGTAACGGATAGGGCTGGGAGAACACAGACATTATTACTCTCTCAGGAATGGCAGGAAACACCACCACAAAATAAGGCTTCAGTTTGCATGCCACTTTTGCACTTGTCTCAGGGTATTTTGTGACTCAACAAGCACAGCAGTGGCCAGGTTTAAGAAATAAGGCAGTTTCACAAGATGGATCTGGAGCGTCGTTACCTTGAAATCTGTGTTATTTACATGCTCGAAAACCAAAGCAGGGGTCCGGGACTGTAAAGTGAAAAGAGAAGGAGTTAAAACAGATTCTAGATGGACACACAAACCACATTAAATAAGCAACTCACCACTGGATCTTTCACGATGTCTGCCAGTGCGATCAGATTGGGTCCTCCTCGGAGGTTCTCCAAAATCTTAATCTCGCGCTTGATTTTCTTCTTCTTCACCGGCTGCGGAGTCACATTTAGTCAAAGGTCACCGTGAGCCTAGAAGAAAGCCTAGATCCCCTCGCTGGGGCTTCACATGAGAATAAGCGGCACCCATATACAAACAATGGCAACAGCACAGTGCTGCAGTTTCACAGCAGTCTGAATGAGTCACCTGATCTAACAACTGAAGGTGGACCCAAGTGCTTCAGCAAACTGACATGTATTAGTCATTTGAAACAAAATAGAATCACCTTGGCAACAGGAAAAAAAAAAAATCTCCTTCAACAAGGCAATTTTTTTGCAGTCTGCTTCAAGCATGTCTTTTTCATCTATGACTGATTCCAGTACACGGGTATATTTTAAAATGGTGTTTTCTTTCTCCGTTTAAAAAATATCCCCGTCCACACAAACAGTCTTCTAAAAAATTTCCGTCCACATGAAACCGCTAAAATGCGCTGTCAAAAGCATGCCAAACCAACAGGCGGCATTATAACTCTAACCGTACTGCCGTGTTAGCCAATCAGAAGCCTAATTGCCAGTCCTGTTAAGTTGAAAACCATGGCGCACATTCCGACGCCTGTGTTGATCAATATAATGCGAGAGTGACTCAACATTTATCTGTACACATGTAAGAAGTCCTGTCAGCAAGGTTAGCACAAGCACTATTTCAGCTAAATCTGCCATTGCGCTGTACATTAGGCGAGTTTGAGCAAACAGCGCATGCTCTGACGTTAAACAAAAGTGGACAACGGCACACAATCTGACATTTCGAGCCAAAAACTCTGTTTTCCCTGTCTACATGTCCACGCTGAAAACGGAGTTTCTTAAAATCTTGGATGGAGTTTTGCAAAAGCTCCATTTTCAGTGACCTGAGACGCCGTTTACGTGTGGACAAAAGCCCAAGACGTATAGAAAAAGGTACGTTTTAAAATTTACCCGTGTACGTGTGGACAAGGCATCAGTCTGTGGGAAAGCAAAATGTAAAGTTCCTTTGCAATTCATGCTGCCTTAAAGTTGAGCAAAATCTGTTTAAAATAAGTAAAGATGGCTCAGTAGGTATTGTTCAGTGTTATACTAAAGGAGAGAAAAACCACAGTTTGCCCTACAGAGAATTCACAATTCAGCAGCAGAAAGCACATGCAAAAGAGACAAGGTGCTCTGCTGCACGCAAACTTCTACCTCACTTACTTCCTTAAATTCTTTCCACTTAAGATCATTCGAGCGTGAAGCCGCTGCACTGTGTCAACCATTGCAAAAGCCATTAGATTATTGAATGCAAGTCTTTCTGTAACTGTGCTGTCAGTAAAACCTTTGGCTGTAGTAACTCCTAATGTCGAGGGCAGTCTACCAGCCGCCAAAAAGGATTCAAGGCGTTTATTGTCATACGTACAGTAGAAAAGTGCATTTCTCTGTGCAATGAAATTCTTACTTTGCTGTCCACACAAAAATGCCAAGGTACAATATAATAGAAAAAGAGAGAAAAATAAATACTTAAGTGTAATGTGCAAAAGAGCTTAATGTGCAAAAACTTACAGTATGAGGTAGTATTGTATGGTAGTATGATGTCCATTAAAATATGTTTTACAAAGAACTAATTCTAGCATATATCACCTTATTTTTAGCAAACTTTGGAAAACCACTACCGGGGTGCTACACTGCTGTCCCATGTCTTGGCCAACCTATCAAATCACAGGGTTAGCACAGACTTGCATCTCCTTCATGTCTGAATGCCCCAGAGCCTGGGGCAGACATCAACTGAGCCTGCCATCTCAAACTCACAGCTCAGACACAGCAAGGTCATAGGCAGGGCTGCTGACATTCACTGGCTGTCCTAACAGACACCTGAACAGAAGTTCACCAGCACACTCCCAATGTTAGTTTAAACACATATGCATCAGAACCCGGCTTATATGTTTTTATGGCTATGGGCGTACAGCCAGGCAGCAGCTGACTACATTGACTTGAGGGAAGTGTAAACAACTGGTACAAAAATATTCAGCGTAAACTTGTATCAATTTTTTTCTTATAAAAATAAAGGTTTAGTCTTACTCTTTTTTTTAACCAACCCTTGTTAAATTCCACTGAAATCCAACAATTTTTCAGTTTGGTCCAACCAAAAATATTGGCCTATTTCAGCCTCAATTTTGTCACAGAAGCCTGCAAAAATCCCACTAAATTTCATCGTGTATCTCAGGTCTTTAGTATCAAAACTAAAATTTTGACTCATCACATCTAATCTAATCTTTTCAGTTTTCACCTGCTGGTACATAGGAAGACAGAAACCTGCCATTTCAGTTAAGGGCTTTCAGTCAGCTATGCACAGAAAAGCATGGGGGGAGAAATTAATGCACAGCAAAAGGGCTCTAAAATAGCGTTTCTCAACACGGTCCTCTGCGACCCCCAGACATTTTTGGTCCTGGAGCAAACATATGGACTGTCTGGGGTCTTCAAGACCAGGGTGGGAAACACAGCTCTGAAGCACCAACATTTTCAAACCTACCTTGAGTATTTTGACCACCACTTTCTCGTTATTCGTGATGTTAATGGCTTCAAAGACCTCACTGTACTTTCCACGGCCCAACTTCCGCACCAGCTGGTAGTCATCTTGGTTTCTGTCATCAAAACAAACATTTCAAGCATTCCATGTGTTGAAAGAAAAAACAAGCTAAAAACAAGAAGAAACCATGTTCCCCTCTATTGAAAATGTACAATATAGAATAATATATATGAAGTGAAAAGCGTCCAGAAATCAAATCTAAACTAACAATGTTTTACATTTGTACAAGGGGTGAATGCAGCCATTCAATTCCTGTCTTTATGCAAATTGCAACAAATTCAACATGGTAGTCTGATACGGGGCAAAAAGGTTGCTACAATGCTACAAAGCAAATGCTGCATAAACCTGTTATATTATCGCTTTAGCTTATGATTTTCCTATGGATTTCACTGTTGACCCTAAGAGCCACTAGGTCACTCACCAGGGACCTATCAAGATGAAAATCCCCCCCATTTCACACAGCGCTGCTGCTGCATGACTGGGTAGGTCTATTCCCTCACTTACCCCCATTCGACCACATGAGATTCGTAATCCCAGTACCCTCGAGGCTGATGCGTGTTCACTTCCGTGTACACTCTTGCCCGACTTGAAACAGGTCCCGACATGTTTGCCGGGCTGGGCGCACAGTGGAGGAGAGGCCAGGCGGGGCAGGGAGCTCACAGGAGGGAAAGGAGGAGGGAGGGAAGAAGGGGAGGAGGGGGGGAGGAGGGACTGTTGTGGGGTGTGAGTTGGATCTCCTGTCCAACTTAAAAAAGGGGGGCAATTAAAAAAAGGAAATTAATACAAAGTTAAAACAGCAACTAAAATCCAGCAACTAAAATCCGGTTCATTACTACATAATTTTTTTAAAAGCATAAAATATTCATCCAAATGCCAGGAGGGTATGAGAACACGTCAAAACTGATTCACGTGATAAGGGGCAAACGATCCCTATGGTAAATAAGGCGGACATGTACAGCACCACACAGCCAACGTTAGACTGCATTACATAAAAAAAGAAAAGCCCAGATATCGCGGCTAACTTTTGCTCTTAACACCTATTTAAATAAATTTAGGCCAGTCAAAAAAGGCTGCGTAATTCAACTCATATGACAACTTTATCTATTCTGCCAACTCAGACCTCGTTACCACTAACAAGCTAATCAAAAGCGACTATTTCAAACAGATTTCAGTCTAATTATTACGCTAAACCCGGAAAAGCAAATTATCTAGGCAGCACAGAGCGCAAGCTTACACACAGGTGCCAGTCATCGGGAAAAGCATAAGCGCTGGTTTTACCAGATACCCCAGCAGCGGGGGGAGAGGCATCACGACCAAGTACATGACAATTCATCCACTTAACACATTTTATACATTGACCCCTTTAAGAAATCCCCCCTTTTAAATTCTCCCTCGAAAATGACTGCTCCTGCAGTACAGCGCCCGGCTAATACCTGCTCAGCACAGCCCCCAATTTCCCACTTCACGCTCTTATGATGCTGCCTCTCGCTGTTCCTCACGCGCACTGGTAGCGCACAGCCTTACGCAACCACCGCTAGGAACCGGAAGTCTCCTTCATTCTTCTACTTGCTGTTTTATGGCAGCTGGCAAACAACTATTTGGTGCATTACCGCCACCAACCGGCAGGGAGTGTGAATCAGACAGTCAAACTCAAAAAAAAAAAACCTTAAATTTTATCCAACCCAGTTGCCCTCAAATACTGAAAAATAAACTTAAAACACACATCGGCAGGGCTTTTCCGTAATATATTCATAAGTGAGTACTGCTCTATTTCCAGTTCAAGACTCCGCATTAATTCTGTCCTTTCTGTATGGTACTTCCGCTACAATTAATCATTACATGTTCCACTGTTTCACTGTCTCCACAGAATTCACACCGTCCTGTGTCATGTTTCCCCATTATGTGTAATGTAGCATTAAGTTTGGGAGTGTCCCAGCCGTAGTCTAGTTATTATGCTTTCTTGTATTCTTCTTCCAGTACTTCTTCCAACTTCTCCTACCTTCCTTTGAATTCCGTAGAACCATCTACCTTTCACATCACCGACCCACTGTTTTTGCCAATTTTCTTTAACTTTCCTTTTGATAATACTTTTAACCTCTGATTTACTATAGGAGACTGTCATGTCGATATTATTCTGTTTTGCTGTTTCTTTGGCCTTCATATCTGCCATTTCATTTCCTTCCACCCCTATATGTGCAGGTACCCAGAGAAACACAACTACCAATCCCATCATCTGAATGTGATATAGTACTTGTTGAATTTCTATTACAATATCAGGACGGCTGTCTGAATGATGTCTTAGTAAACTAACTAATGATGAACTGGAATTTGAGCACTCCACGGTTCGTAATTGTCTGGTCTCCTCAATCCATTCTACCGAAAGTAGCAATGCAATCATTTCTGATGTGTAGACAGATAGTCCTTCATTTAGTTTCCTTCCTATTTTAATTTTGAATTCTGGAATTACAACTGCCACTCCCGTCTGACCCGACGGACTCCGGGATGCATCAGTGTAAACTTTTATATAATCATAAAAATTAAGTCTCCTTCATGCCTCACGGCGAGATCTTTATATTCTGAGCGCCAAACGTGGACAGCGATTGGCCGAGCCGAGCTCCACCTCCGCGTAAAACAACGGCCTATATTTCACTTTGCCCGATATACGTCTGTTAGATTCCCAGTATAGACACATATACTACTACCGGTACTGCAAACCTGACCAGGAAAAGCGGTCTGCAGCACATACCATTAGTATATTTTAGTACTGTATATTTGCCATAAAGGCAGTTACGTAATGAATGACGTGAGGATGTGTAGTCGATGACAAATTCCTTCTAGTGACCCGCGATTTCTATAGCAGCGCCTCATTGTGGTGGGTGGAGTTAATAATTATAAGTCGTTTACGTGAGACGCCTCTAGATGGCGCAACCTCATTACGCACCCGTTTAAATTTCTGCAAACGCAAGGGGCTTGGAGCGTCGTGGGTAAATGATGACGATAAACCGCTCGGCTGACCTTATGCCCTTTTTACTGTCATGCATTTCGTTGTAGGAAATCGATTACCATTCACTTAGGTCTGCTAAATTTCACACACACACACACACACACACACACATGTAGGGTAAACATATCCTTATGGGGACCGCTCATTCATTTCAATGGGAAAAATGCTAACGCTAACTATGACAACCTTAACCCCTACCCAGCCCTAACCATAACCATAAGTAACCAAACAAAATACAAGAGTTTTTGCATTTTTAGTTTTTTCATAGCAGTCACCAATTTTTATAAAATAGAGTATTATAAAAACTAATATTTATCACCTTATGGTTACATTGTGTCCTCATAAGGATAGGTAAACCCGCTCACACACACACACACACACACACACAGAGTTGTGTAATCATATCGTTTTGGGGAACGCTCATTCATTTCTGTGTGGAAAAATGCTAATGCTAACTATGTAACCTTAACTCGTATCCAGCCCTAACCATAATCATAAGTAACCAAACAAAATACAAGAGTTTTTGCATTTTTAGTTTTTTCATTACAGTCACAGATCTGTATAAAATAGAGTTTTCCCATATGGGGACCAGGAAACCAGTCCCCATAAGATAAAAAAATGGGTATTCATTAGGTATGGTATACCTGGACCACACACACACACACACACGTTGGCATATGTATCTAAATGGCACCCTTAACCCCTACTCAGCCCTAACCTTAACTAACCTTATCTAAACAAAATACAAGTTTTTTGGAATTTTTCCTTTTTTGATTGCGTTCACAGATTTTTAAAATTGAGGTTATCCAAATGGGGACCTGAAAAATGTCCACAAAAATAAGGAAGTTTCAGGATTTACCACACTTTTTGGTCCCCAAATGTGATCTATGCAAACTTACACTCACTCTCTCTCTCTCTCTCTCACACACACACAGACACACACACACACACACACAGGGGTTCTGTAAAGGGGGTGGGCATTTAAGATGATTCCAAGGGGCCCTAAAAATCTGGAACATAATTGAATTGGTCTGGGTTGGGGGCCCAGTGTGATAGGCTGTCATGGGGCCCAAAATCTCTGGTAGCACCCCTGCACACACACACACACACATATAATGTATACATACAATATTACATGTATCAGTCACATTAGTTACTGAAGTAAATTAACATCAACACTTCACATGACTTCAGGATGATATTTTTCATGCAGTTACTGAGTTTCATGTTGTCAACCATTTTGGGTATTGTTAAGTAATACTTTTCACCAAACTCATTTATCGAGGCTTACCCCTTTCCACTTATTTGCTGTAATCCCTGCACATCTGTCAAGGTTTTTTTGACACTTTTTCGGACCGCTTTCCAGTACAAACAATCTACCATTTGTCTTCTGGGCACCCTTCCCGCCAAACCCTAACCCTTGACACCCCAAGTGTCAGCTCGTTGCTCCACAGCTCCCCTTTCATCACTTGAAGCTTCTCCTCTGCCTTCCTGTCTTGACCTGAACCCTTGAGGGTCTTTTTGGACACAACCTCACCGCTGTCTGCATGGCTTCTGTCCAAACCCACCTTCTTTGGTTGCAGGTCACCCATCCTTCCGCAAAAGTGACGGTTGTCTCTTGCCCTCAGTGATCATTATAGCAGTACAGCTGTGTTCACTGCGCCGGATTATGAGATTTTCACAGACTACTCTCTGGTTTCTTGGATGTTAAGGATCTTCAAAGACTCCCTGCATGGATTCCATCATCTTGGGACATGATACCCTGTCTCTTTGGGAAATTTCTTGTCCTGCAGCCAGAAGCTACAAAGCCAAGATAGAACCCAACAATAATTAATTTCTTAGAATTATTGGTACCACGTTACAATAAGGCTCCCTTTTGCCACTTGTAAATGGTAGTAACTCATTAATAAAAAGAAAACTGTTATAAGTTGTTTAAAATTGTCTATTGATCATTTACAAAAGTGTTACAACCTAATTAATAACCAGATTATAAACCATTCATAGACCTTTTATATGGATAGCCTTATTGTAAAATGGCACCAAATTATTTTAATCTTAAATAAGCTCATAAAACAAGCTGCAAATGTATCGACTACCAGAGCACAACTTACTTAACCGAGCCAGTTGAGGGTAGCCAAAAATCCCTCCAGGGAGTTTTTGTTTTATTTTATTTTATGTTATTTTATTTATTTTCTTGGCTAAAATGCCTCTCTAAAGTCACTTACTAACATTAACTAGAGTGTTATTGGCAGCAAAATGAACAATTACATCTTAAACAAGTCAGAGGGCATGTCGAAAGACTTTAACAAACTCTGCCCCTTAGTTTGAAGTCTATATAAACTCTCTCTACGCAAAAACCACTGCTCCTTTTTTGTGTTGCTCCCCAACCAGTCAAATATTTGGGTTGTCTAATTTAACTAATTAAATGTGTGATATTAGTCACTATAATTTGAAACTCTATGAAGATCTTCGTCAAGACTATTTGCAAAGAAATACCACAGAAAGGTCTGAACCTTTTTCTACCTGTGGTTGCCCAATTCTTGTAATTCTAACGTCCTCCTAGTGGTTGCTATTAATTCAATTTAAATTTTGTGAACTTTTCGAAGAGGTCATCCAAATGAGTTGTGTCTTTGGTTATAAAGTACACCAAAATTAATTTACCTTACACCTTATACATTTAGTAATATACTTTAGTAATAGATCTTGATGATTTCTAAATGCCATACCATGGCTGATCAGTCTATAGTCAAGAAGTTCCTTTTAGTCTCAGCTACTTGGAAAGCAATCCCTTCCTGTTATTTTCATCCAAAAGGGCCTTCCCATTGTCTCTGTGAGCTGCAGTACATGCATCTGTCAGTCCTGTTAACAAAAGGAGCTCTACAGTTATTAATAGGAGGCTGCAAGAATGGAAAGGGGAGGAGGGCAGTCATTGGACAGATCCAGCTGGGTTTCACAATATGGAAGAGAGTGTGGATGACGAATTAAAATTGATAGTGATGTCCTTTAAGAGATCCCAGTGTTTGTTTTATCAGATTCTGAGTAATGAACTGTACAATATCAGAAAATACTTTATGTACAGCTTTCATGCATGTAAAATGTCAGTATTTTGTACCAAAAACCCAGGGATATTGTGAAATAATCAGTAATTGTTCTGAGAGCAGTATTTTGTTTTTGACACAGGACATGATACCAACATATTTATGGATCTGATGGCTGTGCAACATGTCTAGAATCCATCTCAACTTTGTACACGGCTTATGAAAAAAAATGCTGACACTTTTCATTAAAAGCTGACCCGTGTTAAGCATTAAACCTCACTTTTTGTGGCATACCAGAATTCCAGTGGTGCTAAGGACCCGAATCTGTTAGGTCTTGGTCACGGTGACTCACAGGTTGTTTCTAGCCTCTTGGGAGCCTGACAAACTTATTTGACTCATTTGCTTTGGAAGCCATGTCAGCATTTGCGAGCCAAATGGGGCCTTGGCGATGATTTCTGGGTAAATTTGCCGCAGGACGTCCGAGGCATATCCCCTGTATAGGAAGGCTGTTCAGCAGTAACCTAGTGAGGTACAGTGAGCTGTGGTTTCCCTGTACTGGGGCGTTGCAGGCCCAGGGTCAGTCCCTGAGGTTGTTAGCGAGCCCCAGCTGCACGCTCCGCATATCTGTCAGCAAGGCTGTTCCCCACTGCTCTGTACAGCCCTGATTGAGGATATCCTCTCCCCGATTGCTCCTAGTGCTGAAAAGCGAGACGCCAGCTTTGTCTTGGGCCCCGTGCAGCTGGAGGGGGTCCGCCCCCCTGGAGGAGAGAGCCGCAGCTGTAGTGGAAAACATGCTGGCCGTTCCGGCTCCGGGATACGTTTGGGCCACTTTGCCCCTTTGCATACCAGTATGAGTTATAATATTCAAAAAAATGTCCTGTCCACAGTGTGCTGAAATATCAGCCTCCCCATCCTGCATTTATAATGTACACCAGCTGATAAGATTCTATAGTTTGTATTTTATTGTATCCCACTCCTGAAAAGTTCTTCCATCCATGCAAGGCTGTATGCTGCATATAATGCTATTTTGCACAGTGTCTGTATGCTGTAAATAATGCTATTTTGCACACTGTATACTGTAAATAATGCTTTCTTGCACACCGTCTGTATCCTGTAAATAATGCTTTCTTGCACACTCTCTGTATGCTGTATATAATGCTATTTTGCACAGTCTGTATGCTGTATATAATGCTTTCTTGCACACTGTCTGTATGCTTTATTTAATGCTATTTTGCAAACTGTCTGTGTGCTGTATATAATGCTTTCTTGCACACTGTCTGTATGCTTTATATAATGCTATTTTGCACAGTCTGTATGCTGTATATAATGCTATTTCGCACAGTCTGTACGCTGTATATAATGCTATTTTGCACACTGTCTGTATGCTGTATACAGTGTTGGGGAGTAACGAGTTGCATGTAACGGCGTTACGTAATTTAATTACAAAAAAATGTAATTGTAATCCGTTACAGTAACTAGAGAAAAAAGTGTAATTAAATTACAGTTACTTATGGAAATATTCATGATTACAATTTAAGTTTGTATGTATGCAAAACCTAACCAATATCTTTAATAACAGTATCTTTATTGCTTTTTATGTTTTTCTTATGCAAAACATCCTCCTTTGCTATTTCCCTCCACAGCCGAAAGTTTGAAACTATTCGATGATTCTGATTGGTTATCCTGTCGCGTCTACATTTGCAGCCAATTCTGCTAATTAGCTCGCCGGAGCGGTCTGAATTTCTGTTGCAGGTAATGGCGGATAAGGAAATAAATGCATTCCATTGCTGGAAATATATATATAAAAAAAATCATTTCCGATACATTACGGAAAAAGGCACAAATTTAACTGTGCAATGCATTCCGTGTTTACTGGTGTTCTGTCGATATATGCTGCCTTGTCGAAAAATGCTACCGTAGTGCTAATCGATAGCCCTAACCCTAACCCTAACCCACCAAAACCCCTAAAACCCTTATCTTAACCGTAACCCTAACCTCTAAAACCTAACACTAATCCCAAAACGGTGGAACTGCACATGCGCAGAAAGGCTCCATAGCACGTCTCGATAGGTAGTATTTTATGACAGAACACCTGTTGTAAAGATGTCACCGATCACACTGTGCGATATGGATCTAATAATCTTGGCTATGACAGGTATGCAGACTGTACGACGACAACACCAACCCAATCATAAGATACGGCCCATAGGACAACAAAGCAAAATGTAAACAATGACAGCATGTGTAAACACCACAATGAATCGCGAAGAGTGTACCGCGCTTTAAAGCCACACTGGCATTTCTGGTCCCGTTGACAGAAAATGTGCCGTCCTCCTTCAATATGCTAAGGTTATTGGTAATTTATGTTAGGTCTGATATTGGCTCTCCCAACATGCTATGTCGTATTGAATTTTGAAAATTCACTAACTAGCTAACCCCTGGGCGATGCAGCCTTACCACTCTGCTAACCAATTTTATTTTACAGTGCTGCGAAGACTGTTTTAGGCTACTCCGTGATTTGTGATTGAAAAATTAACTTAAACAGAATAAGTGATTACGCAATCAGCTGAAATTTCATGTCCTGTCTGATGCAGGAACTGTTCAGGCGTGCGTTTCTCGAAACCATCGTTGCTAACTAAGCTACAGTGTCCACAGTTCTGTTTCAATTATTGGCAGATAGAGATAACACACAGACCATCTCACAAGAATAGACAGCAACTTATTCAGTGCTGTTGAATGTTTAATATTTCATTTAGCAGTGTTATTGATTTTATAAAAAAGTAATGACTTTATAACTGTTTGATCATACAGTAAGACGAGGCCTGAAATCTGGCCTTCTGTTGGCTGTTATTATCTTTATTAAATTGATCAATTATATTTATGTTAATTCATGTATTGAAAGGAGTTTGACAGTAGTCAGTGTTTAGTACTGCTGTAAGGTAAACACTGCCAGGTTACAAAATTTCAAAATGGTTAACAGTTGAGAATATTCATTCATAATTTAGAAAAGTACATTACTTTCATATAGTAATTGAAATAGTTACACTGCTATTACATTTTAAATAGAGTAACTTGTAATTGTAACGAATTACATTTCCAAAGTAATCTTCCCAACATTGGCTGTATATAATGCTGTCCTTGAATAATTTGTTATGCTAACCCTTCATCTGTATTCTGCTTGTCCTTTCTTTTTATCCTACTGCTCCCCATTTTTATTTAATTCATAAAATTTAATGTATTTAAATTTTAATGTATTTAATGTTCTATCAGTTTAACGGTGTGTATGAAAAATAACATTTTGAGTCAAGGGTTCTGGACAGTACCTTTTATAATGCAATGTGAACGCAGACTGAATGTCAAATTCACAGCTTGCTCTTAAGAGATGGCTTCTCCGACCTCCTGGAACGTCAGCGGACTGTATTTTTTCGGCACACGCTGTCGCTTGGCCGGCCGTCCCATCTCCCGCACACCGTGCGCATGCAGTCCGGCACGCACACATGCACACGCGCTCTGCACACACACACACACACACACACACACACACGGAGAGCCTCGGGGCTGAGGAGCAGCCAAAACAAGCAGGCACCCCTCCCTTGGACCACCGTGTCATTACTCTCATGAACAACAATGTCGAGGCGGGGGTAGTTGGGGCGGGGGTTGGTCATGTGACTGCTGTGGCATCTGAAACAAGGAAGTGTTACTGAAGGTGTGAGGGACAAGCCAGCTGAGAGTTCACCACAAACTCGTTACATGCTCATGTCAGCCACTGTGAAAAGCCACTGGAAGTTCACACTGGAAAATAAAATATTAAATTGCCCAATCAGGGCTTCTGCTCTAATTGGGGCCTCCCCCCACCCCGCTTGGAAATAACCCATGCACTTTGGGTCGTCCCTTATTGTTTTATTGTTTACACAGGGAAACATCACCTCCAAATTACTATAACCGGTTGTTCACCCCTGCCTCGGGGCCCCCGCCCGGTTCCTGGGGTGCGGAGGCGGGTGTCGAGGCCAGAGCCAGGGCCTTGCGGCAGCCGGTCTCGTCGAAGGACGGCCCGCATTGTCTGAGCTCCCGTTGCAGGGAATTCCTGCGCTTCCCCTTTCTGTGGCCAGTGAAAAAAAGGACATACACAATGGTTCCTGTGTGCAGGCGAGTGCGGGACGGCCCTCGCCCGCCTGGGCCCCGTCTGCCGGCCAGAAAGGGGCTCCAACGCTCTTTCTCTTGAAACGGGTCATAAAAATTCGGAAGCATCATATCCAAGTCCCCCCGTTCTTGAACAGGGATGCCGGGGTGCATGTCTGATAGCCATTAATATTTGTGAGGTGGGGGTGAGCGGGGAGACCTCCTCCCCGTAAGTGCCTGCCTGAAATATGGCCCAGGCCACCTTCCTCCTCAACACCAGGAGGATGTCATTAAAATGCTGCACCGGCCATCCCAAGATCTCTTAAGCAAAACCGCTCTGCATGTCGCAAGCGTCTGGAAACCGCTGGGCTGCTGGGAATTGGGGCTTCGACCCCTCAGGATTGGCAAAATAGCTTCACGTCCTGGTTCTGTTTTTTTGTGTCAGAACTCACCTGGCTCTTTCATGTGCCGCTGACAGGAGGACACCGGCTTTTAACCCTGACTAGTGGAACTGGGTTTTGTGATTAGAGTTACCTTAAAGGTGGCAAGGATGCTAGGGAGCTAAGCAGGAGCTGAATGTGGCCTGTGTTAGAAGGCTCTGTCTGTGAGCAGTGGGTTGTTGGTTCAAATCCCAGTGTTTTCATCATTATCCCATTGCTCTAATAGTCTGGCTGACCCTCCTATTTTATATAGTCTGCTATATAAAATGTAAATGTCTTGTTTTTATAATGGCACAGTGGGTATCCCTCAAACCTTTGGGGTTCGGGATTGAATCCCACCTCTGTTCTGTGTATGTGGAGTTTTTGTCTCTGTGCTGTGCAGGTCTCTTTCCACATTCCCAGGACATACAGTTAGGCTAACTTGTGTCTCTAAATCACCCATCATGTGATTTTCCTGTGATACACTGGCATCCTGCCCAGGTCATTCTCCAGCCTCATGCCCTCTTCATCCCGGAAAATCCAGGTCTCCACATATACCTGTCTTGGATAAGTGAATGGAATATATTTGAATGTTGCATACAGGATGCCTCCCTAGAGTTCAGTAATTTTGTGCCGTCCTTCCCGTTACTGCTAAACATTTTAATGGGAAGATAAACCTTTCTGAGCATAATGCTATAAATAAAGAGCATTTATTTATGATTGAGTTATTAAGCACAATTTGTTGTGCTGTAATATGCATTATTTCTAGACCGATTTGGTATGTATGAAGCTTTGCTGCAGGTGGTGTTTCTGCTGAGTGCAAGGTTAGAAGGCACTTCATTCCTCTGAGCTGATTTGCATGGCCTTTCCTACAGCTTCCCAGCTGAGGGCCTGATGCAAACACCACAAGCAGTAAGTGTAACAGCTGAAGTAACAGGTTCCTGTTCAGGGGGACCTCAATGTAATATGTAAGAATTTATATATTCGTAAATTACATATTATTTATTTAGCAGATGTTTTAATCCAAAGTGATATGGAGAAGGCAGGGTCAGACAATCCCTGCAGCAATTGAGGGTTAAGGGCCTCACTCAGGGACCCAATAGCAAAGTCCCTAGACTGAGTCTGGGATTTGAACCAACGACCTTCCAATCCTAAACACAGCACCCCAACCTGCTAAGCCACAGACCATGTTTGCCACTATGTCACATCACCTCTTCTTTTAACAACATTATGTGAATGGAAACTGAGGAGACCAGTTTCTGAGGTTTTAAAAGTGAAATGTTGTCCCATTCTCACCTGATACAAGATTTCAACTGCTCTCCTTTGAAATGTTTTCAAAGTTGCAATGCTGTTGCAATACGCACAGAATGCGGTTTGGCATTGTGTTGCTGAAATATACAAGGCCTTCTCTGAAGGAGACGTCGTGTGGCTGGCAGCATATGTTGCTCCAAAACATGTATATACTGATCAGCATTAATGGTGCCTCCCCAGATGTGCCAGCTACCCAAGCTAATGCACCCCCACACCATCATAGATGCTGACGTTTGAACTGTCTGCTGATAACAATATGGACGGTCCCTCTCTTCTTTAGCCCAGAGGATACCGCGTCCTTGATTTCCAAGAAGAATTTGAAATTTTGACAGGACAGTTTTCCATTTAGCTTCAGTCCATCTTCGATGAGCTCAGGCCCAGAGAAGTCAGCAGCATTTCTGGACCATGTTTAGATATGCTTTCTTCTTTGCATGGTAGAATTTCATCCTGCACTTGTGGATGCAACGGCGAACTGTGTTCACAGACAATGGCTTTCCGACGTGTTCCTGAGCCCATGCAGTGATTTCCACTATAGAATCAGTCTGTCTGATGCAGGGCCGCCTGAGGACCCGAAGATCAGAGGTATCCGATATTGGTTTTTGGCCTTGTCCCTTGAGTACAGAGATTTCTTCAGATTCTCTGAATCTTTTAATGATATTATGTACCGTAAATCAGGAAATTCCAAAATTCTTTGCAATATTACGCTGAGGAACATTATTCTAAAATTGTTGCACTCTTTGCTCAACCATCTTACTGACCTGCTGCTAATTAACCTAATTAGTTGTGAGATATTCAACTACATGTTTTGTTGTAGCATTACACAACTTTTCTAGTCTTTTGTTGACTCTTCCCAGTTTTTTTAAACGTGTTGCCAGCATCAAATTCAAATTGAGTATATATTTGCCACGAAACAATAAAATTTCTCAGTTTCAACATGTGATATGTGATGGGTTTATATAATTCGCAAATTATTGCAATTCTGTTTTTCTTTACGCTTCACACAATGTCCCAAATGTTTTGGAGACGGGGCTGTAGTTATGTTATCGTCAAATGCGTCGTTCTGCTCATTAGAGAGCAATAAAAACCTTGTGAAACAGAAATATAAAAATCAAGTAGCAGATTACGATTACAATTGCGATTATGATTATGATCGTCATCATCGTCATATTCCCTTCCAGACAGCTGATAGGTCCAGCCGTTTTACAGCCACAGATTGCACAGGTTGCGAATGAATGGGTTTGAATGTGACGCCCGGAACATGTGCAGGATGACTGAGGTTAAAAGGAGAGGAAGGAGGCAAACGGTAAGCAGCAAATGGCACTCACTGGAGGAGCGTGACATACGCAGCGGAACCGCGGGGGCTGTAACAAATCAGCCCCATCTCTTCATTGGGAGGGGGGGGGGGGGTTCCCATTTCAGTAGTGGGTATTTCAGGCCCTGAAAACAGCGAAGCCCGCATGCATCCCATTTTTTACTTCAGGTGTCAGGGGTGGGGGGGGGGGGAAATGATCTAGCTCCATTTAAAACCCCCTGCTGCAGAACTTCCTGCAGGAAATCTCTTATGGAAGATGGGAGATGCTGGTGCCTGAGGGGGGGGTGGGGTGGGGGGGGGGGAAGAAAAGAAAAACAAAATAAAAGGCAGCAGAGCAAGTCTTGGGGCAGGTACATCCTTGGCTGACAGCCACGTACGGCAGCGTTATTTAAGGGCCGCCACTTCCGTGGTCCTGGTTGTTTTCTCTCTTTGGGGAGGCCAAAGTATGTGTTGGGGGGGGGGGGGCACCAATAACTCCTTCCTGTCCATTACGACTGCTGGACAGGACTCTTGAGCCTGTTATTAATCTGAACCGTTTTGGGCTCGCATTTTTTGCTCTCTCAACAGTCGCGCCTGGGGTGGGGGGGTGGGGGGGGGGGATGTACATCTGGGTCCCAGCGCCGGATGATGTCAGGCCTGGCACTGACCCAAAACGCCCAGGCCGCACAGAGAGTGCCTTTGCTGGGTCGGCCGTGTGTGTTTTTCCTTCCTCTGCCTCTGTGACATCTTCCTGCCTGAGGGGGGCCTGGGGGAGCCATTTGGGGGAGTCATGGGCCCAGAGCCGGGGGTTGGGGGGGCCCTGACAGCGGCAGATTCTCCTTGTGCGGGTTGTGATGCACCAGATGGGGAGACGGACTCGGGGCTGTTGGCCTGAACTTGGCCAGTAATGGGCTTTCCATACTTGTGAGCGACGGGGTGTCTTCCTTATCATTTCTAGCCCAGTCAGTCCTGAAGTGGCCCCCTGTCCGGACTGCTGGTCCAGGATGAGTCTGTCACTGAAATCAGACTGCAGACAGACAAGGGGCCCCGGAATGCACCAAACAGGCAGTCCTTGGCGAAAGAAAGCGTGCAAAGGAGTGAAACAAACAAGAACACGAACAAACAAACATGAACATGTCGAGTCTAGTCATTTAATTCTATAGCACATTTTAAAACAACAGGAGTTGACCCAAAGCGCTTTCTGGTTGAGGGGGAAATGAGTTAACAAGGAATACATACACAGTAAAATATGAATAACATGAAAATTTGCATACAATAAATAAGAATTAGGTAGTAAAAATAATAATTACAATTAAATGAAATATACATCAAACAACAAATTAAAGAGCTGTAAGAGGGCAATAAAAATAATAATAGTATTATTAAAATCAATTAAAAGTAAATTAAAAGAACTGACAAGAACATTGGAGACCCTCAAACAGCTGAAAGCAAGAGAAAAAAGGTGGATCTTTAACTTTTAAATCGTCAACAGTGTAACGATGTGGCAACATCACAGTGCCTTTTACTGACTGGACAATATGGGTCTATAGCTTGTGGTGATATTAACTGGGTGAATGTAATGCTGAACCCCATGTTAAGCATGTGTTTCTTAAAACATTAAAAATGTGAATAGGAGAGATAATCTTATGTCTTTAAAAGCATACCTTCTGGTGTAATTTCTGATATTTGAGGAAAAACTATCATTTGTTCCATTTTTTGTTCATTTCAATTATCATTATTTTCTGAATTTCTTTCATACTGCATCATAAGTGGTTCATCACAAGCACCTTCAAGTTAATTATTTGCTTGAGAATTACATAATGCAGCTGGATGAAGCACTGGTCAGCTGCTGAAAGTCACCATGGTGTTCTGCTTGATGACCTTTTCAACTCAGCTATAAGGACGTCTGCGAACGAATGACACACAGGCAGAGGACGTTCCAGGACAAAAACTTTTTTTATTATTTCAAATATGAAATGAGAAAAAAACCACAACCCTGACCAGTTAGAAAAGTGGTTAGATGGATGGATGGATGGATGGATGGAAGTTTGAAACAAAGTTGGTTTTGATGCACAAATTGTCAGTAAGAGTACTACAGCAGTTAATTTAGCTAGTCTAATAATCAGTTTAGTTAACTACATGTTAGCGACCAAGAGATCCAGTCTAAAGGAATTTGGAGTGTGCATGTAACAAAGCTATTTGGAAAATTCCATTTAATATGATTAATAGCTGAATCATTTTCAGCTTCATTGTCCACTCATTTACCTGTGGAGATATTTCTTTATTTTTTATTCCAGTTATACTCATCCATCCATCCAACCATCCCTCCATCCATCCATCCATCTTCAAACTACTTCCCTCACTGGGGGGTCACAGGGATTCCAGTTCCGCTCAAGTTATCATAACAAAATCACTTTTCCAGAAATGAGCCTTTAAACAGTAGTTTGAACCTGGCCGCTTCTCTTCCTCTCTCCCTCTCTTCCTCTAGCAAGGGGGGCAGCCGGTAGACATTAGTGACACATAAAGAGATTAAATAAAAGAGAGGAAATTCTCACTGATTCATCATGTGTCTGCACTCAGGAACTGGCGCTGGATGGAGCCCTACTTTGTTTTGAGTCGCCCTTACCGTTAATGGTGCCCAAGGTTGCCAGATTTGGGACAGGGGCCTGGCGCCGTGGAAAGGAAACTCTGCAAAATAAAGCTGGAGCTCTATGAGTGGGGGGCCTGGCCTCATACCGCTTTGGCCGACGACTCTTGTATCTCATTTTCCTCCCTCTGGCTTTATTCATGTCCCCTTAAGTCACATTGAGAATGGAAGGGACCGAATCAACATGCCGGAGAATCCAGATGACCAAAGCAAAGTGACACCCTTCCCGCCCACTGCACCACGGAACGCGTCTGAACAGGGGGGATCCTTTGTTTGTTTGAAAAAGTCAGATATAACCATTTCTTTTAAAAAACACAAATATAGTGCAGAAGTTTATTAATAAGGTTTTCCGATCTGCATTAAATCATTTGTAGGTAATTTTGTCATTTGTTCAATTGTTCATCACTGCGTTCTTATGGATGCTCCGAAAGTTACTCTGGTTCCAGGTCCATGACGGTCACCTGCGCTGCTGTGAATACAGTAGGCCGGACGTGCACCCAGAACATCCCCCCGTTTCAGAAACCCAACAGCCCCCTTCCCTGCTTCCAGTGGGGGTCACGCTTAGTGATTTATGCCTTTGACATCCAAACAGCTGCGTCAGGGTGGAGGTGCAGAGCACGGGCCTGATATTCGCCGTGACTAATCGATACCAGACTTCAATAAAGCAAGCGTGAGATTCGCGAAACCACAGCAGTCAGTGACACCAGAGACCTCGACCCTTTGCTGCGGCTTCACAAACAATTTCTTGGCAGTGGTTTAGGAAACAATGAAAGGGGCGGGGAGAGAGTATGGGGTGGGGGTGAGTGGCGGTGGGGGGCACTGAACAGCCAAGCTAAAAGCTCCAAAGTAAACACACTACTTTTCTGTCCCCAGGAATCCCACAGAGGATTCTGGCCAACCTGTTTTTCAGCAGTTGGGTTTTTTAGTGAGCTACTAATCATTTGGTACAGCCATCAGACGGCTCTCTTGTACAACAGATGTAAGGGCTTTGAAACACATCGGTGAATATTGGCTTTGAAAATTCAAGAGGAAGTAAAATGGCAACCAAACATTTGTTTTCAATAATGGGGACATAACTCAGATCACTCAAAGGGAAATTTATGATACATATTAAACTAAGATTTCATTTTTTGGCCTTTTTTTTGGGAATATAACACATTATTCAGCAGGATGTGTCTTACAATGTACTGAGGAAGACCTACAATACACTGGACAAAAACTGGAAACTGGAACCAGGTGTTGGGTCAGAACGGCATGGAGACATCGTGGAGAGTAGCTGGCAAGGCTGCAGAGCAGTTTCACGGGGATCTGGGATCATTCCTCCGCACAATAGTCACCCCAGTGAGACTCTGATCCAGGGTCAGTTCCAGCGGTCAGTAGTCACATGTACATAGGTGATGGCTGACTTTATTTTTGTATCCCTAAAACCATCTGTTGACATAAAATTCCCATTATATTTCAGTAGTGTCATGCTGGTAGGTGTCCCACCCAGTTAACTCTCATGTGATGCAGAACATCGCCCCAGATGGTAAGAACTTGCAACTTCTGCTTACCCTTGCTATGGTAACATTGGGGCCAGCAGCCTAGACCAGGCAGCAGAGTGCACAAGGCTGTGGTATACCCTGGCTGGGATACCAGTCCATTACTGGGCTCATGTACGCATTAATACAATCACTTCAGGCAATTTAGAGACAATTAACCTAAGTGAATGTCTTTGGAGGACTAGAGAAACCAAAAAGTATCCCCTTCTTGTTGTTCGCAATTTGTGATACCATCAAGGAGTCGACTGGTTTCGGCCCCTTTGAGTTCGTCGGCCAATGAGATGTCTTGGTCCTGCCTCCTCTGGTTGCTTGGGCCCACCTCCTGTACAATCTGATTGGTTAGCTCCCTGAGCCAATCATTTTTCCTTCTGCCCTCAGAACATTTTTGTCTAAGTAAAACTCCCATGAGCGATAATAAAGAATGAAATAATAAAAAAAAACAGTTTTTATTTTAAAATCAAGGATGATGCATTGCTACCTTCGTCAAACTATTTTCCTTTCTCTACCCAGAATATTTTCCCAAGACAAATTATTGGATGAATTACAAGTCTTAATATTCCCCTGAAAAGCCCCTGGAGACCAGGCTTCTGCCCTTGTCACCCCCTGTTTATGTCTTGTGGTTTCACTTGTGGCACTTTTGTCTCATAACAATAACAATCTTGCTTTTACTTCGAACAGAAGACAGATTGGGCAGAAATGACTAGCAATGCTATCGTCTAACATTGATGCTGCCATCAGACTCCACAGTGTGTCTCTCTCCTGACCCTATATACCACACAACAAGCTCTTTATAATGTACATTTATTTAAAATTTTATTCTTTCATTATCATACTATTTTTAGTCTGATTATGCAACTAATTCCTCAGACATGTAAATACCCTTGGTGAGATAAGATTATGCTGATTCTGAGTATTTTTAACAAAATTTTCATGGCTGGCATTAAAGACGGGGAACTTCAAACTGCAGCGACCATTACAGATAATGGATGGTTGCTCGCAAAATACACGATTCAAAAACTACTCACTCAGACAGGAGGACCAGAAAAACATCAACTTGATTACCCAACGGAAATTTCTGTAAAAGGACCTGTCTGCTGCGGCAGCAAGTGCAATCATCTGCTTCTCATGGTCACACCTGGCCGCCCATAAATTAACGTTAAGCCTCCGTCATTTCCGTCTTTCAGGAATGTCCAGCGCTCGCGCTTTTCACCGCCGTAAGTCAGTGTAATTATGGCGCTGGGAAGGAAAAGCAGAAACGAAACACCGGGAATTTGGCTGCTCTCTCCTGGCAAAGTATCATGTATTAGAAGCTGTAACCAAACGCTGTAACCAAGTGCGACATTTTCCCCATTTAGTTATTTACAACCCAGAGAGCTGCATTAAGAAGGGTCCAGTAGTCAGAGGGGAAGGACGCGGGCAGGTGAGGCAGGGAAGGCCGTCTCAGCCTGCTGCAGCTTGGCAGGGGGGCCATCAACAAGGGCTCCGGCTCTTCACAGCCCCAGTTGACACATATGTGAGAAGGAAACTCGCCCTATGTGACAGAGGATCCCCGTTCAGGCGTCCAGCTGCATTAACATCCATGAGTCCTGAGACAGTGACAAAAGCCACTGAAAGCTAAAGTGCATGTGGACTCCCATCTCTCTCTCTCTCAATTTTTCTCTGTATCTCTCTCTTTCTCTCTCTCTTTCCAGTGTGGCCAGAACTTTGGGAAAAAAAACAGCAATCTAGGGGATGTATGACATTCAAAGCTTAAAAGCAAGTATGCTAAAGCCACCTGCTTTATTTTCATGCCATGATATAACATTTTGAAGGCGATAAGATTAAGGCCAAATTTGCTTATGCACTTGTCTGGCTGCAGTTAACTCTCCTTATCAGTCCTTCCTAACAACGGACAACAGACTCTTTGTTATCAACACCTAGCCACCGAGCTCTGCCTGGGAATGTGCACGTCCTGTATCCCATCCCATATCCTGAGCCCCATGTACAGATTTCACTCCGAGCTGTTGCCCTAACTCCTCTAGCCCCTGTGCCTGTATTGTCCCACCTTCATCAGCTGAGAGCCATTATTCAGAGAAGCTCTACAAAATGAGGGATGGACCTACATTTCAGAGGTTCCTGGGTGCCTGACTGTTAGCTTGCAGTACCTTCCAAACCTGCTTCATCATGGTAGGTTTAAGAATTTCAGGGCATTCTGTCACCATTCATTTTCTACTAGCTAACAAACCAAAGGGTATATCCTCCTGAGATCCGACCTATTCATTTATGTCCATTGTAGTGGACATTGTATTTTTGCATTTATTTTTTCACTGATGTTGGGAAACGTATTTATTCTTGTTGTGCACTAAAGAGGACATGCTGGGAAATTAAAATAAGAATACATTTTTAAAAATCTAAATTGTAAGATGTCTTATTTCCTCCAAAGACAAATAACCTATAATTGAAGGACACTTTTTTCCTTGGGTCTCAGGAGGATAAACATTCCTACATGCATGCACAAAATAATATATACTGAAACAGGATAAAAGTGTTTTAAAGCATACAAATTCTGTGTCCAGGCAAGCAAAATGAAAACTAGATTCATTTAGCAGATTCTTGAAATAATTGTGTACAATTATGTAATTAGTTTTGCAGTGAGGTGGCACAGTGGTGCAGTGTTTAGAACGTTGCCTCACACCTCTGGGACCTGGATTCAAGTCTCTACTAGGGTTCCTTGCGTGTGGAGTTTGCATGTTCTCCCTGTGACGCTGTGGGATCTCCTCCATGTACTCTGGTTTTCCTCTACAGTCCAAAACATGCTGAGGTTAATTGGAGTTACCAAATTGCCTGTAGGTGTGGGGGTGTGTGACTGGTGTGTGAATGTGCCCTGTGATGGGTCGGCACCCCATCCTGGGTTGTTCCCTACCTTGTGCTTGTAGTCCCTCAGATAGGCTCTGGACCCCCCCCCTGTGACCTTGAATATGACAAGTGGTTACAGAAAATGGATGGATGGATAATCACTCAATAAATCCACAGGACGATGGACACCCAGTTAACTTGTAATGCTGATTTAGCGAGCTTGAGCTGTCCTTTGGGTCAGGTGAATAATCACAGTAAATGAGCTGTATTTGTCTTTTAACTGGCAAACGGGGATTTACGACGACCTACGGCAGTGTTTTTAGTGGGCCGCTACCCATAAGTCATTTTCAGTTGATTGCAAAGTCTGCGATTTAAAAAAATATATATTGCCCACCCCCCAGCTTTTTGTATCGTGCCTAACAGATCACAGCAGAATGCGGGTCCTGAGGTCTGACCAGTTCAGGACCACTGGTCTGTAGGGTTCCTGCTGCTTGGGTTCGGTTGGCAGTGACGCCATCAAGTCCATGCTGCCCCCCCCCCACCCCACGCATGCTCCCAGTAACTGGCACAGCTTCCCTGCCATTTCCACAGCTCTTTGATGTGAAAGAAAATCCTGTGGCGGGTGAGCGCCCTCCTGACGTGTGGCATCCAACCCTGAGCTTTTCCTGTTATTCAACCCCACGCCTGATGCCCTTTTTAGGGAGGATGGGGAGCAAGGGTGAGGATCTAGGCCGGGCCGCGACCTCACACATTACTGGCACCACCTGGGATACAGTGGCGCTCAAACCTGGGTCTTCCACATCCATTTCCAATGTAGGCCGAAAGTGGCCTTTGTAGAGCAATGCAGGAGTGAAACAGGAGAGTTTCTGAAAGGAAGAAGACTGCAGCATTCAACCCCAGGAGGATCTAAAACACAGACAGGATCAAAGGGGATTGTCAAAGCGGTCCATCAAGATACGTATTCTTATAAAAGACGTTTTTGTTTAATAAATTACAGCATCACAAGTTCATAAATTAAATAAGGTTTTAGAAATATCAAAGAGCAGATATGCAAATGAATGATTCCAAGTTCTCGCACTAGCAAAATTATTGTAATCATTGAGATTTTTAGGAAAAAATAATTATATTATTAATAATATTAATTTAATAATTATAGTATTCAGGAACATATATGAATAAAATCCAACATGGACATAAAAAAAATGTATTTTCATTCTGTCAGAAGCATCTGAGTTTTGCAATTCATGCATTCTGTCACATTTGTTAAATCTCCACGTAACAAATTTTAACAATCAGTAAAATGTTCACAGCACGATGTGGAGAGAAATGTCATGCCAACACATGTTACTGTTTAAGGCACCTTGCATTGATCCCAGACTGTTAATGAAGTCCCCTGAAGAGACACACATACATATGGTCCGAGCAAACTGTCAATTAATAATGCCATTATATCATGACAGGCTGACTGAATTTATATATATATATATATATATATATATATATATATATATAGTGTGTGTGTGCATGTATGTGTATATATAAAATTGATGTGCTCTATGTATATTATGATATACAGGCCTACTGCATATATGTATATATACATACATACATACATTATATATCTATAACCACATGGCCTAGAGATTATTAACAGGTGCAGTCACATGCATACGCGGATGTATCCCTTAGCGTTGCGGACAATAAGTTTTGCGTTTACATAAATTACACAAACTAAGCACATCAAGATAATGTTCAAAGTAACTGCGGTACAATTTAAAAAATCCGAATACATTTTCATCTTTTTTAAAAATAATACAGAGGTTTAAGGTGTAAAAAATTGAAACGATAAATTCTGCAGCTATTGAAAAAATAAACTTTATTTGAAAGAGGAATACAAGCATTGTCTCCACGCAAGTAACAATTCAATAAATTCTCTTTTAACGGCAATAACTTCATGCTCTGCATTAAAGTTCAAACGGCCTTAAAAACAGTAACTACCCCCCGCCCCCATCCAGTCCAGAGTGGCTGAAACAGTTCGTGCGACTTTCTCTAAATGAAAGAATTTCACTCTGTTTCTCGATCTGGATCCGTCTTTCGTGTCACCCGATACGGACAGTTTCCCGCGGCCGGCTTGGAGCTCCCTGAGATGTGAACACTGATTCCGGCTCCGGGCGGCTTTGCAGGCCGTCTACCTGCGACTCATTCGCAGCGAACTGACTCCACGCATCCTCAGGCAATCTCTGCCATCCTTCACCTACAGAAAATAATTAAACAACAATTCAGTTTTATATAGGCCTATAGCCCTTCCCAGCAGAGCCACATCAAAGCGCTTAATTACTTGATCCGAATCAAATTTGGGACAATTACGCAGACAGACATAACAGCAGGTAATACGGTGTTAAAAATAAAAAAAGCACGTAAGGCACTGTATGAGGATAACAGAAAACGTATAGCTAAATAAGTTTCATATTGATATATTAATAATGATGAGTGTGTGTTAAGACAGATGACATGGTGTTATTTGTTGGATAAACTAGGAAAACTCAGATTAATATCAGAAACCGACAAAACCAAGGGCTCAGATAAAAAAAAAAAAACAAGAGACAAGCAACAATCAAAAATATATTTTTCTCCCAAATAAATTGAAACTCCTAGACTGGAATAACCTATATTCCTTCCCCACGTAGGCCTAAAAATAAACACTTATTTGTCATAAATTTCTGAATATTTGTTATGTTACACATTTACCCGTACATAATTTGTTATTCTTGATTGTATTTTTTATTCTATCATTTATAATAACACCTTTTTATTGTCTTAGCCTAAATTTGCCTAAGAATACTTCAAGGATTTTTTTAGGCTTATATATTAGGCTTATAAATAAAATCTGTGTATTGTGATGCTTTTTCGTTTTACTCATTTGTTATTTAAGGTAATTCCTTATCGTTTTTATAGATCATGTTTTTCAGGTTATAATATTGCTTACAGCCTGAGGGTATGGATGCAACAAAAATGTTATACCGCATATTATGCAACTGATCAATATTCCGATGCGTGAAACAGAAAAATAACAAAGGAATATAGTTTACTTCGGATAGGCCAAGTTAACTACATACAAACCGTGTTTTCACGTTGTATTATTAGGCCTGATACACCTATCATCTACATACACCCGGTTTTCATTTTTAACAGCTATTTCGAATGCAGCCAAAAATGACAGCGCTGCAATATGCAGTGAACTTGTTTCCCAATTACTCGTCTTTAGCATTTGGCGCAGCAAAATTTATCTTAATAGACAGTTTTGGAAAATCATTTCATTGGAGTATTTTAACTTTACGCCTATTGGGGTATTTATAGCTGCAGGCGAGGCCTACTTGAAATATTTAAAAGCATTTAACAGTATGAATTACATGAAATGGCATTGACATCTATAGATTTGTATTAAACTTTGGTTATGGAATTCAAACTCCTGCTCTTTAAAAAATGTATTCCTTTTAAGTATAACAGTTATGGGCAGCAACTCAAGCCATCCATCCTTGCATGCTTACCCCTTTCCTCTGGTTGCTTAAACAGAACGTACAGATGGTCCTGGGCTGCTTTCCGTCCCCTTCCCCCTGCGCGCTGTACACCGCGCTCAGGCACGGCTGGCCATCCTCGCTACCGTCCCCCAAAAGCAGCACGTTTGCCAGGTGCGAGATGTAGCTGGAGGCCAGGCGAAGCGTCTCGATCTTGGAGAGCTTTCTGTCCACCGGCTCGGTGGGAATGAGAGTCCGCAGCGCCGTGAAAGCCGAGTTGACGCTCTGCGTACGGTCCCGCTCCCTGGCGTTGGCCGCGTTGCGCTGCTTCACCATCACCACGCCGGTGACCCCGGACTTGCGAGACATCCTCCGGTGCTTCTCGGCGCAGTATCCGTAGCTCTGATCCGAGCTGCCGTCGCTCTCGCTGCGGTTCTCCTCGTCCTCGGACATCATGCTGATGTCGGGATAGACGAGGTGAGTAGCCATGGGCCTCAGCATGGCAAATGTCATCATCGGGAGGCTTGGGGTTTCGGCAGCACGGAGAAATCAACCGGGAAACACTCCCGCTGCATATATGTATGGATGTATGTGTCTCCGAAAACTTAACGTCAGGCTATCAGTTGCAGTTATTGTTAACATGCGTGTATTGCGGATGTTAACTGTCAACACATGATTTTCCAAACTACGTTTGATCCGGGAGAGAACTGAGCGCGACGCGCTACTGAGTCCTTATATCTGAATGGGAGGGGTTGCCTGAGGTATGCAAATCCCCAGCTTCCAATGGAAATCGTGACATTTCCACCCTCAAATTCAGCTTCTACAGTGATCTATATCTATATCTATATGCTTCATTTTTACAGCTTCCAAGCAATTATCGCATAGCAACTACTACTGCGACAAAATTGTCTTAGAACATAATCTGAAATTAGAAAACCATTTAAAAACGAGATGGCGTTATACACTAACTGATGTAATTCATGCGGACTTTATTAATAATCAAACTGTATTTAAACCGAAATATTATGCAACGACGCGTGTACTGTACTTCCACCATGCAAATATTCTGCAAAATAGTTTCAGTTTATTTACCATTGCAACTTCATTTGATTAAGCAAATTCTATTCAATAAAAGCTCTGAAAACTTTAGCAGTTCATTTGCTTGAGCGTTTATGGACATTTAAATTTGAAATGGGTTGCATAATGGAACATAAATGCTGAAAAATTAATGATAGGGCGCCAGTTACTAGTTAAACACGAGTTTAAATGACTAGCACACTTTACTCCGAAGTTTAAAAAAGTTGTTTAAGAGTAACTGTATATTATGGATGACATAACGAAAAAAAATCACTTCCCATTTCCGTTAGGCAGACACAAATTCCAGTCACCGGTCCCATGGTTTTCCATTTATTTCACACCATTTTCAACTAAACACTAACGTAAAAGCTGATCAATTCCACTGTTCTTCTGGGCGGTTTGAAAACAGAAGCTGCTTCCTATTCCAACTTGCAGGCTTTCGGGAAAAGGCGAGCACAGTCCTTCTGCACTTGCCGGCTTTTAAATATTTTTCTTCTCCTTTTACTGTCTGGACTGTCTGGTGATTCTTTGGGGACCGTTTCTGTATAAGTAATCATCTTAGAAATGAGCATAACATTTGTCCTCGCTTCCACATTGAATCAATAGCTGTCTGTTCCCCGTTCATTAATAATTCTGACAACAAAGCCATCCACGTGCATGACAAAGTTATGTTCAACATTGTTTTAGTTGATATTAATAACTTATACCTGCAGAATGTTTCAATTTGAAAAAAGAAATATCTTGTTATTTCGCCGTGTTTTTTGAGTTTTGGTCCAGTAGTGCATTACTGCAATTTTATTTGAAGAAAGTCTTGCTGATTTTCTATTCAGTGGGAAATATAAAATGGTCCTCCTCAACATCGTTAGAAATAATCTACTATTTATCAATCAACTAAAATACGGTCATAGTTAAATGGAAATGTAATGCGCAGTTGGGGGTAATATTCCAGGTAAGAATCCTGTGTAGTAAAATCAAAATAAATATTTCCGCATTGGTTTGGGTCGGCTGCACAAATTCTTTCTTAAAACGTATTATATAAAATGCAGACACATGTAGGCCCGCAATTTTTATTTCATTAATTTTAATTTTTTATTTTTGCGAATAACGTCACCCCTTGGAGAAATTGAGACAGGAGTGCAAATGCAGATTTTTTTGTTTTTAAATGGCGAAGATTCAAACAACCCAAACTGATTTTACCTTAGGTTACTCGTACATTATATAGGCCTAGGCCTACTTTATGATTATTATGCCATATTAATAATAAGTTGTAAAATATTTTTTTTTGGGGGGGGGGGTTATATAAAACGTGGGCCTGCTTATACATGCTCTCAAGATATTTAATTAGCAGTTTCAAAAAACGCATTTTTCACGTCGTTCTTTTCACGGCCTGCTACATTTTTATAAATGCCCTTATCTCTGTCCCGCTATCTAAACAGCCAAAAGCGCGTTAAATCCGCAAACATCAAAACATTGGCAACCATCTGCACTCTCTTCTTGCACCTCGTTTGTACCGTATTTCCTAGACACTGGGGAAGCATTTTGTGAAAAGCGTAAAATCCCACGTCACACAACAGAGAATTTAATTTATCAGCTCTATAAGAAATTTCAGTAATTCCCACTAACCACTTAAATTAGGCTACTTGAGGTCAGAAACGTCAACATTTTAGCTCTGTATCTTGTGGGACCATTGGTATTATAATTTAGTCTGTTTCCCAGCTTTCCTCGCTGGTTACTGTACGGAGTGATTATTACAGGTTATAAATGTAAAAATCGGTGCGCGCTTTAACGCTGCGGTTCAGTGTTTTACGCTGCCTGCGCAGTAAATCGTTTAGCAGCAATGAAACTGGTGAGTGTGAAGCGGCGGCGGGGGTGCGACAGATCGCTGTCAGGGATTCCCTCGCTATATCTTTGGCGCAGGTTTGCCCCCCTCCCCTCCCCCGCTGCGTCTTGTTTTCCTTCGGTGGCGCAAACCCAGCTCCGTTGTTTATACTGGGAAGCAGCGCACACTTTTTGCCCTTCTGCGTCTCTACACAGCCGCATGTGCGTAAACTAATAATGCGGCCACAAATGAGCATATCGAATTTGGTCTTAATCGAATTCATGTTATTTATCCAATCACTTTAACTAGGACATAAAGTTGTATTACGATAAATAATAATAATAAAAAACAATAGGTCATATATACATTTATAATTCAACTTTGAATCTGTGAATAACTTTCTATTTTGGGGCTAATAGTTTCGGAAAATTATAACTACGTCTATAGGGCTATCTAGCTGTAGGCTAGGCCTACTTGAAATATTTAAAAGCATATTATAGCCTAAAAATATGATCTATATACAATATTAGGATAAAGGTCGCTATGTCTAAATCCAATGCCGATTCATTGATAAATACAAATATTTAATACTAAATGTATCATTACTGAAGAAGTTTAAAGTGTGTACGTGTGCTCTGAATCATGTAGGTAACCCATCCGATTTCTTATTATGATGTTCTTAAGCAGTATACGAGAATTTGGGAAGAGCTGGCAGGACTGAACCTGTACAAAAAAGGCTTAACACGCATAAATCATAAGGAACGTGTGGTTTCCAAAGCATTTCTTATCCTTTTCCAGCAAACGTCGTAACCTATTAGCTGGCTTCGGTTTAGCGCCTGGCATTTCAGTACGTCCAGGCGCACGTCTCACGCGGGGCCCCGTCAGCTTCGGGAACGCCGGTGTAACGGGACGAATCGCACAGCACGCGTCGTTTTTCCAAATCATTACTAATAACTTGAGCATTCGGCTTGAAGTGACCATTACTCTGCTTGAGGGCTCCGTTGATGAAAAACAGCTAAGCTTTACCGCTGGCAGCCTGTTCTCCTTTCTGCACGTTGTTGTTGCTTTAGTCAGCCCAGAAAGGCGGCTGCTGGGAAAGTGAAGCAGGCTCATAATCAACATAAAAGAGCCTCTTTATGACTGAGCCTGGTCACCAGCAGACTCTGTGTTACAGCTGATGGAGCATGAGCCCTTCAGAGGTTATTGCGAGCTGTTAATGTGGAGAAAGGCGGGTCGGCAGTCGCCCATGTGTTTTCAGTAAGGCTGCACCTGTAAACCAATTCATCCCAGTCCGCCCCCTCCTGCTGCCTCATAAGCCTGCAATTAAGGGGGCTGTACCAATCACGGCAGGGGCAGAACCACTGGGGGGGGGGGGGGATATCTGTTACCCAGGGAGGAGGGGTTGGGCTTTAGTGGGGTGCTGTTATTCTGACGAATCTAAGAACTGATTTTCACGAAAAAATGCCCCACCACGCACTTCGAGGGCAAGGGGCGTTAAAACGGAGGGTCGTGTTGCATTTTTAAAATGCCACAGGCTGAGGTCCGCGCCTGCATTCCACGTGTCAAGGATCAAACGGTGCCCAGGATTTCGCCCGAGCTTCACCCCTAAAATTTACTTTACAGCCGTTAAAAAAAAAAATCCAATAAAAATTCCCTGCCCACAACATATATTGGGTGGAGAGGGCCATTTCTGTTCAAAAGCAGTAAAATGGCAGCCTCTTTTTAATACGTATGTGAAAGGACAGCGTCCTGACTGTACAAATGGCCATGCAGCTTGGGGTCCTCGCATTCCAGGGGCACCTAAGACCCCTGCACTCAATTAAACCCTTGTGAAGTTCCCTCCACATGGTCGACATTTTAACCCCTTTTACAAACCTATAAGAACTGCGCACATTTGTTCCGGCTCTTAGCGGAGATGCCTGCGTCCCTATAAATCACAACGCTGCCCCCCCCCCCCCCCCCTAGCTATGTGTCATCCTTCTGACCCCCCTGGTTAAGGCACTGTGTGTCATTAAGGTGCGTGGAGTCATTTGCTCACAACATGTTTTTTTGGGGCTGCCCCTCCCCCGGACGAGGTGTCTCTGAATGACGTCCACAGCTGCCCCCTAAGACAACGATGGGGCTCCTTTTCTTTTCCCGCTCTTTGGTTACCCAACATGGGGGTGATGAGCTCATGACACGCAGGTCAAGCATCTAAGCTCCACCACGATGACATTCTGCTGCAATTACATCGCAGACCCACACAGCGAGTCAGATCACTCATTACTCTGTGAATTGGCCACAGATGACCAGGCATCCCAGTCAGTGGATTTACGGGACTTGACGTCATAACTATGCGATGCTTTATTGGCGTGTGCCTGCTGGAGGTCTTGCAGGTGTGCAGGTAAGGAGCAGGTGTAACCTCTGATGGCCTGGAGGCGTTGGTGACACACCCAGGCTCCCGTGGAGTGCCAGACAAGACATCGGTGACATAGGAGTCCACGTAGAGTTGGCATCTTCTGAGGGGGCACCAGCGGTGAAGCTGGCTTCGACCACCGCATGGACTTTGCCTGGCACCTGCTGCCACCACAGCAGTGATACTGGGAAAGGGTTTCATAAATGCTTGGGTGGCACACACCAGAGAAAGTACAGACATGATGACCAAGGATTTACCTTAAAAAGACTGTGAGAAATATGCCCCAGAAATGACTTTAGATAAACACCACAGTGCCAAGGGTCCATACTAACTCATCGGGGCGGCAGCCAAAAGCCACATCATTCTGCCGTGAACATGCATATGTTTACACAACGGAATGTAGCTAATGTGATGTCCCGTGGCATGCTGGGTAGGATGTCAGCAAGATTAATGCCACTGATGCTCTGTGGTTTTACTGAGACATTTTTATTTTTTTATCCATCAGAGAACATATATAGTTATTTGTTATCAGAAAACTTACATAGTTAGATTTTGTTTTGAATATCAAATATTGATAATAAGAAATTCTGTCCAGGATGTGCACTAGCCTTGTGCCCTGTAATGCCTTGTGGAGGCTTCAGCCCCCACCTCCTCCCCTATACCTCCCCCCCCCCCCTTCCCCCCATGACCCAGACCAGGATAAGCATTTAGAAGATAGACGAATGGAAGGATGTATGACATCGCTGGACAAAACTCTTAGAATTAAAGCAATAATTCTTCCTAGTATACGGGATTACAGAAATAACGAAATATTGAAATGTCCTTCCCTGATATCATGTGAAATATTTAGCTGATAAATTCTAGATTAGATTAGGTTAAGTTCCACACTATTGTCATTCCATGAAGTACAACTACATGGACAATGAAAACCAGTTCGCATCTAATCCGGAAGTGCCAAATAGTGCAAAAGTGTGGCATTTCTCACATCTGGGGAGATCAAGTCAAGTCCTGGCTTTAGGGAGGCATGGTCTCATTGTCCGTAACAACAACTCTCCTCACCAACATCATTATTTACAATAACGGGGGTACAGGAGAGAATGGAGGAATGACAGAGGAAAAAAGTCTGGATATAGAAATACTGCTGAAAAAATACTGTATGTTATCCAGCTATTTGTGAATCAGTAAAAAAAACTGTTGCATTTCCATAGTTAGTTTTACACGAAACGTAAATTTGGATTCAATGGTCTTAATTTGTGATGTGTCACTGAAAATTTCCCCAGTAGCTCAGTGGGACTTGTCTCCTGTCGATTCAGTTTGTTTGTGCGGCGAGAGAAAGCTAAGTGTTGAGTAAATAAACGCTGAGCAGATGTCTTGGGGCGAAGCTTGGCCCTCCCGCTCCCTACACTGGGAAAACAACCCAAGGGGGCAAATGGCTTCCAGATATGGGGACTTTAAAGGATGGTGTCACCAGAGGGCATGTTTCACAAACAGCACAAGACACATCAAACCTGCACTCTGCGCTTCAGCTGCACTAACAATACTGACCCACAGTGCACCCTCATCTACTCATGAACCTTAACACAGCCACCCTCATCTACTCATGAACCTTAACACAGCCACCCAGATCTACTCATAAACCTTAACACAGCCACCCAGATCTACTCATAAACCTTAACACAGCCACCCAGATTGAACTGTCAACCTTAATACTGTGCACCAAGATTTACATATAAATCTTAACACTGGTCACCCAGATCTACTTATAAACCTTAACACAGTCACCCAGATCTAACTGTAAACTTTAATTGTTGTGCACCCTGATTTACATGCAAAAATTAACACACTGCACCCAGATTTACTTATAAACCTTAACACAGTGCACTCAGATCTACTTAAAGATACACTTACTTATATTAACATATAAACCTCAACATAGTGCATTCAGATCACCTCATTCACATGAATACAGCTCACCAAAATCTATTCAAACCTGAATGCAGTGACAAAATTACCTTCAATATACTTAAAACAAAAATAAAGAGAATCTTTGAAAAGGAATAATTTCTCATTGATGCTAAAAATATAAAACAGCTAGAAATTGTTGACTTGTCACTTGGAGACTAACCACAATATGTAGTGTGGAGCAATCACTAACACACAATCTGATTGGCCATGAAAGACTGGAGGCAAAAAATATTCACCTCCCTACAAAGTGTGATTGAAAGTCACCTGTATATAATGTAAAAGTAACAACAGGAAGTGGGGGGTCACATGACAGCAGGTTGGTCACAGCGGAATTCAGCAGTCCGCACGCAGTTGACTGTGCAGCCCTAACGTTACAAGGTTGGTGACCAGCCAGATGCTGTCTAACTGACTGGGGGGAGGACAGCCATCACTGTCTACTCAATTCTCGTCTCTACTGGGGTCCTTCAGGGCTATTAACAGCCCCACCTTACAAAAAAAAAGTCTTTGCTATTTCGACAAAGCCAAACTGATCTCAAGTACCTAGATTGTCTAATACCTCAAGGACTGATGAGATGATACCGACAGGCTCATTTGAAGGTTTAAGTGGTGACTTACATATGCGTGGAACTATATTGCCAATAAACAAAAAAACAGCTATTATATAAGATAAGATTTTATAAGGATAAGCTCACAAAACTTTTGATGTAAGCTATCAAATAATATGTAAAAAGACAAACATTTACTGTTTATTTTTCCACAAAATATCCACCAAGAACAAGCATAACAAATAAATTATGATAAGCCAGGCAATTAGTTAAAGAACATTCCCAAAAATATGAGAACGAACATCTTTGGCACCCAGTTGGCGTTGCCAGTCAGCCACTATCTGTCAGAAGAGGTCAATAACCAGTATGGTAAATGATCTGCTATATAGCATTGTGAGTATCGTCTGCTAGTAAACATTGTTGCACTGTTTCTTATGGTAGGCTGGATTCTGTGATGGCCAACACAAATCAAATTAGCGGTAGGACCGCCCCCCCCCCCCCCACCATGGCCCAGTAGAGGATGGGGGAGAACAGGTGGACATGTCTGTATCTGGAGCTGACAAATCCCACACCCACCAACCCCCCCGACATTTATCTCATCTCTGGGACTGTGGGTAAGGTGTCACACTTCAAATAACTTAATGGGAATCAATTCCGACCTGTGCAGATGTCCTCTGACCTGTGAGATGAACCCCCCCCCCCCCCCTTCTTACAACGGGAGACAAGGGCTGGTCACATGTCTCAAAAAATAACATGATAGTCAGACTTAGGGTGTACTGGATGACCACGTTACACATTTGAAACATTAATACCTGTCCATTTTGTCATTGTTCTCTGTCATAATATGTAGCAATAAATACACAATAAAGTAATTAAAACTAGAATTAAAAAAAAATCTAACACAGTTACAGCTTAAGTGGTTATGAATTATAGCTAGCTAGCTATAAAAGCAAAAGTCACTGCGTGTAATGAAGCAATGAAAGCAGGGTCCGTCTTTATGGCACATAGCATTCATGCTCTTCCTTTGCTGATTTAAAACTCTAATGATAACGTTTTGAATTTTTTAATTTGCTATTAAGTAGCTGTTGTTAAGTTGACTAGACCTCAGCGTAAAACTTTTGGGACACACATGTCCCAAAGCGGTCGTTTCTGAGTTCCACACAGGTCACAACTTCTGTGACCAGGGAATGGCATTCTTGCCAAACGGGCCGTGAATCCAGATCCTGTGGCCTGCAATTTATCATGCGTGTGCAGGGAGCTCCCGGCTAAATGCGTGGTGATGCACCAACGCAGTTGGCCTTGATGCGAACCGGTGGAGACGGACCCTGCTGAGTTCCCGGCAGGCAGCTCTACCAGTTAGCCGCGTCTGAGAGGCTATGGTCTGTGGGCGATGGCACCTGCTGGACACCTTGTTGGGGGATTCTGGGAAAGGACCTGTGCTAAAGCAGACGGCCGGGTTGTTAGCGATGCTGCTACGTGGTACCGGCTTGCCGGTTTGGCGCAAGCCTCCAGACGGCAACATCGGCAGCTGTAATCTAACACTGAGAGTGTCCAAGTCCGGCCTGCGGACCAGCCGCTGAATACGTAACAGCTGTGATTTGTATCAGGAGAGTAAAAAGGACCGATTCAGGGGAGGGAAAAACAGTCGCGTTCACAATTCAGAGCAGCTACAGCCCTCAGTTGCAGGACCCAGTGGCTGATGGATCCCAGGCCCAGGCAAGTTGCAGCCTGGACAGTGCCAGGGATTTCGGCAAGGCAGGGGAGAGGGGGGCGGTCTGGCACACATTACACGCCTTCTGGGGGCACACAGTCTGCTGGAATTCCGGATAGGGGACGCGCGGAGGTGTGTGAGATCAAAGCCAATGGCCCTCTGCGGTAAGTCCACCAGCAAGCCTCAGCAGTAATCCCTCCCAGAGTGGAACGAATGGGCTGGCAGCTTCAGCGGAGGTCGACTTTCAGGTTTTTATTGGCGGTGGGCTCTAGAAGACAGCGTGCCACCTAACTTCTTGGGTAGCTGGGAAGAGATGGTGTTTTGGGAGCAGAGGCGTGTTTTATGATGGACGGGCCGGATGTTCTTGGCCCAGCAGTCGAAGGTGAGGTGTGGAATCATGGAGAACCAGGGCAGAACCAGCAGGAGGCTTCCCTCAAACCATTATGAAAGCTGGCAAGGTCCAGCTCTCCAGCAGATTGTTCTAAATTCATACAATCTCACTTTATATAACCAAAAACAAAAAACAGAGTATAAGACCCAAAACTTCAAGCCAAGTCACTGGATTGCCCATGTGCAGAAATGATAGCAAGATAATGACAGTAATTATATATCAATTTCTGCATCCACAGCCGTGCAGTCATTACTCTGCTGTCATAAGGGAGTATTTAATAGTTCTGTAAGTCTTTCAGATGTATCAGATATGGCAATGGACAAGGCTTACTTCAGACTTTAAACTGTTTCATTATGTCACATTTCTAACACAAAACTAGACATTTTGCTCAAAAATATGAAGTGGTCTACTTCCTCGGTACTTTATATGGAATCGATTATTGACTGTTGATATAAGATTTAGGATTCATTCATGTTAGCTCCAGTACAGCGGAAAAATTAAAAGTAGGGTGGACATGTGTCGCAAATTCTCATTGCTTGTTGGAATAAGCGCCGCCGGAAATGTCCGGAAAAGAGGTGGGAGGGGCCGCGACCTTGAGGAAGACATTGAAGCTGGTTGTCTGATTGTGTCACCATTTTGCCTCTCCGCTGCTTGTCCTCCTTCAAGCTATAAGAAGTGAGCAGCATCTGGGCGAGAGCAACTTTCCCGAAAACGATCACTCCTCGCACCTGTCGCTCCTGTACCTCCGTAGAGTGTGAACGGGTCATGGGTTCAAATCCCATGTAGCACATAAATTGTGTTATTTCATTATTCTGCAAGTTGCTTTATATAAAAGCACCAAATAATAATTGTATAAATAATAATAATTCATATCCCCCAAAGTCCATGCATGGGTTTTCCACCCCAATTTACAATTTCTCCTGACTTTCCACACCCACACTTTATCCATCAGGAACTCTCCCCCCCCCCCCCCCCCACTGCAAAATCTCCCTATTTTTCACAGCCTCCTGTTGGCAGGTATGCCACAGCCTATACACCAGAAAGGCCCCATCTCTCACCACACGATAACCGCTCTCCTTCCAGTAATGCTTTCCTTCAGTCACCTGGAACATCTCTTCTCTTCCCCTTTGGTTTCCTTCAAAAAAAAAAAAACAAAACTTAAAGCAGCAAGAAGCAGAAAGCCCTTCTGGCAGTGATTTCCACAGGGCAGCAGGTGCAGCCTAGCCCCAGGACGGGTTCGAGTGAAGGAGAGTCTCGCGTGTCAAGGGACCTCTAAGGATATAGTTACTTCCAGGCAGCCTGAGAGCAACAGGAAATATTCTCACACGCGACGATTCTTTTGGGGGATTTTTACGGTCCTTCAGGGCCACCGCTTCAGGCTACGATTCCCCTGCCCCCTGGTTCCCTTCATTTCCTCAGTGGTCGCCCGGGGGCCACGGACTCCGTCTGGACCATGGAGCCTAGGGCTCTTATCTTGGCGTGGCAATCGGCAGGGCGAGCAATCACCTTTTTCCGTTTCTCTCTCGCCCTTCCTCCGCGGTCCCAGGCTTAAGGAAAGAACCCATGTAAAGGTAGCAGAACTTTCCATGAGTCCGCTGTGACTGCTTTGTACTGCGGGCACAAAGTACAGTTACTATGGGATTGAAAGCGATTAGCGCCGCCACCGAGCGTTAACCGCATACCATGCCCTTTCTTCCTTATGTATCTATATCCCACATTAACGTCCCAGGAGTTCTCTAATGTGTCTTTATACTAAGTGGCTGACACACTGAGCACAGGGTTAGTAGGTTAACTAGTCACATCCTTCTTACAGACTCGTGTTTTTTTGGATGGAGAGGGAGGTGTGTCTCTGAGCCCAGTCCTAAAATAGCCCACCCAGCGTTGAGCAGGGGCTGCTCTTTAGGTTCTCCCATAGGGGGGGTGGAGGGGGGGTACAGTTTGGAGTGCAGTGGGGCTCAGTTCTCATGACACCTGACCTCGTCCACATCCTGCCTTTGGCCCTACAACAAGCAGCACGTCAGACAGGCTATAAGGGGATAAGGGTTAGAATCGTGCTCCGCTGATGGTGGCTGGGTCACAAACACACGAATATACGCACGCGTACACGCACCGCCAACAGAACCACAAACGCAGTTAGACACAGATAAAGAGACACACACGCAGAGTCCCCCAGGCCGATCCTGCCCTGTGGACCCGTCAGCCACCTCTTAAGAATCACACGGATAAAAGGTCGTTCCTGACCAACTGCCTCAACCGCATTCCCCCCGTGAGATCCTGATGTTTATTCAGTGCACGACTAAAATTATCCTCTCTAAATATGGCCCAAGCTAGCCAGACACACAAGAGACAAGCGAACCAATGATGGTTCTTCACATGCTGTATAATGCACTACAGCTGCATAATAGTTGACATCCTTAGTTTTAAAATATTAAGGCAATATTAATCAAAGTCAGCGCATTACTAGTGTTCCTGGTACATGAATTTATAATTTTGCATTTATAAAACGCACTTATTTTGGATAGTTGAAACTTGTTAGAATGTCTAAAACATTTCCCCCTTCCATTCCCCCCTAATACCCCTTCCAATGACCGTAATACGGTTAATTCGTTTAATACTGTGCCCATAACCCCGTTTGTCACGTGTTCATGGTTACACATAGTTTTGACACCCCTCGAGCAAGCCCGTTGGTATAAAAAGGATAATACAAAAGGCTGATGAAACCCCAAGTGGCGCGGAAATCTGATGTCATGGGGCATCAAAACATTAGTAAATTGTATGGGATAGCCGAAATGCGTTAACAGGACTGGAGCAATACGGGACTAAGACAAAGAATTAGAGCACCACCTCCTGGTCACGATTTGCACTGCATTTAACATGCAGTCCTCTGATCGTTTGTGATAGGAGAGAGTTTAATAATACAAAAGTATATTTATTAATTTAAGTCAAATTAAATATGGTGGGGGGGTGGGGGGTACACGTTCCCCTGGCTTACATTGCCGTGCAAGTATGTAACTCTCCATACAGAATTTGGAAAATAACTGCATTTGTCTGGACTGGGATAGGGGAGGGGGCGCTTATGATATGTTTCTATGGGGCCCAAAATCATTATCAACGCCCCTGCTTAGAAATGCTAAAGACGTATAAGTGAAAGGAACCCCAGTTCCGCTCCTGCTCAACAGGGGTCGCAATACCCTTACATTTGACTACCATTACCGTAATACTCAGTAGAAGCAGTTAACCCACTACCGGTCAGAGAGCCTGGCACATTCCCCATCTTTAGGTTTATTCTGAACAGTGCTCTAAATACTGTTTGGAAATGTATTTTTATTTTCTACTTTACAGTAATTTGTGTCATGAAGCTGTTTGTCCGTCGCAGCTTTCGATGTGTTGTAAATTCTCTCAAAGTCAGGTTAGGGCGGATTAACATTATTCATTTATAGTCTTAGATGCGCTCGATATCGCTGCCGGTGTTGACATAATTACTTTACAAACTGAAACTTCATCTTGACAAGTAATATTAATGTTTCTTCAGGAAAGTATTTTCTCGGCTTTTAAAATTAACACTCATTATCTGGATCCACTGGGTAATTAATGCCACAGCCTTTATGTAACCAAAACTCCGTCACGTTAGATGGCGCTCATTGGAGGGTATATAACTGCATATATAAATATGAAAGGATGTATATCCAATATATCAATATTAATTTGTTGATTTCGTTGGTGACTTAAAATCGATATTTTAGAATATATATTTGACTATGGGCATATAACTCTTGTATACATGCGTTGACTAACGGACTGTTGATCTAATGGAAATTGATTTAATGAGAATTAAACGATCAACCACACAAAGAACCAATGATTAAAACCACGGTCATTTTTCATGCATAGTTTTCTCTGGTTACTCTCGTCACTCTATGTTGTATAACCGGCATGTTTTATAAGCATGGCTGCTGTTATTTTTGCAAGTCTCTTTATTATTTTAAGAGGCACCTGATGTTCTTTTTTCTCCGCTGTTGCTGTGCCTGGGTGGTGTGCTGCTGCAGTACGCTGAGTGGGCTGAGAAGCAGAAGAGGCAGCGCCCGCGTTGAGATGTGAACCGAGGGACGGCATCCTCTCTGCTGCCGTCTTTTCAGCGGTCCCTTTGCTGGAAGAGCCTTGGAATATCCCTACCCTTTCAGCATGACACTAGGATGATGTATAAAACAAGCGAGCTGGAAAACGCAATATGAACCATTTCAGAACACCTGAAATAGATGTGTTAACAAGTTAGTCCTGTTAAAAAGCAAATCCTTTCCTAGAAGAGGAAAGTTGCATAGCATCCTTTGTAATATTAAGTGTTTAAATATTTAAAGAACCCAGAAGGGTTTCAGTGGATAATTTTGTTGAGCATATCTTATTTTGTGACGGTTGCCAAAAATACAATTACAGACATATGACTGAAGCGTTGCTATCTGCATTAATAAGCATTCGCGCTGTGTCTGCCACCCTTCACAAATGAATCGATGCATCTGAAAGTGTATAATTTTACATAATTTATATAACGCTGTTATCTCACATCTCCAGGGGTGTGAGTTCGAATCCCACCTCTGCTCTGTGTGCCTGTGGACTTTCGTCAGTGAATATGGCTTTTCTCCTCTCCGAGTCAAAATATATGTAATTGCCCATTATATGAAACCCTCACCATGATCGGAAAATGGATGGATCAACTCTTTGGTTTATTTTATTTTGGTTTATGTTAAAATGAATCATTTCAGTTATTTGTTAGGGATCAGCAAGTGACAATCGTATCGGCTAAAGAATCGCCAGCAGCCATTAAAGTGGGGTACGTTTTCTCCTTCAAATGATCTTCATAAAAGTGCATCCTAACTACTTTTCCCAATAATTCAAAGACTTAAGATATTGCCATGGCAACACAAGTGTGTCTGGGCAAATTACCCTCCAAACTTCCTTCAAGAATCTGAAATAACAAGGAAAGTTTCTGAAGGAAAGCAGAATGTTTTTTTTTCTTTGACTCAGCACTAAACTTTAATAAAGAATCCTGGCAATATCAAAGTGCATCCAATCAGAACAGGTCATATGGTCAGGATAATACTGTAATTAAATATACAGAGAGCACTTTAAAAATATTTCTGTTTACTGTACCTTTAGCAAAAATCACTACTGTTTAAAATAGCCTTGTGACAACTGGAGATTTGCCACCATTTCCATACTCTTGTAGCTGGAACCCAGATTCTATTCTGAGAGTAGATCAAGTAACTCAAGTTACCCAAAGCCATCACTTTAACTATTGAAGAAATTCATACAAATGTTTGGTTTTCTCTGTAAACAACTTGTAGGCAGCACGATGGATCAATGAGTCTCCACTGCCTCACACCACTGGGGTTGCAGGTTCGATTCTACATTGAGTTTGCGTGCTTCCTCTATTAGCCTAGGCTTCCTCTATTAGCCTAGGCTTCCTCTATTAGCCTAGGCTTCCTCTATTAGCCTAGGCTTCCTCTATTAGCCTAGGCTTCCTCTATTAGCCTAGGCTTCCTCCATGCTCTCTGCTTCATATGAGAAGGTGTCTCTAAGCGGTATAATTACTGGCATCCGGTACAGAGTATGTACTCTGCCCCGTGATTCCTGGGATCACTGCCAGACTCACTGTGACCCTGGGTTGGATAAATGTTTACGGAAAATAGATGTAAACAAGCGGAGAGAGTATGTGGGCACATACACTCCTTATAATTAAAAAAAATATATACCCTAATGGATTTTAGGTATTATAATTAAATAGTGTTCCACTACAGGTAACATTGTTTTGCTAGTAAAATGGGTTGTTTTATAATGACATTTTTGTTCTAGTGGTTTAATTAATCCTGAATGTTTTTATATACATGCAGGCTTTGAAAGAAATATCTTTTGTTATTTGTTAGTGAAGGACCTTGTGTCATATAATTAATGGAGCATCTTCTCCAGTTCCATTATAATGGAAAGTAGCTGAATTTCTTTATACAGTCAATCGACATCCCCCGAGACTGAAGTGAAGGAGAGCCACGTTTTGGCAAAGCACAAGCTCAATGCGGAAAGTGTCAAACTGTCAGTTCTCGTACCCAATTGGCTGTTAATGAGACCCTTCAATTGGGACGAATTCTTTAAAGGTTTTGTTGAGCATATGGCTGTAATGGAACACGTGCCAAAAGCTTATCAGTAATTTGACTGGTCATCTAGGTCGGGGTTCTGCCGCAACGGTCTTGAAGGACAAGCTGCACTCTCAGGCTTTCCAGATCTTACTGAGCAGATAACAGGCTCCGTACTGAGAGAGATGGCTAATTTTAAGAATTAATTAGCCCAATGAAAAGTAAACCACACATACCCAAGCTCTTATGAACTTGAACTGAATCCCCAGATCATCCCGAAACTGACAGCACTCTCTCACTGAATAAGCATGAAGTTGAATGAATGAGTAACGAGACAGTCTTTGCGTATTCAAAGGCATTTCGGTCTGTAAACTGTTGCATCAATGCCACATTTGATAAATTCTACAGGGTGTTTAACACTTGAGCATGTATATGTGCTGCCGATTCCAGATCAAAAACCCTTTAAACCTCAGTACATAGTCTTTTTAACTCTAAGGAGTGGGTAGAATGAGATATTTTGTCACTGCACATTAGACAGGAGTTTTCACCAGAGGCAAGTCCTAAAAATGATCTGTCAGCTGTCAGAGGAGGAAGAGCTGTTTTTATTTATGCCCGTGTTAACTGACGCCGTGCTTTTAAAGTGCTAATTATTTTGACTGAGATTCGCAGTCTTTAAACCAACTGTGGTGTGAGATGAAGGCCTTCATAATTCCGACAGACTTTTAATGACACCAGAACAATCTGTTAGGGCTCATTATACAGCTGAATCTATTTCTGAGTTGTTTTTTTTCCCTTTTCTTTCAGAGGGTAATTTATCACCGTTGTCCTCTTCTGACCAAATCGCAGCAATTATTTTTAATATTGTGGATGCCCACCACGGTAACGGAAAATAAGAGACTATTATAATGAATTAGCACAGGAAACGTTTATCTCTCTCTCTCTCTCTCTCTCTCTCTCTTTTATGCACAAAGCTCTCCATGGGCTGGAAATAATTTCTGTCATATGACCCTGACACAGCAGTGGGGTTGGGAGACGCCTGTCTTTATAATATAGTGGTGTCTATATTATCTGGAGTGGTGCTCAGACAGAGGATTGCAGATGTTTGGGGTTTATTGGAGGACATGAACATTGTAGCAGTTAAATTCGCATCCTGCTTCATACAGAGACTGGGCTCCAACTGACCGGAGCAACTTCAGTCTCCTCCGAAGATTGAGTAAACTGCAAAGTTTTTGGACAGATTTGGGGGGGGGGGGGAAAATCTTCGCCTGCTTCCGACCAGCCCACCTGCTACAGAAGGAGAAGATCTTGCTAGGACCTGTTTCTAGTCTATGAAGGAAATGAAATCTCTAAACCCAGGCTGTGAAATGTGTCACCCAGATAACAAAGATCAAACAACAGCAGACATGTGGAACTACGACTGAGTATGAATTTAGGTTCTCTTTCCAAAGGCTTGAAGGAAGGGTGCACCAGCTAGTTTCTAAAAGAAAACTTACTCAGCATCAGTTAAAAAAAGCTCAATTGCCTAACCCTTCTGCTGCCCGGGAGATACACCATCCCTCACATCGCTTTTTGTTTCACTGTTTTCCCGATAATGAAGCATTCACTGTAAATTGTTTTTGGGTAATTTTATTTTTAAACAAATTTACTCATAGCTGATTGTTCTGTGGGCAAACTGCTGAAATTTAGCTGGCAGGTGTCCCTCTTCCACATAACAGATGGAGAGTCGGAAACCTGTAGAAGTTCCAACAGCCCACGATGTCACATGACATTCAGGATGATTTTTTCACAGAGAGGGAGTGAGTGCTTTGCAGTGAATGCCCACTCAGTCTATAGGTTTCTTCCCATAAGTGGTTCTTGCCAGCAGTGCTGACTAAACAAACAAACAAACAAAAAACATTCTGGGTAGCTTTACCTTAATGCTGATTCCTGCAAACAAACAACAAAACAAACATAAACAAACAAAAAAGTTCTGGGTGGTTTTACCTTAGTGCTGATTCCTGGGGCTAATTAGCACCGGTTTAAAAGCATGACAGCAATTACTGCGGGGCCTCAGCTTGCGCTACGGTTTAATCATGGATGCACATCATTAAGCCCTCGGGAGAAAAATAAAGCAGCAAGAAGAAGGAAGGAAGGACAGTTAATGACTTTTGGTGCCTGCGATGTTTCCCTTCATTTTCGTACATTTGCTCGTTTTAGCGGTAATTGTTCGGCTGAGCTTGCACAGCTTGCATGTAACTCGAGCAACAGAGCTGTGTCCTTTTTGACTTTGCTTACCGTGGTGCCAGTGGAGAGCGGTGCTGGGATTTTTAAAATGGTCATGTATCTGCTTGTGACAGCACATCAAACAGGGAAGCATAAGGGAGAGGTAGACCTTCTGCTAACGGAGTGCTCTGGAAACAGATGGGTTTTGTATAAACAACACAAACATCAAGAACAATGAGCTAAAGAGCTTGGCAGTCACACTTGATTAAACAGGGAAGAATTGAAGGGCTTTAATGAGCTTTTTTTTTTTAGATGAAGTGGTATAAGTTCTGCCTGTGAATACAAAGACGAACTGTCAGAATTCTAGAAGATACCTACCAATTATATTTGGAACCGGACTCAGCGGGGATGCAACTCTTGGTATATAAAATATTTTAAAAGTAAAAAAGGAAAATTAACTGCCTGAAAAAATAATAAATATAGTCAAACAGAAATTGTGCTTATTTTGAGTGTTTAAATCCTCCAGCCCCTCCTTCTGGGAAACATACGCTTTCATATTTGTCTGCTCTGGTTGCTCTTTCACTGTATAAGTGGGTATAGAAGACGGAGGGATGGGTCATAGAGGAGACATTCTTATGGATTCGTGAGGTATTCCTGTGATTGGCTTATTAATTACATTCTACGCCTTTGCTCATTTCTACGTTGGTCGCTTGGCTGCCCTCTGACCTGAAGCTTGAAAAGGCAGATTAAGGTGACTGATCCTGTGGAAGTAAAAGTGAGGGTTTGGAGCATCTTCAGAATTCTACTACGGTCCTAAAACCCCTGATTCTGCTGGCTTTGTGCATCCTACATTACTTTGGCATCATTGCAATGACACTTTATTTGCCACTTGGAGAAATAAACAGGAATCATTTGGTTTTCTCATATCCCGTCTTACGAGACAGACACTTACAGGTCGGAGAGCAGTTTTTGCCATTTTTCCCGACACCCCTGGAGCAGTTTTGGGTGAGAAGAGCCCACAAGTGATATGATTACTCTGTGGACTAATGGGTCAGAACCAGCGGCCTTCAATACAGAGGCACAGATAATCTGCAGACCTACACAGCATCATTAGCATTAGTGATGCACCGATAAGGATATTTCTGGCCGATACCGATAGCTGATTATTTCCAAAACTGACACAGATACTGATTGTTTGGGAGGTTCTGCTCAAATAGGGTTAAAGGGACACTCCACCCAAATAAATAAAAAAATAAATTACATTACAAAAATTTGAAAGTAGGCCTATTTATTTTTGGTAAGAAAACACCGACTAGCATACACCAACAGTCTCACAGCACTATATTGTAAAACTGTATACATCTTTTATATTTATAAAATTTACAACAGAGAAGGGCTGATCATTGAGTGTGATAAACTCCATAATTTTCAGAGTAATATCTTTTGTCTTTCTGTAATGAATTTTCTTTTGCTATCAAACGCTTGCGTTACTGGCAGACTAGTGTCATTCGGCAGTACTGCAGTCTTCTTGATTGGAAGGGATTTCTTTTTCAGAAATTCTTCATGCTCTTCACTGCACCTTAAAGCAAGCAATCAAATCTGTGATTCTGAAATGTTTATTAGATCCTCCTGGTGAAATTTTATCAGAACAACGTTTGCAAAATGTATTTCTAACATTTTTGCAAGCATTAAAAGAATTCCACACAGCCGACATTTTTCTAACTGTTTAGTACATGGATGTACATCGTATGGGTCACCATTTTAAAGGGAATTATTGAGAGTAAACGTCGGCTCGTTTTTAACCATCCGCCGTTGGTTGATTGTTGCTGTATCGGCTGACAGCGATAGTTGGCCAATACAAATGGTGCATCTGTAATTAACATTACATGCTAAACATCCACATGCAAACTCATAGACACCTTGGCTTGTGTCCTGTCTTAAGAGCAGAAAACAGTGGTAGATAATTTCAGCCTTCATGGAGCCACATAGTGAACTGATTTAATTTCATTACTCATTTCTGGGTCTAAAATTATTTCATGGACATTAAGTCTGGTTGCTGAGTGTTTCAGGTGTAAACCGCTGACTGATCGTTAGGTAGCTCTGAAAGCGCAGAGACTGTAGCTTTGAGCTGAAGAGCCCTAATGCACACCAGCATCAAGACTTTGCAGACCGCAGTTACAGTTACTGCCGCTGTGCACAAAAGCAGGGGCGGACCATCCATGAGGACAGCGTATGTAACTGCCTGGGGCCCCCAATAAACTATGGGGCCCCCTGAAGACAGAATTGCCAGAAATTACATTTCTGGTTACAAGATAATATGATCATTTAAACTATATAAACATGCATGATATTTGCATTTTTAGCGGGTTCATTGTAGACAAAGTTGCCCCCCACTCCTGCTGTAATAGACTATTCCGACTTTGAGATTTCATGCTACACAGTTCTTTTTCACACTGGAGGTCTAGTGATAGGCACAAACGGCGCGAAGATACAAGGTGTCTTGGACACGGTCCTGCTAGAATGGTAGACATATTGTGAAAAGGCGTGGAGAGAATACAGTTAAACAAAAGTATGCAAAAGTTCAAGACCAACCTTAGCCTCAGGGGCGGGTTAGGCATAGGCTATCCAAGGCCACAGCCTAGGGCCACAGAAAATGATGGAACGATAAATCTTCTCAGATTTGGCTGATAATTCCGCTGGTGCTCTACCCCTTTCGTACAGCAAATTTTAACCACCCTCACCCAGATCGGTAAGTTCTACCACTGTCATGTCACGCTTTGATTAGCATGTTATTGACGTTCCGTCGTTTTTAATACCATCTCGTTTCTCGTTCGGCTCCAAAAAATAGCTCAATGGTCCACTTAGGGGGGCCCCTACCCATGTCAGCCTAGGGTCCCCAGAGAAGTTACTCTGTCCCCTGTGTAAATGACATGAATATAAAACACAATAAGGTACCAAGCCTGTTATAATGTAATATTCAGCAGCACCTTTCAGCTGTTGAATATTGAAATGTATTAGCTAATAGGCAGAACAAAAAAATCGCAGAATGAAGCCGGTTCGCCTTTAGAGAGAGCAATTTGGCCAGCAGAGGGCACTCAAATCAAACGGGCACAGTTCAGTCCTACTTGATGCATGTGAAAGTCCGATACTGCCTTACTGCCTGTCTGTACTGAACTGCATCGTACTGTAACGGTACAGAATGAAACAGGACAATGACACTCCTAGCCTATGATGCTAGTGTTAAATGTAAATGATCTTTTAGTGCTATCCTTACTGAAAATGTGGATGGACGCCATCTATAATCAAGTTGTTTTTCAGTCTTTTAAACTTATTAAAAATAGCATCTAATACTATTTCTGGAAATATGAAATCATAAAGGTATTAACAATAATATGTAATGTAAACATCTGTGACAGTGGATATCTTTCAAGTGGATTTATTATGACAGCTGTCGCTTTATATTTCATTTGAATTATTTTAGACTTTCAGTTTTATACCATCCTTAATGTACAAAAAAATGCACTTAGGGTTAGAGGCCATGATTTAATGATAATAACAGCAACCATCGCCTAGTTTTTAGCATGTCATGCGATGCAAGATCATTTATTTATACATCCCAACATTATACTAGATAATTGTACGATGAGCTAGAGAAAGCCAAACTGACCTGAGATCAGACACCATGCGTGGATCCGCACTGACTAATCGATACGTGTGTGTACTGGCACAGCAGAAATTAAGACATCGACCTGGTGGATCTGGAGCTCTTCCACGTGAAGGTTTTGTAGACAGAGGCATCTGGGTATCTAGAGCCCAGCTTGAGCTCAAGTCAAATGTTGACCAAATGGATCAGGAACCAGAGGGATGTGCAGCATGTCTGGGGGCCAGTGCTGGCTTCCAGGCAAGCAAGGAGGCAAATGTCGCCGAACAATATGGCTGCCACACGGGCGACGACTGAGCAAGCCAGTGAAGCCAGGACTGGGAGCTTGTGATTCGCCGATGTTTCCCAGTGAACTGCAGGCCGTTACGTGGGAGGAAAATGGCTTCTGTGGGAGAATCAAAGTAACGTTCCATCATCATTATTATTGTTTTGCTTAGATGAAGCTCCTGACAATTTTACACATCTAAAAAGAAATACTACTATTGAGGACAGCCAAGTCAAGGCACTCTAGTTGTGGGTTCAACAGCGAGACCTCTCTCTCTCTTTTTTTAGTTCTGTGGTCATGTACTTTAAAAACCAAGCAGAAGAACAGTGAACTCAAGCATGTGTAAACATGTTTATATAACCACAGGGAAAATGCTTTCCACAGGTGCCGCTAGATGTTAAACAGATAAACCAATATCACTTGTGAAGACTGAAGTGCGTGGAAAGTTGTTGCATCCCAAGGCTCATTTTATACGCAAAAATCATACTTTCGTTAGAGAATAACATCACCTTTGTTTTGCAGCTGTGAACGATTTCATATTTGGGCCGCTTTCCCAATCAGCAGCAGCAAAAAAAAAAAAAGGCAAACTGTTATTTTTATGAATTTATTGTATCAATCTGAATGCTGAGACACATGAGAATAAAAGCAGAGACCCCTGAGGTCTGCAGGTAGGCATGACTGCCCAACTATCTATCCATCCATCCATCTTCCACACTTGCCTGCCCTGTGCAGGCTTGCCGGGATCCAGAGCCTATCGCAGAAGCTATGGACGCAACACAGGGAATAACCCAGGATGGGGCACCAATCCATCACAGGGCACACACACCATTCACATACATTCATACCAACCCTTATGTCAAATATTTATATCTAGCAAAGGAAAAGGAAGAATGTCTAGTTTTGAATCTGTAGCTCAGGCAAAAAAAAAAAAATGAGAAAAAACACTAACATGCTTCATAGATGGATCCAGCTTACAGTCCAGATCTCTCCAGTTCCAGGTCATTAAAAACACAGCATCAGTCTACGATTATGTATAATTGGCTGGAACATCAGTAGTCTTGTGCTATAAATAACACAATAGATATATTTTGAATACACTGCTTGTTCTAACTTCAGAGACATTCTGTCTTTTTTCAGTGAATGGAAATGCAGCAAGAAACGTGACCTTCTGAGTTAGTTGCTTCATGAATCTTTCACATGGAAGCATAAACTCCTCCTGAAGCTCTCCGTAACTCAGACAGCCTTATGTCCTGAGTTTCTCATATATTTGTACAGGTATTTTGTCTCTGGATGACATAACATTATTTTTAGTCTGTTACTGAACCATTTTGTCAAATATAGTTTTTTTTAAATGTTTTCTATCAGAAACTAAATCTGTTACTTCAATTCAACATAACATTACTTTTAGTTTGTTACTGAACCATTTTGTCAGATGTAGTGTTTTTTGCTTTTTTTTTTCCCAAGTTATCTATCGGAAGTGTAACCTGTTACTTCAATTGTTCCAAATTCTTTTGCAGTCCAGAGTCATGGGTGAAACCTGTTGCAGTTCACTTGAAAGATCCATCTTATAATACACTATAATTCTTATGCATATTCACAGACATGTCCACAAGCACACTGTAAGCTATACATATGCATTTCTATACTGTTTTATGTAGATTGGTATGCTCAGGACGTGGTACCACATGACCTTGCGGTAGACACAGTTTATATATATATATATATACATATTATATAATGCACTATATGGAGTGTGAGTGCATAGAAACAGTGCACTAGAGGTGTGCAGGCAGAGAGCAATGACGGCCATGTTTGCTTTGTACACAGAGATGGGACTCAGACACAGACATAATCTTGTCTTGCTGTCTGTAGGATTGTTTTAAGAAGCAGTTCTTACTGGATGATTAATTCTGCTCGTAATACAAAGTATTATCAGAAGGCCGGCCACAAAAGGGACAGAGTGTTGTAATTCCTGATGCCATGATTCCTTATTTTTCTGCACAGGGTATGGAATCATCAAGGGGCATTTTACACTCTGAGATTTTGCATAATAAAGCAGAAGAAGTGAATATATATACATATGCATATTCATACACACACACACACACACACACACACATATATATATATATATATATATATATATATATATATATATATATATATATATATATATATATATTTATACATACATAGACATATATGCATATATATACAGACATACATATGAAATCTCTGCTGGTTCTGCTTTCAGATGCTAAAATACTTTGTATCATTATTGTATCCATAGTAAATCATAGTAGCAGTAGTACTGTAGTTATTCTTGCAAATTAATCAGTGTGAGAAAACTGGCATTGCATGTACTTAATTTTATTATTATTGTCCATCAATACATTCTTTATTTAGTGAGTCCTCCATTGGTGCTGAATTATCCTCCCAAATGCGTACTCCACAGGCCAGGACGCCCCCCCCCACCCCCCCCCCCCCAGGCCTCTCCACGCAGCCTTATTTCTGCTGTAGGACACTGAAGGACGCTGCCGATTCAATCCAACTCTTGTATATTCCCTGGAAACCAATCAGGGGGAGCTGAGAATAATGATTCCCATCTACTTCCATGATTCATTTTATTTTGTTCCATATTTTTGCTCTCTTTTGAGTCATGGAGAAAGACTTTAAGATGGGTTCCAGCATAAAATCAATGTTCCATTAAAATTTAATGATCAGCAATAGCTTAATAGCATTCGAACAGATGCCCCAGCAATAGTGTGCTGTGTGTTTCACTGACTCTTATGCAATAATATATTGCTGCGCGTGCGTGCGTGTCTGTGCGTGTGTGTCTGTGCGTGTGTGTGACGCTTTTGCTACTGTCATGCATCACATTGGATTCTGTCTCAGGCATGTCGACTGTGCTGCGGCAATAAACAAAAACAGTTCACAACCGGCATCTCCATATGATACCAGATGGATTATGTGAGTATTTCTCTGTTACCTGTGAGCTGGGAAACTGACCACTCACTGTCCCAAAGTCTTATACGCCCTTAAACACAGCTCAGATGTAATCGCATGCAGACTGTGACAGCAACAGACAGAAACTGTAGAGAGCAATGATTCAAAACGCCTTCTATAACAAAAACCTCTTTCATCTTCTGCATGTCAAACATCAGTAACTTGGTGTTCAGAATATTTTCTTCCTTTAAAATTAAATAAAAGTACACCAATGTACATATAGCTGATCAGCCTCAGTTTTTCCAGTGTATAGTACAAAAGTTTGTCAGAATAACGACACATGGTTTGCTTGTGCTATTGTATTTTATTACCATTATTATCATCATCATCATCATTAAATGTAGCAGAAAACAGAAATCAAAACACCCTCCTGCAATCATGGCTTAAGTTTTGTCACCCTTGGCGGAAATAGAGAGAGAGATAGAGAGGATGCGACAAAGGAGGAACTGAGAGTCTATAGTTTTGGGAAACCGTATGGAAGGACACAAGCAGTCCGCCATATGCTGAAGGCTTTTGTTATGGAAATCGTACTTTTTTGGCACTTTTCATCGTTGCGCAGACGAGCTGGGCACATATACAAAGGAAAGCAGACTTTAAAAAAATAGGAGGGGAGGGGGAGAAAAGGAACAGAAGCAGAGTTCCCAGAATGCACAGAGTCACGCGACTGATGTGACCTGTTGACGGTATCGGCGGCCCGCGGGCGCTTTTTAAGCATGAGAACACGTGTCCCTGATTTGCATTGTCACCCAGACTGCAACTGGTACCTGTATATTTATTTGAATCGCAAAAATAATAATTATAATAATTTTTAAAAAAGAAACGACAAAACAAGGGAAAAGAAATTTTACATGCATCGTCATATTATTGCTGTTGTGTATATACATATATGTACAAGGCAGATTTAAAGAGGAACAACGTTTCCTGTAGAATCATCTCTGAGGCACCTGATATCAGCACTCAGAACCTAAACACGCAACAGGTTTTGATCGGTTCTTGTTTAAAAAAATCTCATTTTATCCTCCATTTCTGCTGTTGAAGTGTTTTTGCCCGTCCGCTATAAAAACAATCCTTTTTGTAAAATACAGGCCTCTTATGTATTGCTTTTTTAAAAGAAGATGCACGTATACATTTACATCCTCCTTAATAAAAATGAGAGACTGAAGCAAGTCTGGACATTTTTCGAAGTATATTGATATCAGTACGTTTAACACATTTTGGTTTTGTACATCTGGGAAGCACAGCTCAAGTATCTGTCCGTTTTTAAACAGTAGTTTAGGTTTCTCTGAATTATTTAACGGGTGCGTTTTAAAGGATGTGTTTCACTGTGATCCACGTTTTAAAAAGCACACTGTCCAAGCTCTCATATCGATTCGGATTAACTAATCCGCTCTGAAATTCGATTCGTTTTACAAAACCAGATTTTTTTCCTAACCGAGCACCTGGCTACGACGGATCACTAGCCGACAATGAAAGTAGAGTTAAACGGAGGAGGTCATAGATTCGTGGTGATGGGGAGGAATGGGGCGGCGGCTCATAAGCATTCCCGGCGGATTTGGGAAGCCATTAGCGGGATTGTGTCATCTATTAGAATATGCAACGAGCTGACGGTGCATTTGCCCGCCGCCACTCGACCTTCTCTTGGAGGTCGCCGGCTCACTCAATTACTCTCCGTCCGCGGTTAGTCCTCCAGAAACGCCGACACCTTCCCCGCCTCCTCCTGTCACTGCATGCCTGCTTCGCGGTGCGTCCACGTCATCCGGCCGTGCATTGAAATCATGTTGCCCAATATTCGCCTACGTCTAAGGATTTTCGCGTGTAATCTAAAAGGATCATTACTCAAGGGCATTCATTCCAGCTGCCGTATCATCAGTATGAAATACAAGAAGGTTTTGTTCATTTTAGGTGAAATTAAACACAACCACACATAGGCCTAACTGCTTTATAAATTCTGACCACTGGTCAGCAAACCGTAGAAATGTAATTATTTTGTGTGATTGAAATGTTTGGTTGAATATGTAATATTGAAACAGCATTAAATTAACGAATTATTTAAGAATGACAGTTATTTAACGTATAATTGCTACACGGCTGCAATTTATCCTCCCTTTCGATGAATGAATGAATCAGTCCATCACATAAGCAGTTATAGTCACATTTTGTCAATATTTTCGTAGACAGGCAAGTTAAATTTTCAGTAAACAATCCAGATAAACGTTTCCATCGGATAGGTCTAGCTAGAAGCTTGTTTTTTCATTAATTTCCTTCATTTTCAGCCTCTTCTTCACTAAGCTGATCGACTGCAGTCTTCCCGCCACCAGCAGCCCGGATTAGCGGGCTCAGCACCGCTTGTTCTGTGTTAAAATGTAGGTACCTTAAGCAGAAATACCCGAGCTCACGGCTGAAGTGGCTCTAGTGGAAAGTGTGTTATCGAGTCGACAATCTACATCCCCCGACTGAATAATTAATTCCCTGAGTTGCCCAAAGGATTCGTTTAATTTTTAAACTTGTTTTCTGACTGCGAGAGTGCAAGCAGCTACATCGTGTAATTGTTTTTCTCAGCAATCTGTGATGTGGTAGCCTGTGCATCGGGACGAAGCTACATTTTCAATTTAATTGGCGAAAAATTCATATTATATCCTTGCATAATCCATTGAAACACCGACTATAACTATTGCCTGTCCGCGGACCACCTTTTCCGTTCGCCAAGCCCTTCGATCTATGCAGGTTCAAGTGATTTTACTACATTACTACGTTTTTCTTAAAGGCGATTCGGCATGTAAAGGAAGCACTTTAAGTTAACTGGCGATTATTCAATTTTTTGTGTTTTCATACAGATTTATAACTTGCATCCTATTGGATTACTTAATGAGAAACGAGAACCATTGCTATTTTCTGAAGTTTAACATTCATGCCTTCCTTTAAATAAAATTCATAATTCAAAATAAAATATGAAAATGGTATCAGGCCTGAATTTAGAACACCACAACAGACCCACGCAGTCATTACACAACCAGATACCACCCCGGTTATTGCACTTGTAATTATTGCGTAATTAGTAAAGCGTGAATGGAAAGGTTTGATTAGTCGTTTATTCTGAACGCTAACCAATCTGTTTGGGGGGAAACAACAGGATGGAGGATTCTTCTCTTATATTTTCGTTTTCATTTGCAATTTATTGCCCGCTAACGTCTGCAAAACAGGACAAGAGTGATTTTACAAATCAGTCCCCGCACCAATGAACTTATTGCCCATGAAACAAATACAATTTCGTCAATTTTCATCCGAGTACTATGACATTGTACATTGTTCCTCTTTAATACTAAAAGTCCTATGGACTCTCTACAGTTTGTCATGCATATAAACAATATTCTTTGAAGATCAGCAGCATCTTACAAGGTCATTTTGTTCAATGGCAATACATAATACACATATAAATATATAAACGGACAAATAAATAAATAATCGAATAAATAAACAAATAAATAGATAAATAAATAAATAAATAACATGCTACACAAATGATGTTATTCATAAAAGATGGCGAGCGCTTTCAGCTACTTAAACGTGACAAACCTATATAGAAGCATATGCTTTGTAACTGAGGGTCCACTCGAAAAGTAAACGATGAGGTAATGCAGGGGGTTGGGGAAAAGTGCCCCGATCGATGGGATCGGGACGCCGGCTCTGTGCTGAAGACCCGAGGGAACCACAGCATTAAAACACTTAAACAGGAAGATCTGAAGAGGTTTACACGACGGAAAGAGTCGCCAACTTGCTATTCAGCTGTTTCAACGGCGTTTTCTTGTTTTGCTTTGGCGCTTATAGATATTGCTTCAGTATATCGTTATGCAATTATTACTATGCAATATGCTTATTGGTTATTCGCAGCTCTTTAACATCGACAGAAGTGTTTCAAATGACTAGCGTTACATTTCTCTCTTACTAGCCGATTGTATGCACTCAAATTGCTTGGATTGTTGCTCCTGGGGACACAATGAACCTGGGAAAAAGCTATTTGACATTATTTGATTCTTACACGGATATCCAATTCTTCAAACCACACAGTCATTCTGAATAATCTAGAGTCGTATTTTAACCATGTCCAAGCGTCCACTTCCCGGGACGCTGATTTTGTTCAAAATTAAGACTTAAAATGAAATCCTTCGAAACCCGCAGTTACAAAGATTCAGATTTTTGACACGAAATCAGGGTATGATTGGCACAATAAATAAATAATACTCAGAAATGGCAATTATAAAGACAATAGAAAAAATAATACTCATTGAATTAAATATTTGTGTGACACAAAGTATTAGTCTTAGCGTTAAATGGCCTTTTCTTTCTTTTTTGCAAATACTGTCAGTCCGATATTCACATTTTCTAAAAAAGATTTTTTTGTTGGCTGTTGCAAAAGAATTCAATTCTTAGCAAAAAAAAAGCAGCATAAAAATACAAGAGGTCAATTTTTTTGTTCTAGAAAAGAAAAAAAAAACACTGGCTGTCCTTTACGTATATTTTTTTTCAATTTTCTCCACATTATTTGCTATAAAATATCAGGAATCTAAATATTATTAGTATTATTATTAATATTATAGTAATTGATAAAAATTCACATGCGAGGCCTCATAAATAATTACGTGTTTGCGTGTGTGTTTGTATGTGTGCACGTGTGTGCGCGTGCGCACGCGTTTTGTGCGCGTGTGTAGGTGTGTGTGGGTGTGTAGCAGTTGTTCCAAAAAAATCCAGCATCTTTTGTCATCTTTGTTCATATTCTTATTACTGTTTTTTTTTGTCAACTTAATCTCAGTGAAAATATTGCTTTCTAAAAAAGTAGAGAGGGGAAGAATAAAAGGCATGGAGGATAGAGAGAGAAGGAGAGGACAGAGAGGAGAGACAGGGATTTCGCTCGTTCCCCCGGCTAGTTCTCGGAGCCGGAGTCGTCTTCGTCCGCCGAGCCCTTGAAGCAGGCTGACTCGTAGTGCTTGTTCAGGTAGGACTTGAGCGCGAAGGTCTTATTGCAGCGCTTGCAGCGGTAGTGCTTGAAAGCAGAGTGCGTCTGCATGTGAGCACGGAGGTTGGAGCGGTCGGCGAAGGCCTTGCCGCAGTGGGCGCAGGCGAAAGGCTTTTCGCCTGTGTGGGATCGCATGTGGCCCTGCAACAGCCAGGGTCGACTGAAGGCCTTGCTGCACACGCCGCACTTGTGCTTCAGGTCGTGGGTGAGGATGTGCATGGCCAACGCCGGCATGGACACGTACACCTTGCTACAGGTGGGACACTTGCGTGCCATCTTGCTGTCAAGGCTGCGGTGGGTCTGCTTGTGCCGGCTCAGGTTGGATGAGGTGGCATACGTCTTGCCGCACTCGTTGCACGTGTGCCGTGCCGTCCCGCTGCTCGCACCTGTATCCCGGGCCTCGCTGGTGCTCCCTAGGCTTCGCCCACCTCCCCCGCGGGCCTCGCCGTCTCCCTTCCTCCGCGAGCGTCCGTCTGAGATGAAGAAGGCGTCCATGGTGTAGCCCTCAGTTAGGGCCTCGGCCTCCCCGCTCAGGAAGCCGCTGCCTGTCATGCCCGACTGCGGGCTGTCCGGATGCTCCATGTCGTGGTCGCAGTACTCCTCCCCCCCACCACCGCCGCTCACCTGAGTGTAGATGGGCTCTGAGACAGCTGAGGCCAGCTTGAGCTCCATCTTCTTCTCGCTCTGGTACACAGCAGGTGTGATGTAGTCCTGGATGTAGCCTGGAATGTGGGGGAACAAAAAGAGTGGGAGTGAGCCAATGGAGATCTGTTCCGAATGCACCGCAAAGTGATGCATTTTTGTCTTAATCAAAGCCGGGATTCATTTATAACTCAGGCCTGGACTGGGTCGGTAAGGTGCCATGCTTCTCTGAAGCTGTTTTGAAGATTACCCATAATCCTCCTGTTTGTGTCTGTCTGTCATGCTCACGCACACCTCAGTGCTCTGCGACAGGTGTCTGCCTTCTCAGTTTGATTAGCGCCTGCATTTTAAAAATGCGAGAAAAACGGCGCAGGGTCATTCACATCGTCTGCTCCAGTCGCACGGGAGACGCGTGGGACGAAAATGGGTGAAGGAGGGTGCTGTCTTAATTAAGAGAGATCCATCACCCCCCCCCCCATACTTTGGATTGATTTGTCCGACAGCCCCTGATTAGATTTTCACAGGAAAATATGCGAGCAGTGGCTGGAACCTGTTACGCCCACACAGCAGAGCACCGTCTGCCCCGTCGATACACGTGCAGCCATCCGGGTACCCTACATGTTAAACGGCACAGACATCAGAGCCTCAGACTGCATTACACTCATTTTGATATGTCTCTCTTCTCCTCAGACATTGTAAAAAAAAAAAAAAAAACCATCAATGCAGAAAACAGATCAGGGATCCCTAGGAGTAGTTTCTGGGCAGGGCGGCCCCCCGTGAGTAGTGATAATGATTAGACAGCACTTAAGGGAACCGGTCGAAGCCTTTTTACATCACGGCCCCCGGATGAAGACGCGTCAGATTTCCAGAAGATTTCCAAAACGTCGTGGTCAGAGGCCTTCTTAGAATATTGTGGAGCAATTAATGGTGGGGTTGGGGGGGGAGCTTGAGGCTCACTAAATAGCAGACATAGGATTTGCGTGAGAGTTGTTAGTGCACAAAGCCCAACAGATACATAACACCGGTAATACCTGCTGCGTCGAACAGGTAAATGTGCTTTCTGGTAAGACAAAGCTCAGCTGAACCACAATTTTGCAATTAGCTGAAAGTCTGTTAATTCAAAATTCCGACATTTCACTTTGGGGGGGGCGTCCAGGACTCCAGCGCCATAACGTGTCAACATACGCATTTTACGCCGATCACGTCAATGTCCTGACATCTAAAACTCCAAGCCCGTTCCTTGTACCCTGAATCGGGACAATCTCTTCTCAGCGTCTCCTGAATGTCACAGGGTGTTGAGATGCCGCAAGCCACAATTGTCCGGCTTTCCATGCATCAGCAGATGTGTGCCGTTGCTATTTATAGCCAATAACTGTCAGTCATGTTATGTAATACTAAAAAAAATAATCTACTTAGTATGAAACTGTGACATATCTGACCTGTTGCTATGGCTAGTGTAAGTTAGATGTTCCTGTCTAAGACAAACCTATATTAAGAATAGCCTTGCTGGAAAAATGTATGTATATATCTTTGTTGTTATGCCACTAGTATACAGAGGAAGATATATAGCATTTAAAACTGTATCTTTTTTTTTTGTTCACTGCTCACTGCAAACACCAAGTACTTGATAAAGAATTATGTCACCTGAAGTCTCAGTCATGTCTAAAATTTCCTGTGCTGATATGGTAATTAAAAATGGTGACTTTTATGAACTGCAGAACAAAATGCGGGGAAAATGCAGGCAATGTGGGTGCTGGGTACCATGGGGGGGGCAGTGTCTTGTGATTAAATTCGCGAGCGTCCATGAATTGTTTTTTTTTCTTTTGTCTGAGTCTGATTTTTCCCACCTTCTAGCCAGGGTGCAGGAACGACGTAAAGAGTCGTCAGCTAACTTGAGGATAAAATTACAGAGAGTGTCAGAGTCTGCCAAAAACAGCAAGTGCTCTCATCTGAAAAAAATATTAAGCAACCCCTAAGGAAATCACCGACATAATAGATTCACACTGGGCTGGATGAAAATATTCCCGTGTTTAAGCGTTATATGTTATCCACGTTTTGTCACCGTTGAAAAATATGAAAGAAAAATCTGCAAGGAATGTACAATTTGAAGATTCTCTACTGTAAGGGGCAGTTAAACTTTGAGAAACAGGCCCTGCTGACCGACGACTTATTTTAATTGAAATTTTGCACCTCTGAAGTCATTGACTGAAAAAGGGAATCTGCTCTCACAATGGAAGCAGAAATATTATTGACCAAAATTCTGAGGTGATACTTGATTATTTTATTGTGCTTCTGTCTACATGATGAATTTAAATCAATAAACTTTTTACCAAAACCTAACTCTTACTAAGGACTGGAACTCTAAAATTTCAGTTAATTGTTTGTTTATACATTTTTAGCTACTTGATTGCGTATTGACTGCTCCACACTCACGGTAAATACAGTTCCTGGCGGGATTTAATTTGTTTGTTAATTCTTTAAAGGATTAAGCCATGATGCAGCAGCTGAATTTCTATGAAAAAGTGAAAGAGCAGCTTGATGGGAGCATTTCAGCGGTGAGGACACTTTGAGAGTCCACTGTGCCGCTCGACACCCCCATTTGATTCCTGGTTGCGTCGTGTCTTGCATTGGCTCAAAAGGTCTTTGCTGAATCTGGTGAGAAATAAATCTGGCCACAGTTTCGCTTCGCGGAACATTCCGGCGGAGCCGCGGACGGTGTGACAGCAGAAACAGAGCCCTTTCGGGGGGCGCCGCACGCGGCAAGAGGCGGTAATTAAGTATCGATGGCTTTTTAATGAAATTCAAAGTTTTGCACCGATCAATAGGCCATGGGCCGTGAAATAGTGCTACTGTTTTCATGGACCATGGGGAAAGCAGTTTTTTTTTGGGGGGGGGGGGGGGGGAGCTTAGGGGGTGGGATGTCAGGGGAGGAATTTTGCATTTACGTGGGTGCCGCATGATGACACTGGGTGGTGGTGGGGGGGCAAAAAAGCAACATCGGAAGGGAAAGTGAAAAAGCTAAGCCTTAAAGATTCAGCATTGTTCTTTTGGGGGGGGGGGGGGGGTGGTATTGGGAGGGGCTTAAGCGTGATCCGCCTGCCAAGGCAAGCCTGCTGAAGAGGCTTAAAGAACTGGGTCATTAGACAAGCAATTAAAGTATTCCTAATGTACCCCTCCTTCCCCTCTGCAGCTTACAGACCAGCTCAGCTCAGTAGTAAAGCGCTAAAGGTGGTAACGTCAACCGCGAGTTCGCCATGGTGAGGGATCCGTGGGGCCGTGTCGCCTGTTGACTGTCTGCCTGCGGCGGGGTTCTGTCTATGACATCTGCGAGACTACGTGAGGCTCCGCCCCCCCACTGAGACTGGCTCTGTGACAGGCGAGCAGGATGCAAATAGATGCACTCGCTAAAAACCGCGCATTTTCTTAATAACTGCACCTAAAATTATATCGCTCAGATTGCGGGAATACAGACGATGACCTCTGCATATCTGCTGTTCTTTTATTTGCCTTCATAGCTGTTTTACGGAATGGAGCAAAACCATAGGAGAAAAGTGTTATTCCGGAAAACATGTACCGTGCATTGAAATAATATTTGCTAGTAAAAATAACTATTCGTAATGAAATAGGTGAATATTTTCAACCCAGAGTAACACATACTACTAGAGACCAAGGATATATATTTGAGATTACTGTTATTACGTTAAAAGTAGTAATATAATGTTTTTCTGGTTAAATATTTTTCTGCGTAATGGTATAAAATCTCCCTGCTGAATGAGATCTAGGCTCAGACGTTTGAAGGCCTACGTTGATGTAACAAGTGTCATTCACCGATCAGCAAGGTCAGACAAAGACTCTATTGTTACTCTCCACCTCGTCCCTCTCCCCCTGGTCCCCGGAGTCGCGGCTTGGTGACCTCGGCGCTTTTTTAAACCCAGCCCATCAATGTTAGAGGATCTAAACGCCCTTGTCTTGGAAGCAGTCCACGGCCTGCCCCCCCTCGTTATCCGGCGGGGGCGTGCGGACAATCGAGTGGTGCCAGAGAGAGAGAGAGAGAGAGAGAGAGTGAGAGAGAGAGAGATGTTTACACATGCCAGTAATGCTGAGGCAGTGGATTTCCTTCTTGGTTGGGTGATGGGGGGAGGGAATTAAGGGGGGGGGGGCATCAATATAATCAACAGGGCCACCGATTTTATCACCCACGGTTTGTTTACAAATAAGTTTTGCCCCTATGTTGTTTTGGTTTCCCCGAAAGACAGATCCATGCTTCCGGACGGCCGCCTATGGATGGTGATGCAGAGCGTGACGCGGGGGATGTAACGTTCTGGGACTCCAGGTTTTGTTTTTGTTGGGAAGGAGGGAACAATGGTGGCTAAAGGGGATCCCTGAAAAGCGAGACCCCAGCAGGAGGAAACTTTCCATCCCAGCTCCGCTAGTCACAGACACGTTGTCCAGGCTGTTCCTTTGTCTCCTTTTACAGAGGCGTTAAGAGTCATAGCCATCGGTCCGCAAAGACTTTTTCTTATCAAAATAACTCCAACTAATCAGGCTACTCGGGGCAAACATTCAAGAAAAAATATATATAACACAATAAATACTTCCAAATAATATAGACAATTTCTAGACAATATAAATACTGATACTCTGGTCCAGTGATGACACAATCACCCAATTCCACTATAGTTGTATTTCGCAAATGTAAAAGCGCATCGATAAAAAGCAGACCTGCGGAGAGATTTGTGGCTAATGTGATTGTATAACAGGTGGAGGGTCTCGCATTGAGCCGTGCGCTACGACGCTCCCTGTGTATCGCACACACATGCATGACAAAGGGACAGGGACATCTGGCATGCTTAGCCCTGGGACCCAACAGGCACAGAGCAGAGCTCAGGACCTGGGATTTGGGGGTCTAACCCGAAATGTTAGCTTCTGCATTTCAGGCGCTGTGGCTTTGTCCCCTTTATGGCCTGCTGACGTGTTCAGGCTGCTCAGGCTCTCAACATCCTTTGTGTTTTTCCTTTTTTGCATGAGAGGAGGCTGTGAAGGTTTTTTTCCCCTGGACCAGTGTGCAGCTATGTGGCGTTTCCTTGTGCTTACTGTAAAAGCTGGGGGTTGGGGGGGGAGTGGGGGGGGGGGTCATGTGACTGGCGCCGATGCTGCCGCGGCCGCTCTCTCCTCCCCGTCTCCTTCTGCCGTCCCCCCCCCCCCCACCCCGATCACACTGTACATCAACATTTCCTGTGGTGTGGGCTTGAATGACTGAAATTCTACCCCAAGTGTATTTCAAACACCCGGAAGGATGAGAAGATATGGTCGATGGTCAGGGTGGGGGGGGGGGGGGACTGAGGTGGTGGTTTGCGGGGGTGAGGGGGTAGGTTGGACTATGATGAAAACTCAAGGGCAGTAAGAGCTAAGGACAAACGCATCGCGCCTCAACGGCCCTCTGTCTCCAGGAATGCAAGCTCACACAAAGGCGCTAAAAAAATAAAAAGAAGCAAGAGGAACAGGCGGAATGGGGCGGCTCGGAGCGGCTCAGAGCGGCTCGGAGCGCGAATAGCGTGCGGGAGGTGGGCACGTCCGCAGCGGAGAGCCGCAGCCCGGCCACATGCTCAAGCTCATTGCTGTGCTGTGACCTGGATTGTTTGCGCATCATCGGAGACAAAAAACAAAAGTCTGCGAGCCTATTTTCTTTGGGGGGGGTGGGGGGGGTGCAGGAGGGATTATTTAGGATACCAATGCAGCGACATCCGGCTTTATGTAACATCTGTTTTTATTCTAGCCATAACCAGAAGGTCATTCTTTAATAATACTCATACATGAAACATATGACATGGCCAGCTGAACATCTATCTATCTATCTGTCTATCTATCTATCTATCTATCTATCTATCTATCTATCTATCTATCTGTTTCTCGATTTACATAACATATCTTAATATTTATATATGAAACAAAAGATATGTGTTATTTTCATGATTTTTAGTTTTCTTTTTGCACGCTGACCAGTTCTGATCTGAAAAGGAACCTCATGGCAGAGGGACAGTCCTGGAAACCCGGACGGACGCGAGAGGAGACCTGCCCACTCACCATTCTCACTGAGCCGGACGCCCAGGCTCGTCACAGAGTCCGTGATGGAGCGTGCGAAAGTGTACGAGTCGTCCAGATGGTGGTGGTAGGGGTTGGAGGCGGCCACGGCCGACGAGGAGAAATCGTCGAGCTTGATCTTCTTCACCAAAAACGAGCGCGGCATGTTTCAGCGGGTTGGTGAGGCAAGCCCAGGAAACGCACATGAAAGACGGAGAGCAGCGGAACCCGGATCGACGAAGTGAGACAGTGCGGCGGTAATCCGTATGCAACTTTAGGAAGAAAAAAAACACAGCCTCCCCCCCAAAAAAAAAACAGGAATAAAAAAGGCAACCACAAAAAAAATAAAAAAAGATGACCAGCAGCGTTACGTGGCTTGGCTCCCTGTCTTTGAACGGATCTTGTTCAGCACTGGATAGCTCCTGTGGTGTGGTAGGCGAGAGGGATGGGAAGGAGGAGAGAAAGAGAGAGACAGAGGGAGAGAGAGAGAGAGGGGGAGAGAGAGAGCGTCAGACTAGCTGAGATCAGCAATCACGCTCCCCTTTATATGGGCTATGGGCGCTGAGATCAGGTGGTGATTCGAAAGGGAGCCGCTTAGCTTTAATCCATCAAATGTCTTCAGGGAGACACATCAAATTACTACTGAACCGTCTGTGCATCCAAACAGACATAGGAGAGAGAATACGGCCAGACCCCCGCCCCCCCCCCCCCCCCCCCGCCCCGCACTCCCCCCAGGGCCCCTCCCCCTTTCATCCCACCTCTTTCTCCATTGCACTGAGCGAAAGAAAAGGCAGGCGGGCAGACAATGGATGCGAGTAGATGGAACCCCATTCAGTATCCTGTCCCCCATTGTTTTCCGATGAAGTAGCACAGTTTATGTTGCCTTGTAACCGCGGTGACACTTTCCGACAGAAGCATCGCTCACTCTCTCTGTCTGTGGTTTGGCAAGCCGCCCCCCCCCCCCCGCCCCAAACCCAACCCAAACCCGACTTATCTGTTACTGTAAAGACAGGCATGGGGTCAGCACAGTTTCTTTAGCGTGAGAGTCGTCTTCAGGCAGGCACGCCACCCCCAGGCTAGCTGGGCCCTCCAAATTAATCGTAAGCGACGGATATGAGCCGGACCAGTGTGGCTAAATGAATCTGATCGCTGTGATTAAGGCTAATTCGCTGTAAATGTTTTCATTTTCACAGTAACGCGCAGGTATCGGAACAAGCTGTTCCTCATATCGCCATACGGACTGAAGCACGTAACGTTATACAGTACAGGCCAGTTTGATTATTTAAACGTCAAAGCAAATACTGTTAAAATTTCAGCTGAATGTATTTCTAAGAAGCATTTTATTTTATCATACTTTGACCTGAATAATTTCTTCGAAGATGGGTGGAATTTCATTTGTATCTGCTTCAAAAAACAAAAACATGCTAAAAATAATGTATTTTATTCCAGTGTAATATCCACAGAGATATACCTCAGGAATGAATATGCACTCTGGAAGGTACAAACTTGAACGATCCTACAAATTGCTGTTTAATTAACCACTAATTAAATTATAGGAAGAATATTTTTCCATTCATGTGAATTTGAGCGTACATATTAAAAGTCTCACAACTGGCAATTTAATTTTTGCTTGTTTTAACTCCAAACTGTTCCCCGAGGCTATGTTATTGGAAAGCCAGGAATGAAAAGGCAGGGTGCAGATGTTTACGACTGACATGTGGCATTGTTAATCCCTACGGGTTAAGTGAACTGACACCATGCTTTTAAGTCAACAAAAGAATTTATGGCGCTGAATTGCTCAGCCGGGGCTACGCTATATAATTCAGAATTATACCAAATGTTGTTTGTTTGAAAACCACGTGTTGCCCCTGGCTCAGTCCCTGTGTAAACCTGTTGCAGAAAACATACAATAGCTGCATGAAACTGACAAGATGGGAACGTATTAGATTTCCGGGTCTCTTTGGCTGGATTAAGGACTCGTTTTGATCCTGATGCTGACCTTAGGTGCTGCTAATTATTGGACACTAATCTGAAAATACGTGGGGGAAAATACAGACACGCTTTGTACTAAAAACCCAAAAAACATAAAGCAGATCTTGCAGAGGAGAGCGTAAAACATGTGTGGATGTAACCATAAATCTATCCAGGATAACAATGGTGTGTTTCTTCACGGTGCTGATGCAGGTCTCTTTAGCTGTTTATAGCGGAGTCCCAGCAGCATGCAGTGTATCTGGGGCCTTTGTGCTGCGTTGCCTTTACCTGCTGGTCTAATTCTGATTGTAATGCTATGACATCAGGTCGTCTGTCATCTCTCAGGCACCTGTAGGTTCTGATTAAATGCAGCGGACAGGAGCAGCTCCGGGCGAATCCGCAGAAACTCGATGGGCTCGTGCCTCGGCCCAGTGGCACCAGTGAAGGCCCTTTTCTCAGTGTTTGAATTGAATGTGATGAATTTGATGTTTGATGAATTCAGTCCCCTACACATCCCTCACACAACATACATGAATACAATGTGAGGTCTTTATTAATGAAAGAAAGAATGTTTAAAATAAAACAGAAATATACAACAGAATTTTAATTCAGAATCCTTATTTATTTATTTTCGTGGATTTGATGGATTTTTCATTAATATTCAATTTAAAATATAAAATATTTTTTAAATAGATAAAGAGGAGCACGAGGTTTAGTATGTTTGTGCCTGGCTGTGCCTTAAGAAAAGTTTAATGTTTAGAAAGGAGATTTGGGCCTAGCATGGCCCGTGAGTATCATACGGGGGTCGTTTCAATGCAAACTGCTTCGCCAGACAAAAGCAGAGTCACCCACTGTGCTTGGATTTTACCCAGCCGCTCTCTGGTGCTTTGTTAAACTTGCCCAGGCTGGGAACCCGTGCTGCTTTTGTAGAGAGATAAAGGCTTACCTTAGAGCCTGGGATGAGCCTCCCCAGCAGAGTATTGAGCCTGCCGATTGATTCCCGACACATTTAGATTCGCTCTTTATTAAAGCTACCTGCTTGGTGCGAGAGCCCATCGTCGTGTAGCATCAGAATCGGAGCCAATCTGTGGATAGATCTGTGGGCCGGTAATCCGTCCGTCCTGTCGGTAAAATACGGTAATGCCGACATTGGCATCATCGTCTCTGGCCTCGGTATCGGAAACGTGGAACAACGGCGTGATATTATTTTTATTTTTGTTTGCGTCGCTTAATACAACCTGCAGTGTCTCACAGTGTCACGTGTTCATTGCAAAGGTCATATCGCCGTCGCTGCTTATGAGACGTGTTCCTCGCCAACAGCCTTAGCCCCTGGCCCCTTGTATCCCCCCCCCCCCCCAACCCCGTGTATCAGGTTTCATCGGCACAGACGCCACGAACAAGCCTGAGTTTCACCTTTAAGGTGATCCTGCTCAATGTCAATGCCTGTCAGCAGGATGTGGGCACTGGAGCTCAGGGTGGGGTGGGGGGGGGGGGGGCAGCTGAAGCAGACCTGACGGCTTCGCTTTGTGTTTTTTCCTGCCTCAGCACCTCCATCTCTACGGGGAGGGAACCATTTGCGATCGCTTGACCCCAGCACCAGTAATGGGGGCCGTTTTCATCCACACGGTGCTTCAGGAGCATGCAGCAGCTTTGGCAGACGCTCCACCACAGGCCAAAGAGGGAATTGTCACAAATTAACATATTGTAATTAACAGATTTGTCCATTTTTAAGTAATTTTGTCATCTTTGGTGAATACGTTTTCAGTCCATACATATTCAATTTTGTTTTTATATACCACACATCCGGCATAATTTCCCCAAAGCACTTATCAAAGCTAACGATAAAGTAACATCATTATAGAAGCAATTAATGTCATATAATAGTGAAAGTACATCCATCCATCTTCCACAAGTGCTTATCTGGTACTGGGTTGCAGTGATCCTGGTGCCTGTCGCAGGAAACACAGGACGCACGACAACAACGGAGCACCCTGGAGGGGATGCCAGGCCGCCACAGGGCACACAGGTAAAGCGCGTAGCTGTAAATATCAAAAGTATTTGATGGAGAAGCTCTGGGGGGGAGGGGGCACAATGGGGGCTTTATCTGGGTTGGGGGGGGGGTGGAACTGGCTTTAATAAGACAATGGAAGGAAGAAAAACAGGAGATGGTGGTCTGCCAGGGGACACCATGGACAGGACAGCAACAGTCCAAAGTGGAGCTACTGTACATTTACTCATTTGGCAGCCATGCGGGTGAGGCAGATGTAAGCTGGCACTACTGCAAAGGAAGAAGAAGTAGGAGGATGTAGATAGAGGAAAAAAAAACACTCCAGCGTTCAAGACCCTTCCACATGTTAACTTTACTCAACTCAGAGACAGGTGTGTAGGTGTTGATAGGGGTACCGTCAGGTGAGGTGTGTGGTTCCGTGTGTTAGGCTACTGGTACAGTAATCAGAACGTTGCAGGTTTGAATCCCAGTGTGGGACCCCAATTGATCCCCAGACTCAATATGTTTCTTTGGGTAAAAGTTTTTTGCGGAGAACATAAAATGAATAAGGCCGTGAGTGTCCACAGTATGGACTATGGTCCAATTCCACCCCAGGTCTACACAGATGTGATACATTAATCACCTGCTTGAAGAAATAGTTTTTCTACTCGAATCTTTTCTGTATCTGTAAGTCTGTAAAGAAGAGTGAGCCAATTGACCATTAACTGGCATATGTCAGAGAGAAAAAAAGCATCTAATGTTTGTTATAACTTTTACCTTGGGAACTTGCTTATGGCTTCATTCTTTCGGACTGATTTAACAAAAGTCTCCCAGCAAAAATCTTCTCTGCCAAAAATGAATTTTCTACTTTTTAAACTCAGGCACCGTAACGGGGTGAGTCAGGGGAAACCAGCTGAAACTATGAGCAACATTCTGGCAATATAGCATGAGAAACTGCCTCTGTGCCCAGGAAAGTTTAAAAAAAATCATGGCGTACGAAAATCAAAATTGAAAGGTTGTTATTTCAGACACAAAATTCCCTTGAAGGTTTTATTTCAAGAAATAGAAATGGAAACAACTTCCTGTCTCCGTCTGGGGATGCCATTCAATGAAACGTAGCCTCATTTACACATATTTAATGTAATTAGGAGTTTAACAGGACATTATCTTACACACATTTCCTATTTCTGACGTTTCTATGTGTAAATCCACTTAGATCTTACAGGTTGATTAAATTAACATCATATTAAGTTCACATCATTGACGCATGCTCCATTTTCTCCCGTTTATCCCGACCTGAACTACATTCTGACAGTACTAGGAATGAATTACAGCAGTCATCGACAATGGGAAGGGAACAATATATCGCTATTTAGCATGTTACTTTGATTAATTGTTGTTTTTAGAATGAAAACACAGTCCTTGAGCCTGAATTACAACACTGGACACCAGGAAAGCAGTGTCATGCTAATTTTACTCTTTGACCCGACAAAAGGTCTGGATGTTTTATGCTCTCACAATGCACCTGAGGAACACCTCACAAACTCCAGACACTTTTCTGTAAGCAAAGACACTCTGTGCACAACAGCCTAATTAGCTGTTCATCACATGGTACATCTCTGAGCAAAATGTGCCCGGGTATATAACTGAATGACGGAGTCAGGAAGTCATTAGACCGAGTGGATGTTTGCTCGGCGGCGACATCTCAGCATCACCGATCAAGAAAAAGAAACCACGCTGTTGTTATTTTTCCAGGCGACGCTGCGGGAAACGTCACGTCGGAAATTTAGCGTCTCCTGCGCTCGGAGAGCAGGGTGTAAATGAGACGCAGCAGAAAGCCATTCGATCGTTTTCGGCGAGAAATACACAGAGAGCGTCGCTCTGGGACAATTGGCGGGGGCCGTAAATGACAGCAGGGGCCCCTGCGTCACGCATCCGTCGGAAATGAAAAGCCTCCGGTGGCCATTTCTGTGGATACGGAGCAATTTACCTCTGGGAGAAGATGAAGAATTTCTTATGAAGAGCTGGCGATTTGAGGGTCGCCTTCCAGGGGCCAGCGAGACCGTTGCAGCTCTTTGTCTGGCGACGACATACAGGCCTTGTTTAATGGGATGGAGGCATCTGGGCGATAACTAATTCATTTTAAGTGCAGGGCCGTGTCCCATTGTTTTCATACGCAAAGCAGGCTTTTGAATTAGACCATCTCACTTTGCCCCTGTTCCCGTTTTAATGAGATGGAGCCCTAATTCTCCAGCGGCTGCTGATCGCCTGTTGCCGTTTGGCAAACTCCACCGTCAGCACCTAGCAGAAATAGCTCTCCGGCTCTCAGGTCTGTATTTTTTTAAAATAAAACGAGTAGACGACAGGAGATTTACGTGTGGAATGGGACTTAGCGGCTGCAGGTGCGAATCGTTAAAACTGAAATCACACTGGATGCGCTAAAACGGTTTCGGTAATCTGTTTAAAATGGGTAGAAGCATGAGAGAGCCACTTATATAAAGCACAAATACGTAAACATATAAAATCAAACAAATGAGTGAAGTCCTATTTTTAACTTTTAATCAAATTTTACCAGAACAATTTTTGTCAGTCGGTTGACATACAAATAGGAATCTTCCGATTTTTAATCTTTCTCTTTTACATTGTGTAATGATAATATTAACTCAAATTAAGTACATAGCTAGCTATTTGTGAAACTCCTGACCCTTTCTCGTGCTGTGGGATCAATACGCTAAGGAATTAATTTACTTGGAAAAAGCCCGGCTGAATAATTGGCGTCCGTGGCCTGAGAGCGGTTTGTCTCGTGAGCTGTGACCTCACACTCCCCGCCAATAGCTATCGACTCTTTTGCCGACTGCTTGCCCCCTGAGGTATATTTCAGCCCCCGTCGCCGTGCTCAGGGCGAAGGCGCTGTCACTCTGGATAGCTGTCACGGCACGGGGGCCCCGCCGGCACCTGGGAGATGTGTAGGAACGAGGACGGCGCCCCCTGGCTGTCAGAGTATGACCCCATACACATCAGGTGATCTGGGAAGATTTACCACGCCTTCAATGACACTCTCAGCTAAAGATGGGGGAGGGTCAGTAGCCAAAGGACTACACAAGGGGCTGTTTTGGGGTGTATCATTCAATCTCAACTGCAGGTGACCCTCTGGTTGATGGGGGGGGGGGGGGGTACGTTGTGAAGCTCCTTCTTCTTCTTCCCCCACCTCCCCCACTCGCTGTCCAGCTCCCCCCCCCAAAGAGACCTCTGTGAGCTCCTGGGGAGAGATAAGGGTGCCAGACCCCGAAAGCCAATCCCCCCTACTCCCTGCTGGCCCTCCCCTCCGATAAGGCACTCCATTTCTATTTCCACACAGAGCCTCTGCCCCCCCCTCTGCAAACCCTACAGACTTTAATGCATTAATTCTGCCCATCCATTCAACCCACTGAGGACACCTAAAGGACTCTGCAATGCCTTCTTCTGACGTGCATTATCCCTACATTTCCTGGTGAACAGGTATTTTAAAGAAAATATTTATTCTTGCTAAGTTTCAGTTAGCGAATATAAATTAAGTCCGCTTAAAAGGTCAGCGGGTGGGGATGATGAATCAGGTCATCTCACGTGGTGAAACGTTTTGTGTGGAAGCAAGATCTCATACCAGGAAGCATGGGTAACGCGTAACTGAGACTGCAGAGACGTGGCAGCCGATGACGCTTACGGCTGGGGGGGGGGGGACACTGGTTGAACAGAGTGGTCTTCCGAAATGGCACCACCAGACGTAACGTCTTGTCCACGGAGAGGAGAAATTCAATCTATGCCAAGTGGTGGGGGGGGGGGGGAACATCAGAGCAAATGAAACATCAGCAGGCGCGTCGCCCCCCCAGGAGACACACGAGACACAAGCAGTGCCGCGACGATGGGCCATGTTGGAAAGCCTCTGCTCGCTGGTTTCTTCCTCTGTTCCTCGATTTACATAACATATCTTTATATTTATATATGAGACGAAAGGTATGTGTTCTGGTAGCTCCAGTTTATCACATCTGGATCTGAAGTGTGGTAATTAGCAAAGCCTTCCGCAGGAAGTCCAGCAGTGTGTAAGCGAAACAGGATTCCGGACTGTTCTTCATGGTCAGGCTCTACTCCACAAGCCGAGAGAGACGAGAGTCTGATGGTGGATGGATGACGCTGTAACTCAGCCTCGGAGCCCAGGCCCCCCCCAGGACCCTCACCCCTATTAGCATCAGCGAGCTAGTGGCCCCTCTCCATTCGCACCATTGGCTTCCAAAACTGTTTCTTTTTCAGCATGATGTTCCTCTCAGCATCTGAGCGAAATAAAATATGAACAAGTACCTGCACCCCCGCCCCCGCACGGTGTCATCATGCTGTGCCGGGAAACCTCGACGTTTGCACCCTTACCTGCCGGCGGACCCTGCAGTGTTCTAAATAGGGCAGAGGTGCCCCCCCCCACCACACACCTCTTGAGGTTCTGTCAACTTAGAGGACCAGCAGTTGACGCCGGTGAAGAACTAATGATGAACCTTTTGCGTTTTTCTTGCGGTGGAATTGATTCGTTCCTCACGCCTTCCAGCAGTGACTGGCTAATATTGAATTGAAAAAAAAGAAAAAAGGAAAAACTTGTGGATTTCAGAAGGTTGGGCTGAATTGAAATTGCTTCCTCATTAGAGCTTCTTTCTCCTCCTAGTGCTCCCCGCCCCCCCACTGTGTGTGATTGTAGAGGCCATGCCGGCCCTCTCTCCTGCGATTCCTCTCCACGGAAACGAGGGATACTTCAGCATAAGAGCACTTGGGTCGCCGTTGTGTTGCTAGGGACAGAGTATATTCAACCATTTTCCTCTTTCTTGCCGATGTTCCATTTATTCACTCATTCTGATCTGAAAATGTACAGTATGACATTTCACATTCATGATCCGCCCAACCCGGTTTGTAAACGATCAGCACTTTGCCTGCTCTCTTCGAGGGAGTGTGACTGCCTCGCTTTGGCCGGTTTCCGCGGGCCTAGCGGAGCAGCGAGGTCGTGTACAGAACGGCTGGCAGGTCCAGCTCGATGACCTTAAAATGATCACGGGTCGTCACTCTCTCCCAGCCAGGCTTTGCTCAGTGACCGTGCTCTGAACCCCATGTTGACCGTGCTCTGAACCTGACCTTCCTTGCCTGGAAGCCGCAGCAGAAACATCTCCTGGGGTAGACCCAGCGGAGAACGTCCAAGGAGAAACATCTGGAAGGACGTAAAAAACAGGCCAAGAGCCAAAACCCAAATCGCCAATGTGTCGGATTTCTGTTGAACAGCAGTGAGATGGTGGATTCATGTAAGAAATTATGGGATATATGACCAGGAAGCCTCAAGGGGCATGAAGTTACCCCATGAAGACCATTCAGGATCAGGGCTGCGTGCAGGGGCGAGGCCACTGGGCCACTGCACATAGGTGAAAGCTGATTGGCTCCTGAAGTGCCCCCTCACCATCACTCACCCATTCAAATCCTAGTGACTAATGATAAGGTCGGCCCCTCTAAATGATAAACTCTCTTATTCCTCTCCACCTTAAAAAATCCGATAAACATTATCTCCCTCCTGGTCACTGCACTGGCACAATTAGGCTCTGAATCTCAGATCATACTTGAGGGGGGGCAGATCATACTTGAGGGGGGGCAGCCCTTTGAACAAACGGCACCCCAATCAGCAGAGAATCGGAATGACAGGTGTGTGACTAAGCCTCCTGCTTTGTTTTCCTCCACAAATCTGGAAGGCAAACATCTCCAAACGCATCCGACTCCCCCAGTGCCCCCCAGTCACAGCAACGTTCTTACGGCAAGGCGCTGATCCCTCTTCTCTCAAAACGCGGGCCAAATGCGACTGCCTCTGAAGGCTGCCGGCTGTCCGGTGCGTTCGGGTCCAGGGTCACACGCTCGCTGATCCCACCGGTCGGTAAATCACGCACCAACCAGGCTGAATGAACAGGATGCTGGGATGCAGCTATGGCACGTGAAACGTTCGCTTACAGTGAAAATGTTCTTTTATTGTTCATCCCTCTGGTTTATCGGTGAACATCGGTACATACAGGGGCGGGGCCACAGGGGCACTGACTCCAGCTGAATGCTCGCTGGCCCCCTGTCACTCACCGATTCAAAACATATCATTGGCTAATGATAAACTTGGCCCCTCTATATGAAAAAAAAAATAGGCATCCAGCATCTATCGCTTATTATGGCCTCCCTTATGCCCCCCACCTTAAAAAAATCCTATAATTGCCCTTATTCCTGGAGACATTGTGGCTTTATTCTGTCTGCCACCTGTACAGGACTATTGCAATAATTTCTTATAAATATAAAGGTCATTTATATACTGTTTCAGCACCTGCGATATTTGTTTTTAATATCTCATAACCGTTTCTGTCCCATGGCGACAATTATGATAAAAGACTGTAAACCGGAAACCACTGAAACAATGTGGAACCATCCAGAATCTCCGACGACCGTGTCAAATAGCGATATCTATACCGCGTCAGACTGTTTAAGAAGCAAAAGTAAGTTGAAAAGATACTCACGAGATAAGTGATGTTTAAAAAGTGCAAAAAGGAATCCGGCAAATACCTACTGTGTGCGTCATACTCAAATGAGCTTAAACAAGGAGACATTCCTAAATTATTATTTAATCATAGTGCTCCCTCTTAATCTGGCTTCCTGAGCAGAGTCATTAGAGTATAGTTGTTAAAGGATTATCTTTCCGTGCACATGAGATCACCTCGAGGCCAGATCACGGGCCTGCTCTCGACTGTGCGACAGAACAGCGCAGTTGGGAGCGCCGGGCCACATGCCACAGACATCGTGGCCCCTATATGACACAGTGAAAGAACATTCTAGAAGGGGCAGGGTCTTACCGGTGAGAACATGTAAAAAAAGAGAAGAAAAACTGCTAACATTTTAATTACAAATAAGGAATATATTTTAAAATCCTCTCACATCCTATGCCATTATCTCCATTGTTTTCATTGTATCAATATGGCACAGCGACAGTAAACCACTTTGTAAATAGTTTATATAAATTTGAGGTGTATGTGAATATTATGTTCATGAAGTTCATATTAATTGTTTTTGGCAGAAGGGCCTTTTTTTCCAGGGCTCCAGATCCTGGATGCTTTTCCAGGGAGTCTGCCGCTTAGGATTAAGGCTGACAATATGGTGGACAGACCGCAAGGGAGGCTGAGTCACCAATCTGCATTGTTTTGGACGAGAGGCCTGGCGCGGAGAGCGCTGGGGCCTTCCCTGCTTCTGGGAGCGACACTCCGCAGCCCTTTAATGAAGACACCCTTCCACGACTTTGGGAGGGGTGGGGGGAGGGGGGTGTCTGTGAGTTAATGCCGGACACTGTGGTCAGGGCCTCTTTTGTTACCCCGGGCGAGCGTACCATACGCGGGGCGAGTGAGCGAGATGGCAGAAAGAAGCTAATATGTTCTTTTCAGCTGGGGGGGGGGGGGGTGAGATAATTTATGCTAATAACATGTTCCAGGCCCGGTCTGCCCAAAAACGATAGCTGAGCCTCTTTTTCTTCAAACCTTTTTTTTTATTCTCTCAAAAAAAAGAGGGAAAAAAATCTGTCTCTCAACACCTTGCGTGGAGACAGCTGCATGGAAATGAACGGACATGCCTGCCTTTCGCCTGCTAGCTCAGCGATGGCTGCGGCAGCAGTCAGTGGGGGACGTGCCAGCTGAGGGAGGTGCCCGGCTGGGGAAGAGCGTGCAGGGGGGGGGTTGGGTGTCGTGGTGCACATTCACTCAGACACGTTCCTAACCTACACAGACAATATGCTTGCAGATTTTACCCAGATGGACAACAAAGGTAACTTTCAGAATCTTTGTTTTTTTTTAAGTGCTTGTCAAACATTGCTCTGGTAATAAGGGAGCATTTATTCAGTTGGCACTTTTACCCAAAGTAACATACAATCAAGAAGGCAGGGGTAGAGCGACGGGGGGGGTTAAGGGCCTCGCCCAAGGGCCAAATGGTGAAAACACCACCCTCGGAGTCCATCTATTAAACTCGCCTGGTCAGGTCCATCCATCCATGCATCCTGATCAGGGTAGCAGCAGTTTTGAGTATCACGTACTAGTAATAAACGGATACATCAGACGGCCCGGAAAGTTCCGTGACCCGGGACAGAGAAAGCACTCTGAGTCTTCAGCTGTATTTATGACTCACTTTCCAGGAATCTATTTTCACGCAGCCTGTGAAGTGGCAGCATAGTGCCGACACATAAAACATAGGCGTTTTGTTTGTTTTATGAACGAATTCAGCCGTTTGGAAAAGAAAGCGCACCCCACATGACTAACCAGAGTAAACTCAGTGGCTTTTAACGTAAAGACACGACAAACTCCTGCCCCCTCCCAGTCACACAAATCTTTCTGTGTCCTCTCTCCCTTGGTTGCCTGTAAATCAACAGAGCCAAAAAAACATGGGGGGGGGGGGGGCAGTAAATGTAAATCAGTTCAGTGAGTGTGAGTGACTCTGTTCTGTTGCAGTGGGGTAGCTTCAGCCAGCCCCCAGGCCATAATAATCACCCAATAAATATGGCACGCTCCTGGGCTACGCTGTCGGACGTGCCCTGCGTGTGCCGGCCATAAAGCATGCCAGCAGCCCCTCTCCATGGCGGGGGAGGGAGCTGCTAAACTCGAACTAAACACAGACACAGCCATGCGACGACCACAGGGACCAGACCGTAAACGAGGACAAAAAAATCATTCAAAACGAGCAAAGGACCTGCCTCCAGACGAATCAGGTCTGCTGCTCGAGGGAGAGTCTGTAGCGTCCGTAAACATTGCCTAATAAGGCACATCCAATTAGCCTAATATATGTTCAAAGATGCATATCGCTTGCAACCTCTGCCCAAAGGGAAATGTGAAGGAAATTGACATAACCTACATTTCCATTTTAATGTGATAGGCACGCAGCGAGCTCTGCAGACCCTCGCAGCCCCCCCCCGCACCAGAGCACTCCTCTTCAATATGCTAATTAGATGCTAATCGTCACGGTCGTAACACCTTGCTAAAGGTACGTCTGAATGGCGATTGTAATAATCTTATTGCGATTAATTGGGTTAATTGAATTAATCGCGTCCCACGTCAGAAACTTCAGAAATGGGTAAGCGTTTTGGACAGCGCGTTGTCACAGCTGATCTGCGTCAATATTAAAAGGAAGTTGAAGTTTTCTGCGTTAATTGAAAAAAAAGAGATGGGGGATAAGTGTATGGGTCGCCCGCATGCCGCGCCTGACAAGCCCGTGGACAGTTTAGCGGCTCCGCGCTCTCTGCGTGCATCCGCCTCGGGCTGGGGGGGATTGATGCCGGCTCTGCTGGCGTCCGGGGGTGGTGGTTTTCGGAGCGGCGAGAAAGCGCTATTAATTGAACAAAAGGGAACCGCGAAGGTGAGACTGCAAGTGGGAGCGGAGAGGAGCGCATGTGCAGCGGGGGGAGAGGGAACGGGGGGGGGACGCGTTTGTTTTCGTGTCCGGTGTGCGCGCCGGTGCAGGGATCAATTTTCTTGGGATTACGCCGCTTTATGGAAATGATTGCGTTTTTTTAATGCTCGGAACAAGTTTTCAATTTCCCCCGGTCTTTGTGAATCCCGCATTCCGCAAATGAGCGAAACATAACTGCGCCACTCCGCTTTGCCAAGCTCACCTTGGGACCTGTCGTCATTTGCATATATATTGAGAGCATACGTTTTTAGTTTATTATAATAGAGCGGCGGTGGTGGTGGGGGGGGAGGACTGGCACCCATTCTGTCACCTGTTTTGTGCGCCTTGTCCGCTAACGTCCCTGCGAGACAAAGGCAGACAGATAATTATAGCGGCGGGACTAACATCCTAATAGGTCCAGCGCCTGCCACGCTTCGACTCCGCGCCTCTGCTAAACCGGGCAGATAACGAGTCCGGGAAAAGGATCGGAGCTAGTGCAGCCGCGCGGGGGGTCAGGGGGTGGGCTTTGAGGAAGGAGAGAAAAGATGGGGAAGGAGGACCGGCGTTATTCGGACCTCTGCAGCATTTTCTATCCTTAAGCTCCGTGATGAGGGACAAAGTTAACAAAAAAGGAAGTATGTGTGTGTGTGTTTGAGAGAGAGAGAATAAATAAATATGTGTGAATGGTGCAGGGAGAATTCTGGAGAATTTATGGCAAGCGAGGGGGTGTGGGGATGACATTTCTATTATGTGACTGGTGCAAAAATGGAAGAAAACAAATATTAGAGATCAAAGAAGAAAGGTAATTTAAAGGAAGAAGGTCCCTAGGAGTGTAGCTAGCTAGAGAGATGACGAGGTTCGGGATCTTCTCTCAGTAGTGCTGTAAACAGAACACTACGGTTTCTTTGCGTTGTGTTCTGCCCCCTGCATGCTGAACCCAAACACCACCCCTCACCTAAACCAACCGGGGTATTTCTAATAGGTGTGAACATGTCTGACATGGACAGTGTCCAGTTCTGTGCCTTAAGTATGAATAAGCGACTCCTGAAAATGTCCCAACCTGATTCTTCGGACAGTGTGTGAAAACGGCATTAGATCTTTATCTCTTCCCGTTTCTTCTGCATGCAACATGTGGACTGCGAGCAGCGAACGTTGGCTTACTGTCCCAGACCTTCACATGTGCTGTATTTATTACGTTGGTAGAATTATTCCCTTCATATGGAGGTGGTCATAAGGGTGAGAATCAAACCAATTTGCAGATGCTGCAAGAAGGAGAACAATAATCTGATAAGCATTTATATTTGGCTTATGGAAAATGCCGTAGTAATGATAAATAAGTGCTCAAGATGAACAAATATTAAAGAGAAATGAGCATAGTGAAGAAAAATACATAATCATCACATCAGTGCTATAATGGGCTGACCCAGATTCAGAAGTATTTTAACTAGTGTGAGATTAATTCCAAGGTTTAATTTATACACTTTTAATTTCTGCGCTTTATATGGCTATTAGAGGCGGCAGTGCAGTGTTGGCTCGTTACGGATGTTTTCTTAAACCGCACTTTCCCATGTGGTGTGACAGCGAGCCCCACCCATCCTATCGGGGGTGGGAGTGTCAGAGCAGCCTGTGTCCCGCTGACGGGAGTCCTGCTCGGACACCCCTAGATGAGTCGTCCCCCCCCCCCATGGAGCCATGGGGCACCATTGCCTTTTTCCACATGAAGTTCATTTTCCACTCAAGGCTCTGCTTTTCCTTCACAGACCGAGACACCCCCCAGGCTCTGGGACCAGTAACCTTTAAACTGAATTTGGGTGGCCATTCCCCCCCCCCCCCCCGTCACTTCCTGCCTTTCCTCGCAGCGCCCCCTCACGGTGAGCACCATGCAGCCTTATAAATGATACCCTCAGCCCTGTGTAGCTCATGTTGAGCTGAGGCAGGGCTGAGCCCTAGAATTACCCATCAAAAGTCACACAGTGTGTGGTGGAGATTTCGGCACCCATCATCCAAGACATAACAATGCTTCTATTAGGCTTTTCCACTCCTGACAGCAAACACACGTCTGCCCGACATACGCAAGTTACATCTAAACAATCCAAGTTTTCAAGTCGTTTGCTAATCAGCAAGACATCTATGCAAGATCGTTTTGAGATTCAGCTCAAGAGCTGTGTGGTAATTAGCACCAGGAGGTGAATCAGGTGTGTTAAATGACAGGAAACCCAAACGTGTGTAGGGCTCCGGCCCCCCAGGTCTGCAGTTTGACACCCCTGGTCTAGAGTGAAGCTTGCGGCCCAAGCACAGGCTCAGCCATTTGTCTGCCATCCCCACAGCGTTTCAGGGCTCCAAGAACCTTGCTCAAGAGTCACGATTCAAAGCAGCGACCTTCTGACCACAGCTGCGGATGCCTAACCCGCCGGACCACACACCACACCTGGAAGGTGATCGCTTCCGAAATGGAAAAAAAGTAGAAGAGAAAGAAATGTTGAGTCAGACTTGCTGGGGCTGGAACGGGTCAGAACCGGAGCAGGATTTTTGGCGTTTCTGTGTCAGCGGAGACTGAGAAGCCAAACGTGCACAAGGCGCAGTAGCTGCCAGAGAGACTCGTGAGCATCATGCACATCAAGCATGACTTCCAGCACGGTTCTGCTGTAACGCCACATGGTGGATGCAGGAGGGCCGGCACAAACCCGCATCCTCGCCTGCGACTGCATCAGCCACGTCTGCACTCAGTAATTATTCTCCTACATCAGACTGTACAACATGTGCTGTGATTTGTAGTGTGCCGGGTCTCGTGTCATAATCATACATTTATTTATGTCCTTATCCATGTCCCCCCCCCCCAAAAAAACATACGAACAAAGAGGACGAGTCGCCGTCTGTGCCTTGTGCTTGTTTTGAGACACATTGAAAAGCTTTATTGTCATTTGTACAACTGGAAGTACATTGAATTGCTTGTGTACCTCCCTGCATACATATAACAACAAGTAAATAACATATAACAGAATAGTGAGGAAAATTATATGAAATGCAATTTAATTGTTTAACAGATGCTTTTTTTCCCCAAAGTGAGACAAGGTCAGACAGTCCCTGCAGCAGTAAAGGCCTTACTCACAGGCTCAGTGGTGAAATCACTCTGAGATTTGAACCAGCAACCTTCTGATGACAGCACAGCATTCTAACCCCACTGAGCCACACACCACTAACAGATATCTGTATATGCTACATATCAGAATCAGAATCTTTATTATTCACCAATACAATATGCAGTGACATGCAAGTAGGAGGTGATGAGGTTTAAAGTGGCAGTGATTAATAAATATATCTCAGTGGTGATTTATCAGTGCATGTTCAAGCTGGTGAAGCTTTACTGTTTTCATGAATTATATTAGGAATTTGGAATTATATATCGGCAGGTCGTAGCGTAGCCTGCTAGCTCTCTGTAACAAACCGCAGGAGTGTAGGAGGGACTGCATTAGATAACATGGTGTGTATTCTTCATGGCTGACTTTACTGCATATTGCTGAATGCTTTCTGTGGGGGGGGTGGTATTATTATTATTGTTATTAAATGGTGCGGTGAGGGGTGTGTCGGACAGCAAAACAGGGACTGGGGGGAGGGTCTCAGATCGATGTGAGGGACTGAACACTACCAGTTGCATATCGGAGTCTGCACTTTCGCAGGTCTGGCCAGGAAGAGATTAAATAATTAATACTTCCTGCTATTGATTTGGGACCCAGCCAGCCACATAAACCCCCCCCCCCCCCCCCCCCGCCTGTCCTCTTTCCTGGCCACATGAAATATTAATGTGCTTTGTCTGTGCTTCTGCGTGCACGTGTGCGTATGTGTACGCCATAGATGTGGCCCCCGCCGACGTGACCTGGCTCCGACTCGGTGTCCCACCGGCAGCCTTTGGAGATGTGAATGATTGAGCTGTTAGCTGGGGGGGGGGCTTGTGGAGGATTAGCACCTGAAGCACTGAGCTCACACCAGGAGGTGTCACACCAATTTCCTTCTGGGGGGATAGCAGTGCTGTAAGTGTCCCCTGAGGGGGACACCGGCCTTCGTGCCAGTCTGGGCCGTGCGATCGCTCCGGTCTGTCCTGCCGTTGGTGCTGGATGACATGCGCGGCCGCAGCCTGTGGGCCTGATGCAGCATCGCCGTCTGACACGCTGACCCTGTCCTCAGCCCTGTACTGACCCAGCCCAGGAACAGCCATGCTGGACAGCACTGGCGCCAGTGGGAATTACAACACCAGTGTGGAAAAGGAAGCTGGTGTTCTTATGGTTCGGGTATGTCAGCTTACTGTGGTTTGAAGATGGGTGGAAGGGTGGATGCAGGGATGGACAAATGGGGAATGATAGAGGACAAATGATGGATGGATGATTGAAGGATGGATGGATGGATGGGTTTAGGAACAGCAGAAAGTCAGCCACTAAGTGGCAGGCCATGCATAGTACCAGAGCAGAGGCGTATAGTGTGTAAAAGCCAAGACTCTGTTGACTCAATAACTGCAGAGTTCCAAACTTCTTCTGGCATTAACCAGAGTACAAACCCTGTGTGCTGGGAGCTTCATGGAATGGGCTTCAATGGCCAAGCAGTTGCTGCAAGTCTCACATCACCAAGCATTGGATGGAGTGGTGTAAAGCACTTCTGGTGCAGTGGAAACGTCTTCTGTGAAGTGACAAGTCACGCTTCTATGTCTGGCAGTCTCATGGATGAATCTGGGTTTGGCAGATGCCAGGAAAACATTACCTGCCTGACTGCATTGGCCAATTGTAAAGTTTGGTGGAGGAGGGAAAATGGTGTGGGTTTTTTCAGTGAAAGGATCTCTTAATGCTTCAGTGTACCAAGACATTTTGGACAATTCTATATTTTCAACTTTGTAGGAACAGTTTGGGGAAGGAACTTTTCTGTTCCAGCATGATTTTTCTCTAGTGTACAAAAAAGGTGGCTGGGTAAGTTTGGCGTGGAAGAACTTGACTGGCCTATGTAAAGCTCTGACCTCAATCCAGTCAAACATCTTTGGGATGAACAAGAATGGAGATTGAGAGTTAGGCCTTCACGTACAACATTGGTGCCTGACCACTCAAATGCTGTTTTCGATGAGTGGGCGAAATTTCCTACAGACACACTCCAGAATCTTGTGGAAAGGCTTCCCAGAAGAGTGGCAACTGTTACAGGTGCAAAGGGGGGACCATCTCCTTTGGATTTAAAAGATTTTCTCAAATCTTAAACTCTTCAATACAGCCACTTTTTACCTCGATGGCAGCAATTCAGACTCTTGGCATTCTTTCAGCTAGCTTCCAAATGTAGCCACCCAGAATGCTTCTCCAATATTCCTGAAGGAGTTTCCACAAGTTCTGGCACAAGTTGGCTACCTTGCTCTTACTTTTCAGTCCAGCTCATCTCAAACCAGATCTGTAAGGTTTAAGGTAGGGGATTGTGGGGGGCAGGTGATCTGTCACACTCCATCTCTTCCCTTCACCAGATTTATGCTACATAACCTTGAGGTGTCCTCATGATCTCGTTGAAAAACAGATGATTTTCAGTTGGTCTGTCCAGAATTTTGACTGGTACTGTGTGTAAGTTGCCACAGGTGTTTAAATCCGTGTGAGGATAACTCATCATTTCCACGTCGGCTCAAGTTACCGCATTTATGTTTCATTCCTGTGCAGTGAGATAGATTCCCTCTGCAGGCTGCTTTATTCGTTTGGCTGAGGGGCGAGTGAATCCATCTTGCTTTAGAGAAGATGAAGGTACTGTTCCGATTGCACCAGGCATCTAGACAGACGTCAGAATGTGTGACGATTGGAATGCAACACTGGACATTTATAGGATGAAAAATGGCAACTGCTGCACTACAGAGGTCAGCCACGTTGCAAAATCAATCAGGAATCAGGAGGCGCAATCGATGCTGTTAATTGCTAAGATGGAAGGGATTGTGTCACAAAATTTTCACAGGAAATTTTTCATATAATAAATTCTTTGTCAAGAGTCTCTTCCTTTCATGCCAGTGCTTGGAAAAAAAGTTCAGTTTAATAAAAAAAAAAGCCAAGAATTTCAATCAGCATTTCTGCAAAAATGTTCATGTTCTCACAAACAGTCCCCGCACCCTTGAGCAAAGCAAATAAATAAATAACATTTTCTCGCAGAGTTATTTTTATCTTCTGTCCTTCACTGAAGAGCCATTTTGTTTTATGTCCTGTTTGTCCTAGAACTGTGCTGATCTGTCTTCGGACCCTTCTGCCATTTGCAAGAAGCTTCCCTTCCTGGTTCTGCATCGTCCATGGTCCAAAAAAACCATTAAAGTCAGTGTCAGATTTTGTTCTCAAAAAAGAACCTAATTAATACCAGATTACTGTCTCTATCAAAATCTTTTTAAAATAATTTTTCTAATCCTCTTTAGAAAACTGTGTTTTCACTGTTCACCCATAAAACCGTTTGTGAATTCAGCACATGAGATGAGAACGAAAATGAAGCACATTTTGTGAAATTGATTATTTTTGTGAATGGTACGGAGCAGACAGACAAATTACTGAGGTTGGGATGAAACACACATTTATTTCGATTTAACATACGCTATTGAGAAGGAAGCCTCTGTTGTGACCTTGAAAGGGCATCTGAAGGTCACGTGTGTTGATTGAGTTTTGGTTACCAAGTGCTGGGAAAAGTTTGTGTTTCAGTTAACTCTGGGGAAACATTTAGTGAAGAACAGGAAGTGGGGAGGTAAGTGAGCCCTAGGCGAGGTGGCAGGAGGTACGTACCTGCCGTGATGATCCCGTGTTGGGCCGTGGTGACCCCGTGTGGGGCCGTGATGATCCCGTGTGGGGCTGCCATGCCTAGTCCACAGCTAGAAAGACAGACAAAAAATTCCATAAGACAGACTTACAGACACGCAAAGAGACAAATTTACAGACAAATACACAGGCTTAGACAGACATGTAGAATGTCCATGACTTTCCCAAAGACTTAATCAGTCAGGGCTGACTACATCCCCCCCGGTCTGGGTTTGAGGTGCAGCCTGTAGTGCCATTCCATGTCTAACATGATGGCAGCTTCAGCATAGGTGCCCCCCCCCTCGCCGACGTCGGCGCCTACGATCCAGTGAGAAGGAGACGGCTTGTTGTTAAACCGGGGTGGGGGGGAGCTGTACCACAGAGGACCAACCGCTAGTGTGACAGTGACAAACCACCCCGCTCTGCGTCTGATGTTCGATTAGAGACTGTGGGGCGGAGCCAGTGTCACCCCTCAGCAGCGCCGTGCGCAGAGACGTCCTGAAGGATGAGGGTCACCTCCTGGTGAAGTGTTAAAGCCCCCCGGCCGGATCCCGGCGAGGTGCCCTCCGGCGGTGTGGGCTTACAGGTGGGGGGGCTTGGGGGGGCTTGCTTTCCACATCCTGCCTGTTAAAAGCGGCAAAAGCGGACTGGGGGGCCACCTCTGAGACCGGAGAGCTGCTGGGAAATGGGACACAGTATATTCCTAATCAATGCCCTAACCCCCACCCCCACCAAACAGCTGCTGTTGGTCACATATGGGGGAAGAGAGGTTCCATAACGCAGAAGTCACCCCCCCCCCCCCCTTGTACTCCCACACACTGAGCCAGGGAAATGCCACTGGAACCGTTGACAAATGGTTCCTGTCTGTGGGACAGTCAATAAATTGCCCATTTCCAGCTAATTGTCTCCTTTCACAGGGCCTCATCTGGGTGCTCTGGCGTGATAAGGCAACACCTGAACACACCCCCCACGGCAGTACACAGCAAAGCCCCCCACCCCCTCCCTAGCAGAAAGGCTGACCCCAACTGACCCGGATTGGCCCGAGTTTTTAGGGTTGGGACGAGGGGCAAATAATTACTCCCTCTTTGGACACTAGGAGCCTGACCAACCACTTTGGTCCCAGTTCAGGTCTGGTCTGTCCCAAGTGGACGACCGCCCTGGTGAGGAAACCCCACAATCCCTCCTCTGCATGGTACTGATCACTGGGAGGTCGTGTGTAAAAGATATTATTTCACTCAGCTCTCCAATCCACTTAGCTGCCTTTATGGGTTTTATGTACGACTTACTAGTAACTGCCACTATCAAGAAAGAGCAAATAAATCAGAGACTAACACAGATTTTTATCTTCATAGCTCTGTTGTCAAACCACAGGATGTCAAAATAATCCATGATGGCCCCAAACCTCGCATCATCTGGCGCGACCCCTGATGGCCATATCCTCTGCAGCACCGTCCCGCCCTGCGATCTGCTCCCTCACACCCTGCCGTCTTCCCCTTGGCGTAGCCGTGCCCCTCCCAATGCAGACCTTCCTAATTTATCCACAACCCCCCCTCCATCCCTTAAAAGCCACACTGAGGGCATGCTAGGCTATGAACCACAAATCTAAGGCACTTTTTAGCAAAATAACATGGGCCATGTTTCACGTGCAGCTCTGCCATTTTGTAGACAGGTTGCAGAGCTTCTGGGGGAGCGTGTGCCACCCTGTCAACCCCCCCCCACACACACACGCGCCCCTCCCCCACCATAGTGTCTGTCAGGCCCCTGATTCATTCAGCCCCGGCATCCGTGCCAAAACAATTAAATGGGTGCTGCTCTTTCCTTCAGCATAAACACACGCGAGTGACTGGAGCGGAGGCCAGAAAACCAGCCCGGTCAGAGCGCTCTCCGTCCTGCCGCTCTGCGATATCCCACGCTAACGGGGCAACCCCCCCCCCATCCGCCCCACTAGGGGAGCCCCCTGATTTATACACAAATGGTGAAGAGGGAAACATTTTCCAGAAAACACCACACCATCACACTCTTACAGCTACTGATATCCTTGCTGCCTATTTTTGTCTATTTGGCAGTAATTTTATTTAAATGTTCTTTTTAATCTTTTTATGCTATTTTGATTTTCTTCGTATCACATATTTCCGTTCGAGCATAATTCTTGAAACAGGTGGAAAAGCATGGGGACAAGTATGTGACATATGGACCTTGAAAATTTGAAACTTTAAAAGGTTTTATCCTAAACTGGGAACAGATTATTAATGGATTTCATTTTGTCTGTATGACACATGGGGGTAAAAGGTTATTATTTTGAATGTTTTTGGGTGAATGGATGCAACTATGAATTTAAACAGCAATATTTTACTCAAAGAATTAGAAATATAGATTAATATTGTTCAGGATCAGTTATACGCCTTTTAAAACAGTTTACCACGTCATCACACCAAATGTTATGTGTCTAATCACCTACGATACGAGTTTTATCTAAGCTCATTTGCACATACACCAAGCTATTTGTACCCTACATTTTTATTTTGCTTTATTTACATGTCTACATCTTTATTTGTTATTTCCACATGATCTGTTTTTTTACCTGTTTTTTAACTACTTTTGTTTATTTGTATTTTTAGTTGTTTACGTCATGCCACCACCTGTAAGGAAAAAAATGCCTTGTGCTTTTTGTACTTGGTGATTAAAAAGACTTTCAATTCAGTGTAGTAACTCTGCCCACCGCAGAGCCCTTTCCAAACACACACTACATCCTGTCCAGCTATGCCACCACGCTGTTGTCTGTGTGTCATGCCCATAGGAGACCTGATGTTTGAACAGTCTCAGTATTCGGAAATCATACACGCATTGCAGTGAGCGACTGCTAAGTTTGTGTTTTTGTTTAAGATCTAAAGGAAGCAAGGAAAAAAAATCTGGTCGACCTCAATTGCTTGTCGGGTCTCCAGAGCCACCCCCCCCCCAGCCTGGCACGGCCCGATACCGGGGAGCACCGGCTGAATTATGCGTGGGGGTCGTACAACTACATTTTAATCCACTCGTGCGGGGGCCCAGATAAAAGGATTCTCTCTATCTCCCTCTTTTTAATTTGCGCCATCATCAATCACTCATGTCACTCCCCCATGTTCGGGGGGGGGGGGGGGCACTGTGAATGGAGGGCGAAGGGTCCCCGGGGGGGCATGCTGGGCCCGGGTCGCAGATGCTGTCCAAAATTAAAATGCGGGGAAAGGAGCAAGGTGCATTGCGGCTAATAAGCCCTACACAGGGCAATGGGGGGCGGGGGGGGGGGGGGGACGGGACAACAGAATCAACAGCGACTTACGGCCCTGTGGGTGTCATCGTGGAAACAGCTGAATCACACCTTACAGCCTCTACTCCATTTGAGTCAGATGGATGCGCTGAAGGGTAAAATCTCCTGAAGACAAAGGAAGGAGCTTTTCCCCGACTGCAGTTCCACTACCGGGCCGAACCAACAGGCTGTGCCGGCGGAACCCCCCCCACGCAGAATTGGCCTCCCACCCTGTTTCCCCGGAAACACCATCCTGCATTCATAAAGCCATCAAAGCACAGCGTCTGTACCTTACAGGAGCACGTCAAACATTAACAAGGCGTCTGCCAGTTTGCCGGGTCGTCTAACCAGGGGATCAAAGCTGAATGAAGAAAAACAACTATCTATAAATAAATCCGACAAATTCAGTGACAGCTAATTTTGTTTGTTAAAAAAAAATGAGAGCGTAAACACAGCATATACTGGTGCATAATGACACAAGTATGCATTTTTACTTGCTGTTAAAAGTACCATTAGTAAGTAAGTCAGAATAATGAAAACCACAGCATTCCTAAGCAGGACCCAAACAGAAAAATAAACTAACCACTGTGGTAAAAACGTACTGTGAGCCCCCACTTTCAGATCAGCCAGCTCATTAAAGCTGAAATGTAGCCCCCATCGCCCCCCCCCCGGCAGGCCCCACCGCTCTCTTTCCCGCGTCTGAATATCTGTTTCCTCACATGTAACAGAGACACCCCTCCCCAGCCACAATTACCTGCAATTTGCCACCATGAGAGCATTTTGCCACCCAAGTAAGGGAGATAATAGACCTTCGGTGGAGGGTTCGGGGGGCGGGGGGCAGGATGCAGACTATCGCACGGGCTGAAATCGAGAATCATGTCCCTGGAGCGTAGGGCTGCTCTTTCTACCATGACATCTCTCTCAAAATCCTCTTTTTCAGAGCCGTTTCTAAGGGATTCTTGTAAGGGGCTGTTCGATTGCCTGATTTACGACTCCGGGGTCTTTACCATGAGGTTTGCCCGCATCACACAAAGGGGTTAGTCAACAGGTAACCTTGAACGGGATCACTGTCGATGTGACACTCTAACTAGCTCTGCATCCATCCGTCTTCCTCCAGCCTAACGTGGGCCACTGTGTCTTTAAGCAGCTCCGAGTTTTTTTTTGTTTTTTTTTTGCCTTCTATTTTTTTAATCTCCATCTCTCTGACACGCCACTCCCCTTTGGATGAATGTAGGCGTGTCCTCAACCTCGATCTCCACTTTGGAGGGGGGGGGGGGGGGGGGCAACCACCTTCCTCCCAGTCACCTCTGGAAGAATCTGTTGATGGCCAACGCTGGGACGTTAAGCTGCATTTTTTTTTGTTTAGTTTATAGGACAATGGCCTGAATGTTTCACTAGCGGTAAATAATTAATCGGCTTGGTGGCCCTTGGTGGTTAACAATCAGGTCCGATTGAGTCATTTCAAGGCGTCTTTTGTAGCTCTGAGAGAGCTTCTCTACTAAATGACACTTAGCCAAATAGCACTTAAGTACCTGCTCAATATTTCAATAGGGCTACTGAAGACGATTGGGGGGGGGAGGGGGGTGATGTTGACGCTGCCTCTGGCACAGGTGGCTGGCTGCCTTTGTCACACGTTCATTATTTTTTCCCTCACTCCCATGTGTCCGCTGGACCTGTCAGTCAGCATCATGTCCACTGCGGATGGCCCCGCCCTACCCGCCAGAGCTCTCTCCATTTTCCCATTAGAATACACCCCCCCCCCCCCCAAACAAAAAAACAAGAAAAAACTCTGCAGAGAGGCACCAGAACCACAGGTCTTTTATCTTAACTGGGACCTGTTGGACCTTGAACTGGTGATGAAATTCCTACCACACCAATAATAAAGTGTCTGAATAACATAAAAAAGATGTTAACAGAATTATTCTCCATTAATGTCCCCCCCTTGATGTTCTGACCTTGTTTTTCGGGACACGATATATGAGGAATACCTTGTAATTCTCTCCATGGAAGGATTTTATGGACGAAAAGCCATTTAATATACCGGGAATCCAGTGAGGCCTTTTACCACTGCGAAGATACAGTATTTTCATTTTAACTCTTATTTTCGCTCAAAAAGAGGTTCACTCAGAATCCACTTCGGTGAATGAAGCTCAGATTTTTGCAGAGGAAGCATGTGAGGTGACAGATAGGTGACATAACAATTTCAAGAGCTTGTTTTTATGCCTAAAAATGATCCAGGACATTGTTTATTCTAAAGCAGCGGATGCGGCTCTTCAAAGGGTTAGGAGATTCTGTCAGAGCAGAGAGGCTTTTCCTCCTGCGGTTCCCAGTCCAGTGTTCCGCAGTCACCATTGACAACAGCAGACAGCGATTCTGTGGGGGAGGAAACCCCTTTTTCTTGATTCGGAGCACACCGAGGACTTGGCAGGGAAGGTAGACAATAGAGGGCGGCATGAGGAAGCCAGCCGTGTCGGAAGGCGATGACCATTACCAGGAGGTACTGAGATTCGGGATGAAAGTGGTATCTGTCAGCATGCTGTCGCCAGGATCGTCTCCTGGAGGTCATCTAGCGACTCAATGCAGGAATGAATGGGGAGAGCGTTCTTCTGTATGACGGCACTGTTATGTAAATCACTCACGTGCACGCACACACAGACACACGCACATCCGTGCGACTGATCCAAGCAGATCATGGATGGCGGTCGCTCCCGAGTGGCCCATAAATGCAGGAACAGTAACTCAAGGAGACCACCACCACCAGTGGCTAGCTGGGGGGGGGGGGGACGACGTCCGCCTGCTCCCCTCTAATCAATGGGCTGCGGTCCTCAAAGAGAACCCAATGTCAATCGATAGCAGCTCTAGGGAATGGCCGGATTCAATTATTCCGAATGGAGGATACTGTCCATCACGGTTCGTGTCCTGCACTGCGCCGGCGTTTAAAGAGCATAGATTCGCACAAACCTCAAGCCGACGGGAGAGAGGCGTCTGGGAACTTGTGGCTGACTCCTGAATGCCAGACATGGGGGACTTTGCTACAGTGCCCCCCCCCCCCCCCTTTACAGCATGACCCTAATGCACTGCAGAGTTCAACTTAACAAAGTGTGTCGGCCACAGAAGATACTCTGACAAGTGGTGCCTCTACTTCCTGACATGACGACGATGATTTTTTTCCGTCAGGTGGCCAAATTTGAGTAAATAAATGCAGTTTCCTGTTGCTTGTGGATCTTCAGAAGTCAGCCTCCCATACAGTTAGTTAGGGTGGTGTGTGGCTCAGTGGGTTAAGGTGCTTTTCCTGTGATTGTTGCTGGTTGAAATCCCACCATTAGCAGAGTGATTTCTCCGTCGGACCCCTGAACAAGACCCTTAACTCCCAAACTGCTCTGAACCTGCCTTCTTCATCGTATGTTGCTGGAAAAAAGCATCGTGCTAAATGGAAAGAATGGAGGTATTTGTACACATCTGGCATCTTTATTTAACCTTTCGATTCTCACATTGGGCACAACAGCTACGTTTGAGACAGATTAGCAAAATCCTACCCGGATAAAACAGCACATTGTCTGGGGTGAAATCGCCTTAGAGCGGACAGCAGAGTGCTTATACATGACAGGATTTCAGGTGGACCGCGGTCCCGGGTGGACTGGCACAGCCTGGCACTCTCCACCTACACCCCCATCGTCCGTCTCTGGTGGCATGCGGCCCAGACTAATCTGCCTCTTTTGTTCTCCTTCCCTTTTAAAGTTCTCTTCTGCCGGGACCTTGAGAGGCTCCAGACCTCCAGCCAGGAAGCCCCGCCCCCAGAAAACTAGGAGAAGTGGGAGAGAAGCAGGAGGACCAGGAGAATCAGGCACTGCAGAAAAGCACCCAGGCGATTAGGGAATATCGGCAAGGTGCAGCCTGAGCGCCATGAATCGGTGGTGTGTTGTAAATTGGGGGGGGGGGGGGGGGGGGGGCTAACAATGTCCCTGGCAGCCTCCTCTGCAGCACCCATGTACTTACTGTGGATATTTGGACTGTGGAGAGAGCAGATGTAAATGGAAAGGCAAATAAACATATAGAGAGCACATATTTTTCAGGGTGGGAGGGGGGATTTACAGTAAGGGACAAAGCTCTTCTGAATGAAGCTCCTGCGTTATCACAAACACTGGGCTGGACAGGCAAATGGACTCATGCTCTCTCTCTCTTTCGCTCTCTCTCTTACTCTCACGTACCCTCCATTATCCTGGGGGGCTCGTACGCGGCGAGGGGGCCAGATGTCAGCCAGTCACGGCACCAATTAATCTCCCCGCCCGTCCGCTGTGCCCACCCCCGCCCCTTCCACCTTCACCCTCCAAGGAAGTCCGCGGGCCGCCGGGGGCGTGGGGGAGCGGGGCAGCAGCCCCCGAAAGATGCCGGGGCGAGCGGCGAGCGGACAGCCTGCAGAGGCTGCGATAAGGGAGCCGGCCCAGGCTGCTGGGGTCATTCATCGCCGCTCTGAAGGCTGAGGGAGATTACGGGGGCCTGGCTAGCGGTGATACCGCGGCGACCGGGGGGGGGGGGGGGGGCGGGGCTCTCGCCTGCTTTGTTCACATCCATCTGCTTCGGTTTCACAATGACCTGAAGAAGAACGGGGGAGGGGAGGAGGACACGGCATGCGGGCGTGTATGTTTGGGGGATGGGGAGAGAGAGAGAGAGAGGGAGAGAGAGAGCGGAAGCTGATTGAATCCATTCTGCCTCAAGTACACAACTTGTTGAAAAGCAATGAATTGCATTGCCCCCGGTGCTGCAGATGACAAGGGTTGGTGCTTGGGGGGCGGGGAGGGGGAGGGGGGGGGGGGGCTAGAGGGGCTCGCAAGTTGTTTTTGTTTGCTTTGCCCCCCCTCGCTTGCCCACCCGCCCGCCTGCCCCTTCACATAGGCTGGAAGGCAAACCTTTTTAAAGGAGAGGCAAGACGTCAGCTGGTTGGGGGGGGGGGTGCCTGACACAGCTTCCCCTCGCTATGAATAATCTACCCCCAGCTCGACAAACAGAGCGCTCCATGTCCTCACGGCCAAGGGCGGCCCGCTCGTCTGCGGGGGCATCGATTGTGGCGCGTGTCTCGCCGCTGCACGAGAAGGACGGCTCTCTCCTGCGTTCTCCTCTCTTCCTTTTCATGGCCCGACCGCTTGATGCCATCTCCCGGCCACGGCGTGGTGAGCTGCCCTCACGGCGACGTCCGAAGCCCCCCCTCTCAGCCTGGCATGAAATCTTGGCTTCATGGCAACGACATAAGGAATGGTGAGGGGTCAATTATTGTGCCATTTTACAGACTCATTTCCCCAGTGTTTCTATATATATATGGATTTTAATAAATGTCGAGACTATACAGCATCTTTGAAGGAATTGTGGACATTTTCTATTTGCAATGGTAATTATTTAGCCAGCTAAACTTCTGCCTTGCAGTTACCTCTCCAAACGCCGGAGCTGGCAAGGCGAGGTCAAAGCAGAGAGCTGAAGGAGATATCAACAGAAAAGACAACAAACACAATTTAATGGACTGGACCCCCCCCCCCCCCCCGCCCCCCAGCACCCCCACCCCCTCGATCCCCCCAATCCCTTGAGCAATCTCAGTGGGGAGTCTCTGCGCATTCCCAGGCCAGATCAGCCACGCACTGGCCAGCACATATGGCCAGCCTCCCACTATTTACCATAGATTTCCTGCCGTTGAGTCCACAGGTCTGGAAAGAAGCCTTCTGGGTAACAGGATGGTAATACAGGATGGTAATATGGCAGCACTCTCCTCTGCATTTTCACAACACTGTGACCATCCCACAGCCATGTGGAAATGGATGGATGGATGGATTAATGGATGGAATGCGAGTGACCTTCAGAAGAACCACTTCAGCTGAAACACCTTCAGAAAGGCATCCTCTGAGTCGTATCGCCTTCCGAGAGATCGGTTTTACGCCTGTCGATTATTAAGCTCAGCAATGCATTCGTACCGAGCGACTTTAAGAAGCCGTTAAATCCTGCTTCCGGCTAACGGCCGCTGACGTTCTCGGCTGGGGCTCTGTGAGTCAGCACAGATATACAAGGCTGTGAAAACGCACGGTAAATTTTAGATGCCAGAATTCCCTTTAAAGGACCGGTATCCGCAGAATGGCCAGAGTGTGGCGTCATGCCCCTCACGTGTGCTAACCACTCCCACAGCCCGCCCCATCCCTCACCACGTTCCTGAAAATCTATCTCACTTTTTTATCACCTGGACAGTGATCAGTGGTCAGCCACCTGGACAGTGGCAGGGGGGGGGGATTCTTTCGTTAGTTGGTTTAGCTGTTTATCTCTGAGGCGTCCAGGTAAAAGCCGGAGAAATGTAGGAATATATTGTATTACTGCATCTGCAGTCAGACATTACTGTGAGGATGGGTCAGGGCCAGAGGGGGGGGGGTCATGGTAATGGCTCAGGTAGGACCGTGCTTAACTCTGCGTACTGCTGTCATCACGAATGCCGTCTTCTGAACAAACACACACTTACAGATAGATAGATAGATAGATAGATAGATAGATAGATAGATGATAGATAGATAGATAGATAGATGATAGATAGATAGATAGATAGATAGATGATAGATAGATAGATAGATAGATAGATGATAGATAGATAGATAGATGATAGATAGATAGATAGATAGATGATAGATAGATAGATAGATAGATAGATAGATAGATAGATAGATAGATAGATAGATAGATAGATAGATAGATAGATAGATAGATAGATAGATAGATAGATAGATAGATAGATAGATAGATAGATAGATAGATAGATAGATAGATAGATAGATGATAGATAGATAGATAGATAGATGATAGATAGATAGATAGATAGATAGATAGATAGATAGATAGATAGATAGATAGATAGATAGATGATAGATAGATAGATAGATAGATAGATACCTATTATGTTTACCATAGACCTTCTTATTCTGATATGTCTCCTTCCATCCATCTGCTTCTTCTCTGAATGTTATGGAAGACTATTTCATCCATCCATCCTTCCTTTTTTACATAGACTCTGCCCCCCACGTCAGACCCCCCCCCCCAGCCGACCCTTCACTCTCTAGGAATCTTTTAACCACATATTCTTTAAAAAATATTTTCCCTTCCAGATGTGAATGTGTTACCGCCGGCCGTAATATAGTCATACGATCCCTGAACCCTGAATCACACGCAGACACATTCACCTCTTATTCGGTCCTATTTTTTTAAATGAACAGGTTTAATAGTGAAGCCCCACACGCTGTACACCAGCACCAAAGGACACACTGTCCGCAGGAACCCAGGTGACCCACACAGCCAGACTGGTACCGTTTCTGGTCGGCATCAAGTCTACCCCATCCGCTGCCGCATGGCTGGCCTTAATTTTCATCCCCCCGCCCAAGTCCCGGGGCCCCACATTAAGGTTGCCGCTCTCGGCCATCGTCCCCGACACGGGGAGATCATGCATGACCTTCTGAAGAACCTTACATTGTTAAATATGAATAAGGGACCAATTACCCCAGCCGCATTGGAGAGGGCGGCTTCCTCTTCTTCTGGCCCTCCTCTCGCAGCACACTCGCCCCGTAGCACGTTTCCTTCACGGTGACTAGGCATGGGGGGGGGGGGGGGGGGATCCAACCCGAGGCCTGTTGAGGCGGGTATACACAGAAAAGGAAATAAATTTTCAACACTGTCGTAGGCCATTGTAGCTGTGAAGAGATTCATTTATTCATTTATTGCAATTCCGAGCAGCAATTAAGCTACCCAGATACCCTCTCCCTACATGATCGGGTGGCGAATAAGACATTTTGCCTGCTGTTTGTGAGACATCAAAGCAGCAATTAAGTGGACATTAAGGCTGAAAGGATGCAGCATTTTATACAAGGTTTTCCTCCAGAGGAGCGATGAACAGTGAGATAGGACACTTCTGCTTTGTCCACCTTTAGCGAGAAAATAGTAAAAGAATCATACTGCTTCGAAAAACACCAGGCCTGGCTTCAGGCGGACCCAGAGTCCACAGCTGAAGTCCTAAGTTCCTGCTCTTTGTGACATGCCATTTATTATGCGTTTCCACATTTCAATGTCCCGCTTTTGAAAGAAGCGGCAAACCAGCGGTCATAGGTCGTCTTCAAAGGTTAATCCTCAGCAGGCTCTGCCGTTTACAGCCCCGAAGACAAGAAACAAACAAATGGGATGAAAATTGAGACTTCTCATTAGCCCCCCCCCACCCCCCACCCCCAAAGATTCCCGAAGCAGACCCCCAGGCAGCATTGCCTGCAAACGTTGGACATATGCCCCTCCTCAATCACTGGTTTGGATTGTGGTTCCGGTCCTGTTGACCCCAAGGGTCCATGGCGACTCCTGTTTGATTTCTCGGAGAGGGCCATTGACTCCTGACCCCATTGATCTGCCTCATAGTGTCGTTTTAGGAAAAACACCCAGCTGCGTAACTGGGTGAACCTGAACTAATTCTTGAGATCACCATACCTCCAGCTGTGTATGCAGTACAGGGCTTCAGTGAGCCTGAGACCTCGCCCAGAAAGTACACAACACTTTTGCAAGTTTTTTGATTCAATTCACAGATCTTTCTAAGGACCTGAAAAATGGTCCCTACATTGTCAAAATAGCAGGTTTTTCTTACATGGTGGGAAACATTTGGTCACCACAATGTAATATGAACATAATACACACACATACACACACACACTATTTAGGGAGACCATGTCTACCCATGATGTTTTTGGCCCATGGGAGGAGATTTTCTGCACTTATTTATCCAAAGCATTGCACATGTGAGAAAGGAGGGTCAGATCAGACCTGGTGCTTGCCCAAGAGCCCACTGGTGACATTATGCTGACCCTAAGATCTGAAGTGACGACCTGCTAATCACAGACAAAGCATCCTAACCCACTCAGCCACACACCACCCCCAGAAGAATGGCTAAGGACGGCTGGGAGACCACGCAGAGCCAACATGCACACAGAGCAAGGGGCGGGACTTTATCTCGAACCCTGAAGCACGAGACTCCATTGATAACCTTGGTGCTACTTGAGTAACACACAGAAATAATCATCTGCGGCTGAGTGCCAGCATGACAGAAGCACCAATCATGGTGCTCCAGAAGCAGCCATGATGTCATCCCTCTCGGGGATCACCTGACACCTCATCGGACCCAGCGTTGTTTAGTCAGCAAGTCGAGACAACCATGGTGGCTTTCGCTATCACCTTACTCGACCCGATCGTATATTCACAATCGACCTTCCCTCGAACGCTTCCCTATCTGGGAGAATTTTTTTCTCCCCCCCCCCCCTAGTTGCTGTAGTATGAGGAAAAATCTCAGTTTACAGACCTGGATAATGTACCAGTTAAAGGTGACCCTCATCTTGTGAAAGGACACTGACCGTAGGCTGTCCATGCTGTAAGACACGGGACTTATTACCCTCCCCTGACAATTTTGCTCCCCCCCCCCCCCCCATTGCAAAACCCAGGAAAATCGACATGGGGGGGGGGGGGCAGAGCTGCTGGCAGATGATAACGTTTGTTATGACATTTTCAGATCTCCATTGCTGAGGAGACACCAGCCGTCCTCTGCAGCTCCTCGCAGGAAGCGGCTTCACGGCGCTCCCCGGAGGCGTGCCCAGTCAGAGCGTGCCGCTGAATGTCGCTCGCTCTCCCCGCTCATCCGCTGGAATTAAAAATAGTTCTGCGTTTGACCTGAAAAATTATTCTCACCAGAGAGGAGGTCCGGTGGAAGACTGAATCGAGAGCACAGAGTCCCGCTGCACGAGTCACGGGCTTGCTGCGCTCTGACACGGTCTACCTTCCGAATTCCACATCTGCCACAGTAACATATGTTTTTTTCTTATCCTACTTTAAACCCTGAGCCAGGTGATAAATGACCCCGGGGATGAGGATGTCTTTGGCTCACCTAGAGGTGTCTCCCATGTGAGCACTACCCCGGTGTAACACAGCTACGGTAATCAATTGCGGGTTACTATGGTTGGCTTTGTGGTGCTTGTACAGTTTCAGTAAGTGGGCGGTACTGAGGAACACCAGCATTAGGGGTGCATACAGGGGCAGGGCCACAGGGACCCCAGCTGAAAGCTGATTGGCCGCCAGCATCCCTCTTCCTCTGTCACTCACTGATTCAAAACATATCATTGGCTAATGATAAGGTCGGCCCCTTTATGACCCAGCTTAAAAAATCCTAGAATCGCCCCTGCCTGTGGGCTGTGGTAGGAGTTTAAATTGGGCCTGGAGAGGTCAAGGGACCAGAACACTGGACTGTCCATCATCAGTGTCCTCAAATGCCCCCTGCTGGAGTGGGTGGGGTGGGGTGGGGTGGGGAGCGAGGAGGAGCACTAGGGCATTCGCATACATTTATCATAATTTCGTGTCCTGTAATTTTCATCAACTTTCTTTTTTTTCCTTCCGAGGCCACAGCTCTGCTTCCCGCATAGATAATGATCGTGGCGGCGTAAAATCACCAGGAATTTGTCGTGCGGAATCACCCGGGACGAGGGAAAATAAATAAATTTTAAAAGAGGCCTGATTATTACTCTGCTATAAGAAAAAAACAAAAACACACGGCTGATTGGGACGCGATCGATAGGGCTGGCGCTGGAGCCAAGCCCATAGCGGTACTTATCAGCATTCACGGTAATCACACCTACTGACTGCAAGCCGTTGCGCTGAATCGGCAGCTCTTCTCCCTGCCCGAGAGCCAGCTTGCCTTCTCCTCCTGATGGTGATAATACGCTGATGGGACGCTGTAGAGCAGAGGCTCGCTTCAGACGACCACGTCCGTTCTGCTAGTATCGCCTGACCACCACAGCAGACCTTTCCCCGCCTTTTCGACTTCGGGTACTGGGCTAAAAATTAAGTGCCCAGACTTGCCTAGATGAAGGGTGAGGACAAAAAAAACTGAACTGTTGGACTACTACAAAAAAGAAACACGTTACGTTGTGTGTTCATGCCTCGACACAGGTATGTACACCACTGCCTGTCTGAAAATTATCTGGGCAGACAGTCTCAGTTTCACACTCGTCCCATTTAGCCAAACAGCCTGATGAGCCTGATCAATCAGTTCTTGGTGATAGATTCTCCATTTTCCAGACCAAAGGATTAGCAAAGGCATTGGCAAGCTAGATTGTAAACAAAGTGAATAACTAGAATTAATGCATTGTTTTTTTTCTCTCAACACATCCCTCTTCACTGAAGCATTGAAATGTAGACTTTAAAAAACACGAGGATGCAAGAATCAGATCATCTTTTGGATATCTGGATGACCAATAGGGATTAGCTATGTACCCTCTATATGTAAATAATGAAATATATTTCACACATAGTGAAAATTACTTCTTTAAATGGTAATTTATTTAGTGTAAGACCTTTAGCTACTCCCTATGCTTGAAAACTACATTGCGGGCTACTGAAAATCTATCCGGGCTACGACAGCTGGCTATTAACAAAAACCTTACATTACACGGCTCTTTGGGCCACTTTTTTGAGATCCTCTCATCACAGTGGTTGGGGACACAGTGGAGCCAGAGGCCCATGAGTACTAAATGGGGCGGGGGGAGGAGCTCTACAGGTCATATGATGTAATAAAGAAACTGGTCCCACCTCACCAACACAGGCTCTACTCACCGAAAGACAGTAGGACAGAGTACTTCTCTATTATTATTATTATTATTATTATTATTATTGTTGTTGTTGTTGTTGTTGTTGTTGTTGTTGTTGTTGTTGTTGTTGTTGTTGTTGTTGTTGTTGTTGTTGTTGTTGTTGTTGTTGTTGTTATTATCAACGAGAGTAATTATTATTACATTGCCAGGGGTGTATACAGGGGTGGGGCCATAGTCACACTTGCCTCAGCTGAAAGCTGATTGGCCCCCAGAGTGCCCTCTGCCGTGTCACTCACAGATTCAAACCATATTATTGCTTGGCCCTTCTATATGAATTATGGCCCCATGTATGCCCCCACCTTATAATAATCCCAGAATCACCGTTGATTGCCATTGTGGTACCATGTTGAAGGTGTTATCATATTGCCCTAAAGCACTTGACAAGTGTGCTGCAGTCCATCACTACGGTGTTTATTGAAAAATATGCTCCTGTGCCTTTAAGAAGCTGAAGGTGGGGGCCGGCAGGACGAATGGGCATGTGGGGCATTTTTGGAGAATTGGGAGTGTCTGGCCTGGCTCTGATGACCCCTCCCTGTCACAGTGGGCGTGTGGGGGAGATAGAGAGGCGCTGGGAGAGAGCGGTCCAGCCCGGGGAAAGGGCACTGCCGAGTCTGGGCGCGAGGCTTCCCACGTCCCCCTCATTAAGATGATTTGGGTCACTTCGCATTGGCTTGAGGAAGCACCCCGGCACCGTGGCGTGACACGGGAGTCTCAGCACTGCCTGCCAACCCCCGCAGGCAGAACGGACGGCATGCCAGCGTGCGGCGGGAGTGCCCCCGCCCCCCTTCCGGAAAGCGCGGGGCGGGGAGCACAGCCAGGTGAGGTGCGAGAGGCCGGTCAGGTGGAAGGACTCCAGAGCGGGAGCCAAGGGCACTGCCGGAGAGCCGGGGTACTGAGCCAGGCGTGCTGAGTCAGGCCCTGGACGCGGCGGCCCCTCCCCCGCCGGGCCACGCGGGGCCGTGCCGCTGATGCACTCGCACTAGCCCAGATGCTGGGGCCAGGGGGGATGAATTATTCATCCGGTTAAGACAACGAGGAGTTCTCCACTGCCATTCGCTTGCCTCCATTTGCTGGTGAGGACTGTCTTGGGGGGGGGGGGGGGGGTTGGCAGCTTCCCTGACGGCACGCCTCTTCTGAGTACTACATCCAAACCCCCCCCCCCCCCTTCAGCCCTTTCAGCCCCCCCCCCCACCCACCCGACCCACCAACGCACTCCCAAATTGTACTGATCTCTGTGAGGTTTAATGCACAAGAGCCTCACTGTGCCAGCAGCCCTTTCAGAGAGGCCTGCGTGTTATTATGATTAGCTGGCTCTGGAGGGCGCCGGCGAGAAGGTCGACTTTAGCATATGACATTTTTCCCCAAACCGCGTGCACCAGAGGACCCTCCCTGTCGCTCGCTCAAGTCAATTAGTGTAAACGCCGAAATAAAACCAGGGGCTGTCCGCGGGATGCCTGGGGACTCGGCATGCATGCCAGAAGGAGGCGGCCGGGGGTCCTGTGGGGGCAGCGACGCAGTAAATAAACAAGCAGACAAAATGCGACAGGTCCCAATGAGGCACTGCATCCTCCAGCTACCCAATCTTTAACACACAAAACCTGTTTCTTTTGATGCAGAACCAGTCACTTCTCATATTAAATTTGCATTCAATTTATTATCAGACACTTTTACCCAAAGCAATGATATATTTTGAGAAAGCAGGATCAGCCAGTCCCTGGAGTAATTAGCAGTTAAGGGCCTTGCTCTGGGACCCAATGGTAAAACCACTTAGTTTATGCAGGGATTTGAACCAGCAACCTTCTGATCAAAGGTATAGCATCCAAATCAACTAATACACACATTGCCTTGTAACAGGCAAGGCTGACCATGTGCTCAAGCCCCAAGCTTTACACCCAACTGTGTGTCTCAAGATGGAATATGTGAAAAGTAGTATTCCAATGTGTCTGTACTTGCGCAAACGGCAAATAAAGGATCATTTAATTCATTTAATTTCATTAACATTCTTCAATAGAACTTTCACCACAGATGAGTTTAAGTCTCCTGAATAACCGTGTCAGCGGGTCTGAGTACAAGTCATTAACTTATTAACTTTCCTTCTTTATGCCATTGCAGCAGATGATTAGCAGAAGCTTTAAAATTTCACCCATGGATCATCAGAGGGGACCTCAAATTCCCACAATGCACTTTCAATAATATTTAAATCACAAGGTTATCGATATCAAATCGTAAATTACCGTCACAGAATGGTAATACATCTTCATAATACAGCACGACAGCATCGTGCGTAAAATGCCGCCATTTCGCTCCTCATTGTAATGTTCCATAATGGCAGCAGCAAGCAGTAAATTCGGTCTGACGGTACAATTCCATTAACACGCTTGGTCCGTTAAGGCGTCCTCTGGCTCGCAGAGCGACACACGTACGGTACGCAACTCAGCACCACCATAAAAATGAATTTTTGGTGACGTGCTTTAAAAAAAGACCAGAAAAGTGGTCAGTAGCACATGTCAGATTTTGAGAAAAAGGTTGAAGTTCTGAAGGTCAGCTGTGCCCCCCTGAACATGCCCCCCCACCCCGGACACGCCATCCCCTCGGCCTGCATCCAAATGGGCACTTTCTTCATTGACACAGCCATTACAACAACAACCCCCCCCCCACCCCCACCAATAAATTGTGGGATCTGTGAATCGTGAATAGCCATACTCTCCTGCCCCAATCGCCTAAGTTATTGGACTCAGCAGAGGAAATACTAATCCCAGAGGTGGGGGCTCCATGGCAAACCCCACACCCTCTCACCTGCACACCAGACAATTACACTCTGCACATCAGGTCTGCAAACCCAATGGGGCACAATGCCAGATTTGGGCTCCGCCCACTTTTTCATGCAGTAGATGGGTTTGGGTCAGTATTGGGCTCACTGTAGCATCATGGCATTTAATTGTTGTACTAATGCATACAACATAGGAGGTGCAAATACTTCACACAAGTGTCAGCGTATGCCGATAGCTAGCAAATGCCTGTCATGGAAATAAAGAATAAAATTGCATAGGGTGAGCTTTTGACAGTTAGGAACAGTTGGGGGAAATGTTGATTTGTGGAAGCAATTCTATCTGATAAGGCTAACTGCCTAGTTATGTTTTTGAAACGTCACATTTGCATGTAAGACAGCAAGTTCATGTGTTCATTGTGTGTATGTGTTAGCATGTTTGAGCCAATGCAACATCACATCGTAAAAGCTGCCATCAGTTTTAAGTCGGGCTTAGGCTGAGAAATTCCGCTAATATTTATGCTTGGGCTCGGTCGGGCCTCAGTGTCGCGGCCCGGGCCAGGTTCCGGCAGACACTTCAGGCCTGTGAGGGATGTACACTATGCAATTGGCAGGCTAATTTGTAACCCTCTGGGGAAGCGTAGCGCCACCGGCTAGCTGGCAAATGACGCCAGCGGCTTGCGGATTTGGGGTCTCGTGTCAAACAGACCCCGCAGACCTGCTTTGGGATTCAGGACTGTGCAGTAACATTTCCTGAAGTGGCTATGATCCTGTCAGGAAAGATAAACACGTAGCCGTTAGCGCAAAGCGGCTCTGCTAGGCGCCCCCTAGCCACCCTCTCCACAGACGTGGTCCTCGGGGTTTGTCCTCTGTGATAATAAAGCAGGATTATTTATGTCACCCCCCCCCCATCAGAAGTGGGGCCCAGTAACGATCCTCCAGCGGCCGCCCTAATACCGCTTGTTTGTGCTAATTAAGGTCTGGGCAAATTTAAGCAGCGTTTTAATTACCTGCCAATTAAGACGCCAGTTACTGGACCGGAGGAAACGTGAACCGGCGGCACTGGCGTGGGGATGTGGGGCCTGACCGGCTCGCAAGTCCGTCAGGGACACGAGCATAAACACGCACAGACGCGCACAGACACGCACAGACGCGCACAGACACACAAGCATCGCAGGCACACTGAAACATGTGGGCATGCTGGGAGGCCAGAGGCTGAGCCAGATCTGGCTGCGACTTGCCTGATTGGCTGAGACATGTCTGCACACGCCCCAATTATGGGCGTGTCCTTGATTCATGAGGTCACTGTATTAGCACTATCAACATATTGCCTCGTTTCTGCGTCTTGGACCATCTGCATTATTTTGTATGTCCTGTATTATTTTGCATTGTATTGTTTTGCACCATCTGCATTGTTTTATGCTGTGTTTAGTAACTGAGTGAGGCTGCATGACTGAATGAGGCTGAATGACAGCGTTCTAATGCACCTGTTGCATGTGGTTAGTAAAGAATCATGGCTAGGCTATGAAAACATGAGCTGCATTTCTATAAAGGCCAATATGCCTTAAGTATTTCAGAGCAGGCGTTATAAAAATATGTCTCTGTGACTAAGAAATCTTCTATGTTTGTTGAATTAGAAAGTTTATGTGTAATATAATTCACATACGTACAGTATAAACATATTTCTCAGTAACTCCTGCAGGAGTTTGCCACTGTCCCCTAGTCACACAGGATTCCTGCAGGGACTCTAATTTCCTGCCACATCTCTAAGGTACCTGTACTGTGTGTGTGTGTGTGTGTGTGTTCCCTACAATGGACCTGCATCCCATCCAGGGTATATCACTGTGTCGTTGTGTCTTGTGCAGTCTGGTATAGGCTGCAGGCCTCACCCCAATAATTCTGACCTGGATGGAGGATGGATGGATGCATGGATGGATGGATGGACAGATTAGCCTTCCACACCATCCAGAAAAATGGCCCTCAAGCAGCCAGTGAATGATCATTCACCCCCCTGGCCCAAACATGGCAGCGAGTGATGTTTGGCATAAAGCACTAGGGGAACTGCATTTGTAGCACAAGAGCATGAAAGGTCAGCATTTGCATGTGACTAGCAGAGCAGGGCGGGATTCAGGTGAGCCCGAGTCACTGCCCACTCCCTGCCGTATACCCACTGAAGACACTATACAGTCCCAAACACTGTGCAGTCCCAAACACCATACAGTCCCAAACACTGTGCAGTCCCAAACACCATACAGTCCCAAACACTGTGCAGTCCAAACACCATACAGTCCCAAACACTGTGCAGTCCTAAACACTGTGCAGTCCCAAACACTATACAGTCCCAAACACTGTGCAGTCCCAAACACCGTGCAGTCCCAAACACCGTACAGTCCCAAACACCGTGCAGTCCCAAACACCATACAGTCCCATACACTATACAGTCCCAAACACTGTGCAGTCCCAAGGACTGTGTACAGTTCAAACACTGTACAGCCCAAAACAGTGTGTACTGTCTCAAGCACTGCATACAGTCCAAACACTGTACAATCCCACTGTGTAAAGATAGAAACACTGTACAGTCCTATACACTGTATACAGTACCAAACACTGTACAGTCGCACTGTCTACAGTCAGAAACACTGTACAGTCCCAAGCACTATGTACAGTCCAAACACTGTTTCCCACCCTGTTGTCTGACTATATCCCAGACCCAAGGCTCCCCCCCCCACAGAATTTAGAGTACTTCACTGTACGTGTTCCGCCACCAAGCCCCCTCGCGTTTGAGAATATGCATCTTGTACGAGCTGAATGAAATCTTGCTTGGGCTTTGTGATAGCTTCGTGATCCCAGGAGCGTATGGCATCACACAGCGCCCCCTACAGGATTTTGGGTGAAAACAGGTATGGGGATGCCCCCCCCACCACATCCGAGCTACACACCCCTAAATGCTTGCAGGTGAAGGGAAACACATGGGGGCCATTTGATGTCATCCTCAAAAGAGTACCAGAGCGGTGCTGGTCCCAGTCCAGCAGGCTCCTGCCCCCCCCCCAGTAAACACGCCCTGGCCCTGTCCCATCCTCATCCTCCCCTGGTTAACATCGAGCCTGTCAGGGGATATAAGTCCTCTTGAAAGGATGATGGCTCTCTAAAGTGGCCTCTCACTGGAGAGGGGCCATTTTCCACTTGACTGGCACCCCACACAAAGGACTCAGGACCCCCACCCCCACCCCCACCAGCACCCCACCCCCAATTCCACCACCTTGCCTCCAGCAGCTGTGCCTGCCTGGCCGGGTGGGGAGACCAGCTCAGAGAGAAGCGGAGCTTGGAGCAGCGTTGTGTATTTGTGGGCACACTGTGGTGCGGGTGCAGCCGATCCTCGAAGTTCAGTTACACCTGTCCATGCAGCGACCGTGCTCTCCAGGTTGGAGGGTTCGGAGACTAGGATGTGCTGGGGCTGGGGCGAATCTGCTGGTTTCGCCGCCAATCTCATGCACCAACAGAGTGTTGGGGAGGGTTAGCACTGCCCTGTCGCTAACTTCACTAGCATCCGGTCCCTCCCAGTCTCTGGTTTCTTGCTGATGCCATGACGTACCGTCCTCGCTCACTGTGGTACCCAAAGGCGGACGCGTGTGTCTGTGTGAAATGCTGCCTGGCTCCCAGCCAGTAGGAGGCAGTATTAAGGAAACCAGGGCTTCCTGACCTCATTGGCCCTGCTGTATGAATGCCTGCACCTGTGAAGGTCCTTAAACTGTGGAATAATAAAGTCCCAACCAAAGGGTCACTTGCCTTTGGAAGCCCTTCCGGCTGACCCCTGACCTCGGTTGGCCTAGCAACCATGCAGCTATGACAACAACTCATTTGATCTGCAAACAACCAATGCATCACCTTCAGCACACGGATGACTATCAGTTACCAAGACCTTAAAAACATATGTGTTCATAACCACAAAAGGCCCGTAGCCTGTGCCAGGAAGCAGAGGAAAGGCAGGGGACACACTGCACACGATGCTACTGCATCGCAGTGCGTAACCAGTCCCACGCCAGGGGTCCCAGATCACCCCTCTGCCTGTTTTGGGCTCTGGGAGGAAACGCAGGGAGAAGCTACACGTTCAAACCCAATCAAACTGTGCCAACTACTGGGCCAGCATGGTGCCCAGATAAAAAGAGAAAGGATTCCTCTGAAGGCAGTGCAAATGTGCTGTTCATCAGTCACACTGGGGGGGGAGACGGTGTTTTTATCAGGGAGCGAAAGCTTGCAGCCATCCCATAGCAGTCGCCCCGTTCCCCCTTGTTCATCTGCACATGCTTGGATGCCCACATGACTTCCTGCTGGGCCCATGAGTCACTGACATGCCCCATAAGTTCGCTTCTTTACCGCGGCCGCTATCCGCCCGTCTCCCGCTCCTGGGACTAATTACTCCAGACTTCACAGGCAGAGAGACGGAGCACAGAACCTGCTGGAAATCCTAGCCATCGCTGTGAGCCGTTCCTTTCCACTCGCCTTCGCTCCCCAGCCACTCGCGTCTTTCCGTCTCACGGCGCTACCGGCATCTGGTTGGACGCCCCGGGAGGTCCTGGTTTCTCAGTGTCACTACGGGGTGTTCAACAGGAGGGCAGCGACTGTGGTCAACTCAAGGACCGGTTGGGGTCGGGCAGGGCGAAGGGGGTTGTGATGTCGTTAATGTGAACACCTCACGCCCCATTCTTCTTATGCCTACGGAGTGAGTGCCCCCCTCCCCCAGAAAAAAGACTCACTGACAAGATAACAAAGGCATCACGACTTCGAGAGCCTCGCAGCTGTTCATGGGGAAACAAAAAGCTCATCCAGGGGATAGTGACGAAGGGGATCTTAATTACTGAGGAATATATTTCCATCAGGACCCGAGACCCCAGCGGGCAGCCCTGAGCGGGGGCCTCACACCCCATGAGCCACACCCCCATCAGACCCCTACCACCCAACTGCTGGGCCCGACAAGCACGTATGGACCACACCGCTGTGCAACTGTAGTAATTAGCGTGTGTGGCCATAGCACGCTTGCCCCCCCTCCATATAATTGGCCTTCCCATATGTGGTACTGTAAAGCAGCATAACGAAGAGTTCCCAGTGGGGGGGTGGGGGGGGCGGTGTTTGCTGACCTTACTGACCCCTGTGACAATGAGAGGCAGGAAACATCCACATACGTGCACTGATTTCCCCCTGGGGGGGGGGGGGGGGGGGGGGGGGCGGAGGTTTGGCAGCAGTTCATTAAAGCTTGTATGTGTCGACCCACAGTGATTTCAAAGCAGAGCCGGACTTCACATGGTGCGACGGTTATCAGAGGCGCCTGGCGGATGGGGAGCTGGCAGTGACACGGGTCACTGCTATGGGACCCCACCCCCCCAATGTCACCAGGCTAGGGGACCGGGACACCTTAGTGACTTAAACCTGAAAGTAAACACATCTCGCACCTTGCACATCACCGTGGACCGTCAGTGCTGCCAGAACCAGACCTCTACATGTCAGCCTTGACACCCATCCGATGAAGTGACGTTTACGTCCGTTTCTCTATCTTCAGTTACCTTCTGCGTGCATTTTTCTGCACGCCTGTTTTTGGTTCGAGTTGGCAAATGGCCTACTTACTATCTACATGTTGGCCTAAGCACAAAAAAAACGATACAAGCAGGGGTGGGAACTTGAGAATTTTTATTAATAGCCAACAGGAATTGCTAGTTCAGCAAAAGTCCAACGTGCAAGTTTTTTTCCAGCAAGCTAGTGTTCAGTTTTTGTACTCACCATTCATTTAAATTACTAATCTCCAGTCCGGGATAGAGGTAAAGCAGATTACCTTCATTAGATAAGCTGACATCATAGATGTGATTAAGAAAAAGAAAACTCAGAAACTGTAAAGCATTTTATTATAGACTAAGACGATGTACTACATACGTCCGAATGGCTGCATTGAGTAGAGATGATTGAGCCTCTGGACACGCTGGAAGGAGTGACGACTGGGCGCCTTCCCTATCACAGGACGGCAGTTAAATGAGGCTAATCTTGTTTCGATTGACAGCAGCCACCCCAGACTGCTCATTTGGCCAAGCGGGGCCCCAGCCGGGAGGGGCCCGTGTCCCGGAGGTGCCCTCCCCCCACCCCGTCCCCCCTTTCTCTGAGCAGATGGGCCTCTCCCCAGCACTGCAGGCCAGCTCTGCACCGGAGCGACGGTGGCAGGATCTCATAGGAGCAGGGGGGGTGGGGGTGGGGGGGGAGTGTCCAGGTGGTGACGGCCCCTCCTGGCCAGCTGGAGGAGCAGTGGCCATCTGACAAATTGGAGGAGAGTCGAGCTCTCAAACCGGCGCTTTGCATTTCAATGCGGACCGGTGTGCTCCAATTACGGAATGGAGCTAATTATTCCAGCCGTCGTTTTGTTCGGGTATTCGGGTGTTTCCTCCCCCCGTTCGTTCCCATACTCGGAGTGATATCTGGAGGCTTCTGGACTTATTTCTTTTGCATCCTCTCTGTTCATCTCTTGTCACTTCCTGGCACAGATAAAATTATAGCGACATGCACACTTTGTATGACAACAATGGGGTAGCTATCAAAGACCATCGCAGGACATAAACAAACTTAGATACAATATAAGACATTAAAAATAAACAACAAAAGAACACAGTTTGTATTTTCATGGCCAAGGAGAAAGCCTGCTGTCAAATGATACTGATTACAATCATTAATCTCCACCGCTATTCACTCCCCAGTTAATTCTTTTATGTTGGATCACACATTTGAATCTCGTTTGCTCGGTTATGAATCCCGCTTGTTCGGAAACAGGAGGCCGGAGGACGAGAAAGGCAGGACTGTGTGCCTATGGAGCAGCAGGACACGGAGCGCCGAGCCGGAATTTCGTGAGGTGTCCTTGCTGTTCCCCACGGAGCTCATTCCGAACTGCCCCAGGTGTAAAAACTGGCTGCGGGCACCGAGGCGGCCCAGAGCTTTCCAGTCACATTTAAGAAGCCGCCGGACAGTTTTATTTGTAGAACTGCTGCAGGGTAACAGGTGCTCCCCCGCCAGAACTGACTGAAGCCCCCCAGCCTGCATGTAAGGGGGTTATGAAGAATGCGGCCCCTCCCCCGATGGCCTTTTGCATTCTCGGTAGCAGCTGGGGCAGTTCCATCTATCCTACGCTCCTCAAATGACCTCAGAACAAGAAGGACATCCAGGAGGCAAGGCGAGATCCAGGGGGCGCTCTCTGGTGACCACATCCCGATCCAGCAGCTGATAGAACCTCCTTCTGCCTGTGATTAATTAGTGTTTCCAAACACAAACCTAGGGCCATGACACGTCCTTTGTATTTGCCTGACCTAGTGCCCTCACCTCCCCACAACCCCACCCCACCCCAGCCCGCCCCTGCCCTGTCCGCGGCGAAGGGGAGCAGGCAGGCGACAGCTGTGGACTGGAGAGGGGACAGTCCCTTTCCCATGGAACCCTGGCACCGTCCGGTTCCGCCAGGAGGCACGGCCATATGCGTGCGGCCCCCGCTGGCTACGCCGAGGCGCCCCCAACCCGCCGACGCGGAAACAGAGCGGGGTGGCATGGAGGTGGAGGGAAAGAAAACACCCACGCTCCCGCACAAAGACTGCAAGGCGGCGTGTCAGGGTCACACGGCGGTCCTGCGGGAACTGCAGTCAAAGTTCGGCGCGATGCAACCCATTCCTGACTTTGCCAAACAACGCCGACAAAGAATTCAACAAAGTCACGTACAACCCCGGTGCCTTTCAGAGCCGCAAACCGCGATAAGATTAGTTAGAGCAGGAAAACATGGTTTGACTACTTCGGTCATAATGAATTTGATTAATTAAGCGCCAGCAAGTGAACTAAATAACTAGCATTTAACATATACACTGTTCACAGACATTCAACATATTAGCATGGGCAGACATAAAATTTAAGATAAAAACGGACATTATTCAGATTATCTTTCTATCATGCAAATTAATAAGATTAGACCGGTAAATTTTTCATCCTGGAGCCAAAAAACAAACACGGTCATACAAACACTGGAGTTCAATTACCCCTAGCAGGAAAAGCTCAGTTCCTCGCCTCTTGCTTTACTCGAATAAATTCATTTTGAAAGTCAGTGACCTGAGAAGGCAGTAAGGCACATTACAGGAGCTCGACGTGCGGATGTTCTGAAGACGGAGGCGTTTTCTTTGGTCTGGCGCCCCCTCTAGTGTTGGCTTGTCGAAATGACAACCACACGAAGGACGTATGAATTCGTTACAAATTCTCAGCGGAAACAGCTTATAGGGTTGCGAGACAAACCAGGCAACAAAACTTTTGCATCAGAATAAAAAGACCGCGTTTTACAGTCAGATATTAAATGTTAATGTACATAAAATTAAAACATTAATAGAATTGTATACTATAAAATTAACTTTTAGCTGAAAAACTCACCCTCAGTGTTTACTCTCGGCTTCTCGGTATGGTTTGTCTGTGGCGATGGTGCTTAAAACTAAAATATATGGTCCAATAAACATTGCTTGCATTATCGATGAAAGGATCGGGACTCAAGAGATAAAAAAAAAAATCAATCAATAAATATTGTTCGTGGGTACTTCAACAACCTTCCCCCATAATATGCTTGGATGGTTTTTTTTTTTTTTTAAATCGGCTTCATAGGGGACACTTGGTGCCGCAGAAATCCCCGGCGCGGAACACGTGGTACACATTGACCAGCGGGAACATGATGAGCGCCCCCAGCAATGAGCCGGTCTGCACCGCCGCCCCGCACCAAACGAGGGCGCTGTGGCTGTGATCCCGCAGAATCACCCCCAGCATCACCTTCACGTAGGACAGCGCCCCCACGAAGAGGACCCAGGATATCACCTGCGGGGTGCCGAGTGAAACAGACAGATTAGGCAAAACATTTAATAGACAGCTGCATCGGTAATATCTCAAGTAAGCAAAGTACAAATCTCCATCCATATATTTCGCTACAAAGTAACAAGCCTACAGTTTTAATGCATAGTCTTCGAGGCACTGTACAACGACCTATGACTATATGTCTAAAAAAAGGTAAAATGGTTATTATTGCTTTCATATTCTACTACTTTGCGTTGTATAACTCCAGCGTCTGCTATTAATTGGAAGATGAAATTCTAGACTCGGGTAATATTTGTAGACTATTCTGAGTTAAAATTTGGTTAAACTCTTGCCAGCAAATTTTACTGCTGCCGAATAGTGAAAGGACAGATCTCCGTAGGCATCATTAGAGAGCGTCATGGAGCTGCTGTCAGTTTGAGGGAGACTCTCAGAATATTCGAAAGCGGTGGGATGTCTGTCACCCCAGATGACCCAAAGCAGCATTTGCACTGGGATGTGTGGATGATGCACTCACGATAAGGGCTTCTCCTGCCGCAGAGCCCTGGAGCGGGGGGCAGGGGCTGAGGGAGGCCATGGCCATGTTGTATGAACCGAAGGCCGTCCCCAGTAGACACAGGAGGCCCAGGAACACCAGGGACCTGGAGTGCAGGACGGGGAGAAGCGTAGTCAGGGCACCAAGATGCCCCGAAGCCTATAGCATGCACTATGTGAATAACTTCTCCATCCTGCATAATGCGGTGAACCTGGAGCTTATCCCAGGACATGAGGCTGGCAATCCATCCATCCATCCATCAATCAATCAACCCATATTTTTTAACATGAGAATTCTTGGTGATATAGTGGTGCAGTGGGTAGTGCTTTGCCTCACACCCCTTGTTGACCAGGGTTCAAGTCGCTATCTCTGCTCTATGCCTTTCCATGTCATTGTGGGGTTTTCACTGATTTCCCCTCACAGTCCAAGAACAAAAAAGGTGAATTTGCGTTGCCAAATGGAGTGTGAGTGTAGCCTCTGATGGGTTGGCACCCCATCCTGGATTATTCCTTACCCTGTGTTCATAGCTTCTGGGATAGACTCCAGACCCCCATGACCCTGCATAGGACAAGCAGGTATGGATGAAAAACATCTTACCTTTTAGGGAGAAACATGGCAATGACACAAGCTACAGGGTTGGCCATCGCCGCAAGGGCTGCAGAGAGGTGATAGGCCACGTTCCCATAGGGCATGCAGGAGTACGTCTGCACTGACGGCAGCACGCCATTGGTCAGCCCGTTCACCCAGATCACCAGGAAGTAAATGAAGGCAAACTGGTGCCTAGAGTATGCCGGCTTCAGAAGCCGGAGCCAGGACTGGCCTGGTTCAGCAGGGCCACCATCGCTTGGGGCTGTCAGCACCTCAGGGCTGTTCAGGCCATCGGAGACGGAGACCACTGATTCGGCCGCAAGATTCTCCCTCGAAAGTTCACATGTTCTTGGAACCCGGTTTAGGAGGACAAAGGCGATCAAGCTGAGGACCATCATGGCGGCGAGGAAGAAAAAGAAGATCTCCGTGGAGAAGTTGGGAGGGAGGTACTGGGTCTGGATGGTGCTTGTGTTCGAGGTTGTGCTGTTGGGGGACAGGGTGACGTTGACGCACTTGGCGATGCCCACGCCCTGCGCGAGGGCCACCAGCCCGGGCACGAAGCCGCTGAGGCCCTCGCCAATGAAGAATGTGGTGATGTACTTGGCCGGCAGCTGCATCATGAAAGGCAGGAAGGTGACCGAGGAGGTGCAGTCCACCAGGGACAGGAAGAAGGTGATGACGAGGAAGGCGGTACTGTGCGGCGAGCCGAGCATCACCGAGGTCTTCGTCCAGAAGGCAGGAAGCAGGAAGCAGGCCGCCACTCCGACGGCCAGAATAACGTAGATGACGAGTCGCTCCTTCAGCCTCCCGGGGCAGAACTTGTGCATGAGGGTGACCAGCAGGGGGCCCACGTTGGCCAGCTGGATGATGACAGTCAGGTAGGATGGCAGGTCCCAGCCCTCAGGCAGCCTGTTGACGATGAGCGGTAGCTCCACCCACAGGCCGTTGATGGCGACCCAGGATCCCAGTCCGAAGGTGCAGGCAAGCAGGTGGACCAGCAGGGCCATGGCTGAGCGGTTAAGCTGCTGATCCCTCACTAATATCTCATGCAAACAGCTTCCCTAAAAGGCATCCGTCACCGTTTCCTAAAAGAACAGCACAGGTAGACACGTGTAATGAAGACAAATAATAGTCCTGGCTGGTATTTTATTCAGATAATGCTAACTGTTCTCGCAGTTGGAAATGGGATCCAATTCAGGCTAATATTCAGAATAAATTAGCACTGATCCAAAAATTATATATTCACCAAGATTATAGTAAACATATAGTGTTTCGCATCCTGCTCTTCGGGGACTGTCAGACAGTTCGTTTTTGCTCCCTCTCAGCTCTCCTTCTGTATGCTACCAGATTTTTGCTACCTCTTCAGTTTAACTTAATCTCAGTGTCAGGACTATTTTTAATGTTTCGCAGCAATGAGAGAGGTTTCATTTCAAAAGAGGTGCAATGTTAATATCGATCTCGCCTGCTATGGACGTGCAGTTGTTACATCACAAGGACTGCGAAGGATTGCGAAAACATTTTTAATCTGTCATAGGAAACAAAACAAGTCATCATCCTTTTCATCGTTGCTCGTTCATGGGCAGTGTGGCACGTTTGTGAGAAATTTAACAAAAACAAGTGAGGAGTAGAAAAATATGAACGTACTGGTTACCAAAAGATGCTGTATTTGTGATCCCATAGAAACAATATTGAGCTAAAGCAAGTGATTTGTCTGCACTGCTTTGTGTCTGTTGGAAGAACTCATGGCATCACCACCCATGTATTTGATAATTCATGTCTCATAATTTAATTGTTAGAATTCACCAGAATGTGACTGAACTACTGGCTTGCCTTTCTACTAAAAAGGCCTATTGCAATATTTATCACAAAAATTTCAGATATCTCTGTTAATTGTCCCCAGTATCGAGCCCTTTTTTGTATGAAGATAATTTTCCAGAGGGCTTTCTAAGCCAGAGAAGTATGGTTAGAATTGTGTTAAAAATAAAGAAATTGCCGCTTGCATTAAATACCTAAGGCATCAGAACATTAAACGTTTCTGTATGTTATTGTACTTCAGCTACCTGTTCAGTTTAATTTATTCAGTTTCATTTATTTTACGTTATCCTTTTATAGAGATTAGTAATATCTCATTTTTTATGAAAAGAAATATTTTGATATTAATGCAGTATACATGATTTTGTGTGTGTGTGGTTGGGGTGGGGCAAGGCAAGGTTAAGCAAATAATTGATAATTTGTTGAATAATAACTGGGGCAATTCAGCTAGTAATTCTGTCTGAAATGTCCATCCTTTCTACCTTTTCAGAGGATTGATACTGTCAGTTTACAGACCCAGGTGGATCCATAACAAAAAGCATGTTTACAGCTGAGTTTAGATACCATCTTAATTACTACTGGTTTTCAATTCAGCATCAAACAGGAAGCTTACAATTCATAGCATACAGTGCTAAACTGCATTTGAGAAAACGTTTCTCCAGGCTGGGTCTTACGGAGTTAAACTAGATGAGCAGCAGGATTACTTGCATTGTTCTGGCACCTCTCTGTTGACCAAAAGCCCAGGTATGTGGAATATTGTTCCAGGGATTTATTATGAAGACTAATAAGTAAGTTTTGATACCTCTGTCGCATTGAAGCTGCTTCTCCACGGCCTGTTTCAGGTCTGAATTGAACCACCTCTGATTCAAAGGCAGTTCTGTAGCTACCAGGTATTTCATACGTACCACACACGCTTAGGTAGGTCCGGGTGACCACGGGTCCAGCCACTCGGAGTCCATAGCCAGCAATGCAGTACGATAAAACGATTATGCCTGTAAACCCTACTGGGTCTTTTGTCAAACTCGACGTACAGCACAGATACACTAAAACCAAACTGTGACTGCAAATGCACAACCCTGAAAGTTTATCATTTTAAATGTCACAATGACATTGACGTTGCTTGTGGATATTTAGGCATGGTTTACATTTCTGTAGGTAGTGCTGACTCTGAAGAATTATTTAAACACTACTTGTGCAAGTAATCATGTGGGGAAAATATTATGTATTTAACCGAAGAATCAGGGTAATCTGAACAATTATTCTGCATTTTAATACTACCCAAGAAAAATGCAATTTACAGTTTTATAGTCTATTTATTCTCTCCAATTAATTAATTTGGCTCAGCTTTTGTAGATTTCTCCCCTGTCTGTGGTTATAAGCTAAGGTGTTCTGGGAGAATTTGCCATAAATCAGTTTAACAACTCATTGATCACGGTGAATACACAACCATTGCTAGTCACCTTAAACTGGCATAAACTCATAAATAATAACGGCAGGCTGTGGTCTGAATGCAGTCATCAGCTCAGTCAGATATATTTAGCTGGGAGCTCAGCTGCATGCAAAAGCCCAGAGGAGCAGGACCCAGCAGTGTAATGTACTGTACCGTGACTTTCACAATGATCAGCTGTTTTTGGTGTCGGAATGAGCTGAAATGACTGCAGTCTACCACACGTAGGTATGACGTTTCCGAACCTGCTGACCTGAACCGTCACGTGGCTGGAGCAGAGAGCCAGCCTCCCTCCCGCCCGTAATGACCGCTCCCGTACTCACCGACGTGTGGCAAACCCGGCAGTCCATGAGCGAGAGAGACCCTCCGTTTTGTTACATGTGCTCAGGAGCTGCCAATGAGCAGACTGCCCCGTACTCTCTGCAGGGACCGCAGCTCTCACATGGGTGGTCCAGAGTCCACCCTGGCGGTGAGAACCTCCCCGCCGAGGGACGGCCTGAACTTCAGCCGTATCACACATTCCGGCCAGGAGGGGGGGGGGGGGGGCGAGTCTTATCCTCCCCTCCCCCCATTCTTCAATAAGAGGCAGGGGGATGTGTGTGCGTGGCCCTTCAAGGTCAATAGCTAGTTTAAAATGGCCCCTTTGTGAAAACACATGATCAGATCACACCAGTCGCGGCGTGACAGCAATTGAGGTCAGGATAGCGGAAGGAGTGTGTTCCCGCACGAGGTCGGGGGACAGAAACGACAGGCGTCAATATCCGTCACGAAGAGCAGGAACGTCCGCGAGCCACTTTTGCTCGAGGCTAACAGCACAGACTGTATCCTACAGCCCGAGTACAAAATGATACTGTGACTCATTTATCAAACAGTAACCCTGATTGGTCTGGGCGCGGCCGCGATTGTGGTTTAGCGCGACGGATTCAGACGCATGGGTGTAGAGCGGCCCAGACCTACCTGGAAAGGTTCACCTCCCCCAGGGACAGACCTGCTGGCCCTCAGCTCATCCGGAGGGGCTTTCTGATAGACTAAAAGACACCCTCAATGTTGACAGCCATGATAGCGGGTTGATTACAAGCTAATAAGCACCTTAAAAGTCTATAGCCCTATTATTCAACTCACGGTCCTCGAGGTCCGAGCACTGCTGGTTTTCCAGCCTTCCTTTACCTGTCAGTCAGGTGTGAAGCCTCTGGCCAATCAGAATCAGTAATTATTAAACTAACTACCTGGGAGAACTGAAAACAAGGCATCGAGGTCCAGAATTGAAGAGCCCTGGTCTATAGGAAACACAGAAAGGAGAAGCAGACGCGAGGGTCATGGTTAACCGAAGGAAAGGCAGGGCAGAGACAGGAAAGGGCTGAGTCAGCTGATCAGTCATGTTTTGAGCATCACTGCCGGTTTCACAAGAGCAGCAGCTGCGGGCGATACAGTCCTGCGCTCACTAAGGAGCACGACGCGTTACTGGGTGAAGGTTCAATCTGCTGTCGCGGGGCAGTTACCGATAGCAGGCAGGGGGCCCGCATGACACGCGTAGTTTCCAAACTGTGCCCTCCCTTGGGAGCTACCAACTCACCAAAACGGGAGGGGGGGTTGGTCAGACCCCTGCAGCAGCAGCCATGATGAATGTTCCTCACAAAACACACAACATCACGAGGGACTGTATGACTGAGTTCGGCAAATAGAAAGGCAGTCAGACCGCAAGCTGTGTAAGACAGTTTACTTGCCATCTGGGCCAACAGCCTGAAGGAGTCAAGGTGAAATGTGACACGTTAAACTACTCAAAAATGCAGCGCTACTTCTGCAGAGACTGGTTTCAGAAACACCAAGGTACAGCTCAGCTACTCCCTTAAGTCCACTTCCAGGTAAAATACACCTGGGGCATCCTGACAGAGTCACAGGGCGGGAAGGGGGGGGGGGGTTAATAAATCCTGCAATATCTCTGCTTTTAAAGAAGAAAAAAGCAAAACAAACTCACTGTGACGACCATTATTCTTAAATGCCACAAAACAGTGATGAATGTGACTCACAAGCTCAGATCTGCTCCAGACCAGATGGAATTCAGTACCACTGCACAGCACCAGAACTGCCCACCGCCCTTCAGAACCGGACGGGGTTCCACCACCAAGCAGCGGAACACTCCACATGTCACATGAGACATGTACACCCTTACAGGTAACGTAATAAATAAAATGACCCCCAAGTATTAATTGGGTACATACCCTACAATGCAAGCAAAAACAGCAATTATTAAATACGCTGTCCCAAAATACTTTTTTCCCCCAATAGTATGTCCCAAATATTATCAGATGCAAAATAGCTTCAAGGTACAAAATGCCAACATTTGATCAACACTGAAGAAAGCAAGAGGCACAATCACAGCTGTCGCCTGAAGACATGGAGCAACCCCGTTACCGCGGTTTAACCTAACAGATGCTCTAACTAGGACAGGTGAAGCATCAACACGCATAACTCCAACCACAGAGCTGCTCCAGCATGGACTGGTAACTTGTTCTGAATTGCTGCTCATTTTCATCCATTTTCACCCAACCCGGACCAAGGACTGGATTAAGAGCTAAGGAGTAGACCAGCGTTTCCCAATCCGGTCCTCAGGGGTCTAAAGTCGGTCCATGTTTTTGCTCCCTCTCAGCTCCTGGTAGGGAGCAAAAATGTTTACTGTCTCTGGGTGCCCAAGGACCAGATTGGGAAACTCTAGTCTACTCCTTAATTCTTAATCTAAATTAATCCCATCAGTGAACATTCTTCCCCAGGCTAGAAAGAATACTACTTCACACTCAGCAGTGCACTCAATAAGATTATTTATGTTATTGTACAATCTGCATTTATAACAAATAATAATAATAAAAAAAGATTAGTAAGATGTACAGTATTCGAATGGTCAGGTCTGGGCCGCAGCCGTCGTCTTCATGGTCTCTGAGGCCCACAGGGAGCTCCAGAGATGGGGGGGGTGTGACGTGGGGGGGGGGGGACGACTCCTACAGTCTCCGAGGTAAGAGGCCTGCAGCTGTGCGGGGGGGCATTGCTGCCGGTGCGTGCCGCTGAGGTCGCGGGGCTGGATGGAGTGAATGCTGGAGGGATGGATGGGGGGGGGACAGAGAGAAAAGCAGCGGAGCAGTGAAAGGGGGCCTAGTTGCTGTAGATCTGTCCCTCGGGGGGCTGCGGCAGCTTCATGTTCTCCTTGCACATCATGAGTCGTCGCAGCTCCTGCAGCACGACGCGGATGCTGTACGAGTTCTGCCATTTGGCCAGGGCCGACACCGCCCGCGTGTCCACCTGGGGGCAGGCCAGAGCAGCATCAGCGACCCCCCGTGCAGGAAACCAAAGCCACCTGCAGAGTTACCACATCCCCGCCACTGACCCGCTCAAATACAAACCCTGAAATGAGACACTGCCCCCATCCCCGCTGCCCCGAGTGCGAGCTGGGACAACTGTACGGTCAGGTTTCCGGACAGCCGGTCACATGACCGGTCACATGACCTGCCACATGACCGGTCACATGACCTGTCCCAGGACCCTCAGTGTCCCTCACACCCCCCTCCGCACAGCACAAACAGGCCCGACGTGGGGGAGGGCCGTCTGACTGCAGACAGGGTGAGCCGTGATAAATAAACCACACAACATCTGCCGTGCACCAACGGGCATTTAAAATTAAACCATGCTGTAAACTAGGAAAACAAAAGTCACAAAATACCATAATCTAATGATGCTTTCACACAGTTTTCAAAGGTAAGCATTTACATGCACTGCCTTGCATTTTTTTATGTTTTAATACCTTAAAGGGGTAGTTCAGCCTAAAACTGAAAAAATTATATGTTTTAGTGTTAACTATCCATCTAGGTCGTTCTGCTGGGAGTTGCCTAATTGGTCTTCTCTTGAATATAATGGGAGTGAATGGCATCCTTTCTGTGATAATTAAAGTACCAGAAGAATACATTTAACAAATTCAACAGCAATGTCTGTTACCAGAAATCATGACCCCAGTTACTGAAGATAATAAACTGCTTACGGCAAAATCTGTGTAATTTAGGAACTGTTTTCTACTACAGAACTCTATGCAATAATATGATTGATGTACATAGTTCGTAGGAGAAAACAGTTGCTGCTTGTGAAACATTATCTTTTTTTCAGTTTTGGGGTGAACTGTCCCTTTAAGTTTTTGAGTAAAAAGTATTATGTGCCTTTGTGGCTGTATGGAATCTGAAACATTTCCTGTCACTAAGGAAATTCTGTCACTGTATTTTGTTCTTACAATTAACCAGAAAACGTAACGCTACCCTGTCCACAAATCTGGCAAGACAGCACAGGATAGGACAGGACAGGACAGCACAGTTAGGTAGATGGATGACAGACGGAGAGAGAGACACAGGACAGCACAGGTATGCAGACGGATGACAGACGGACAGAGAGACACACAGGGCAGCACAGGTAGGCAGATGGATGACAGACGGACAGAGAGAGACACAGGGCAGCACAGGTAGGCAGATGGATGACAGACGGACAGACACACACAGGACAGCACAGGTATGCAGAGAGATGACAGACGGACAGAGACAACAGGACAGGACAGAAGCACCAGTATATATTTTATAAAATACTGGATTAGTTCCATGGGGTAATTACAGGATTAAGTACAAGCCCTAAAAAGCATCCTTCCGTTAGCAGCCAAAAAGCCAGCAGATTGTGAATGAGCACTTTGGAAAAACTCTGCATTACGGAGATTATGGGGGGGAAGCCCCACCGCAGGGGGGTGGCGTGGGGTGACCTCGGCGCTGCTCGGAGGACACTCACCACACCGTTCGAGGTATGCACGCCGTTCAAGTTGATCTTTGTCACAAATCTGACGAAGGGAGGAGTCTCTGGGTACCTGGGGCCGCACTCCACCTGTAAGCTGTACATCCTGTTCTCATAGATGGTCTGGGAGCAGAAGAGCACAGGGAGATTGCGTCACCTAGGAAACACCCTGACCTGCCTCTACACAGGCCTGTCACCGAGTGAGTCACAGGCGACGGGACCCGGCGAGAAGGAAAGGGGACGACGGGGGGGGGGGGGGGAGATGCCAACAGAGATGTGCCCACAGAATAAAGAAAAACAGCAGAGCGTGGTGAAGAATCACTACTGCTCTGCAGGACGGAATGACTGAAGGAGCCGCTCGCAGACACCTCATTCAGAGAGTCTGTCACCTCCTCTCTGCACGCTCCTACCCTGAGGTGCATGATCCGCCGTCTTCTGGGAAGGAAACGCACACAGATCCCAGACAGAAAGCGAGGCAAACGTATCCTAGAAACTTCCCTACGACCAGAAAACTGAGCAGAATGCAAGAACACAAAGCATGGAAAAATACAGAAACAATATTTGTCCTTAAATGTTCAATTTTAGATTTTTAATGAAGTGAGAGGGCAGTGCTTTCAACTACAGTAATGGATAACATGCATGTTATTTGCCATTTGTACAAGCATGTGTGCAAGACTATAGGAGTTTGGTTGTGATTGTCACATATCCCATCCTGCCCTTCCAGGAGAGACACACACAGGAGAGGGCGAAGCTTGGGCTCTGAGCACCAGTAGGGGTTAGGGGCCGCACTCACAGACCTCACAGTGATATTACACAGACAGCCACAGGAAGTCAGTGATCTTCTGGAACCTTGCGCAGGCCCCTAAGCTACAGACCCACACACTGCCCAAAATATTTATGTGAGATCCCAAGGCCAGCAGGACCCCTGGCATTCCTCTCCTGTCATACAACAAACTTATACATGCATTTATGCAGAGGCAGAGTGCTAACATGAGGTTTTTCCAGATCTGAAACATATCTTTTTTTCCCAGTTCATACCATACCAGTAAACCAATTAGGCATATTACTGTAGGTAAACGGAATACCAGAACGGAACAACTTCCATCTGATTATCTCGTTCATTTAGGCTGCTGTTATATAATAATAATTATTATGTACAGGGATTGACATAACTAGTACGCAAGTACGCATTCACCTTCAACGGCGATCGGTGCGGCAATCGATTGTTGTAACAGCGTGAATGTGTACGTATTTTATGTGCATTTGCGCCGATATGACAAGATATTATTGTGCATTTCACCTTTATATGCTAATTCGTACTTCATTTGTGATAGAGGTTAAAATGCACAGCAATTTCTTGTCATATCGGCGCAAATGCACATAAAATGCATACGTATTTGCACTGTTACATTAGTCGTTTGCGGCACGTTTCGCCTTTAAAGGTGAATGCCTACTCGCGTACCAGTTATGTCAATCCCTGATTATATACAATTAGTAGTATATATATATAAATATATATAAATTATTATTACTATTATTATTATTGTTCATCGGTTTATCCCATTCGGTTAGGCTGCTGTTATATAAGAATTATTATTATATATATATATATATAATAAAAAATACTATTATGTGTAAATATATCAATTATCATCTGTTTATTCTATTCTGTTAGCCTGCCGCTATACTGCTTATTGCTAACATACATACACATCGCAGTATGTATATAAACCCGTGTGTCTAGCCCCCCTTTTCTCACTGCCCTGTGTTTTTGAACTCTTAGTATTGAGACCCCCCTCTAGTGCTATTGCGTGCTGTGCGGTGGTCCTGAGATACACTAATGTATACCTGTGTATAGATGGTGACAGTAAAGCCCACCTGACTCGACTTGATCTGCACATCCATCTATTATAGGAGCAGGGCGCACAGCGGGGGAAGCCCCAGGCGGGATGTGGACATCACCTCTGTCACTATAACAACACACGGTAAATGCTCACCCTGGGAGGCCCTATGATCATCCCCCTCCAGCGTGTGAGGGTCATGTCCTCGTCATCTTCGAGGCCCCAGCTCACCGTGCCGTCTCCCACCCCCTTCTGACCCTCCTCCAGCTCCTCCAGCAGCCGAAAGTTACGTGGAACCTTCACGCCTGCAGACATACGAGAAAACATGCAGAGGGTGTTTCGGGAGGCATCCCTAACTGTGCCAGTCCTGAACCCCCCTGAACCCCCCCCCCCCCAAGGCACCAAGGACAAGAGACATCTGCTTCTAAGGAGGGGGGTTACAGGGTACACATCTAAAGGGATCACAAATGTTCATGGAGGAGGGGGAGCGAGTCGCCACAGAGCAGGAGAGCATTGCTGTTCAGGGTTCAGTGAGTTTGGTTCAAAGAGCGTTAATCTCAGTGCCTTCTGGCAGGTACACTAATTACTGCACAGAATAATATTTACTAAATACAGCAGTAACTTAACATCCACATGGTTTTGCACAAAAACATACAACTTATTTTCCTGATAGCAGTAGCACTATCATGTTAGAAGTATTAATGTGCAGGGAGTATCTCAAATACTGAAGACAAGGGAGTAACTTATTCATCCTCTGAAGAAGCGATACTATACAGCAGTTTTTCTCAAACCAGTCCTCAGGGACCCCAGACAGCCTGCGTTTCTGCTCCCTCCCAATTTCCTGGGACCATCTGTGGGACACACTGATGTTTGGAGAAATACTGGCATAACACATAAACTCTGTAAAGAAAATGCTTTTATATACTTCCCAAAAAGGATAAACTAATACAAATAGGAGAGACACCACATTTTCTTGGGTAGGTACTGGCGCGAAGCACTTACAATATTATTGCTTATTGCTTTTGATTATTTATTGACCTTATACACACATTATGCAATGACAAAAACGCCAGCCGAAGGTGGTCTATACATTTCAGTTTATACTACATTCTGGCTACTTAAAATATTAACAAAATGTTGTGTCAGCCTCCCGGGGACCTTATGATACAGCTGACGGATCTGAAAACCCTTCAACAGAACTTATTAGAAAGTGTAAATGAAGAAAGGAAGTGTTGTAAATATATGCGGCTGTAAATTTAACAAAAACACGCAGCTACTGCCGGTCAAAGCCAATGTGGCGCCCTAGGCGAAAATTAACGCCGGAGCCCCCCAGTCCGAGGCAAAGTAAAATTAGCTGGCAAGTCGGCGCCCCCTCAGAAGTTTTGCGCCCTAGGCGGCCGCTTATGCCGCCTATAGACCGGCCCTGCACGCAGCGCATAACATTCAAGTGGACAGGCGGCCGCATATTAGACAAGGGCTGCTGTTTGGGGGGCTGTATTGCAGCTGATCGCCCATATTTATAACGATCAGCGCATGTACCGAAAATCAGCCGCGCCGATGATTGCTCTGATAACGCAGCCCTGATCAGCCAGACTCAGGGGGACGCAAACAGGGATCCGGGATCCCAGCAGGCCAGACCTGGAGGCTGCGATCAGGGATCGTCCGAGTGGAGCCTTTGATTGCAGACTGGGCGATTTCTAATTTCGGGAACCGAGCCCCGGTCTCGGATAACCAAACCGTAGGGTTAGGGTTAGGGGGAGCCGGTTCTGCAGGCTGGCACGGCGTCCATAATACTGCACACGGATGACGCGGCGCGGGCCATCGATACGCCGAGATAGCAAGTCAGGCTAACTGGAAAAGCGTCTGAAAGGATGCACAGACACGATTTCCCGCATCGCCGAACGTTCAACGACGCCGCGGCACAAAGCCCAGGGCTACCAAACAGCCCGTCCGAACCTTGGACGCTGTCAAGCCCCGAAAAAAAAAAACACGGCAAACGCCCCCCGCCTTCGCTGTAGCCGCGCCGAGGGTCTAAAAGGGAAGCTGCCGCCTCGGATCCTACACGAAAGGGAGCCAAAAGATGCTCTAGTCTCGCCGCGCCGTGATGTGTAATTATCTTTTGTTAGTGGGACTTAGGTTTACCTGATCCGGCGGCGACCGCCATCTTGTCGCTCTGTAGCGAGAACGCGCACGCTCCCATGTCCGGGCACGGCCCCGCGGCGTGCACTAACCGAGCCTGTTAACCCTGCAGCGTGCTCCTAGTATTCACAGTCACAGTTAGTCACTTCAGTAGCAGTAGTGCTAGCAGGGGAATTAACAATAACAATGTTCTTATACATTCCTGATGACCAGATACACAGCATTCCTCCAGATTGTCCTGTCTTCTGTCTGGTTTTTCAGGGTTTAAAATGGCATATTCATTGCTATGATGACTGACCATCCATCCTGTTGTTGGTCGGCCTCTTTCTCTTTTACCTTTAACTTTTAAGAATGGTGTCCCGCACAGTAGGCCTAATATGTCCAAAATAAGATGACATGTGCTTTGAATGAAAATTCTGGCTTGATTTTTACCAGGAATGTTCTTGTTTGCTTTTCTTGTGGTTCGATGGTATTCATATGAAGCACCAGAGTTTAAGGGTGTCAACCTATCCCAGTTCTCCATTGTCTAGCTTTCACATTCATAAAGATTTACAGGAAATACTGTGGTCATTTCCTTATTCAGTGACATTTCAAATGTTATTGTAATATTATATTTTGTCTTTTGATGCAGCTTTCTGGAATTTTCTTCATAATACTTTTAAGAGGCCTTCATCTTCACTGATTTTGGCTATTCTTTTAATCTTGCCCATTTGTACTCTATGTCGTCCAGTTTGATCTCTTTGCCTCTCATTTTTTTTCAGAATCTTCTTGAATAAATACTTAGAATTCTATCCACCATTCCGCCGGTTCTATGTCAAGTAGGACCTGCATCTCAGAATAGTTTCTGAAATTTTCTTTGAAGACAGTTAGGTGTATTCTCCAGGCTTCATAAGTAGTTCACGACCTATACCACAAATTGGGTCCTGTTATCACTGTTTGTGTGGTGGCAGGATCGGCATTCCAGCCACTGGGGAAAACTCACACCCTTCTGTTTGGACTAGTGTGGTGCTGAGGTATCACCCACCGCACGGCTGCACTCAGGTTCTCACCCCTGAGGTGCTTTGTCATGTGGTGGATGCAGCAATGCACTGAAATCAGTGCACGCTCCTGACCGCTCTCCTCCTCACCACTGTTTGAATGCAGCTCTTTTGTCATTTGGCACTGATAACACAGTCTATTTGATTTGTGTGATGCTCCGGTGTATTGATCTGGGTTCTTGAAGAATGTACAGTATTGACACTGAAGAGGCCATTGTGTTTATAGAAAGCGATTAATTGCTCATATAAAGACCCACTTTCCAGGTCTGACTGGCCCGCTGAATTTCTGACATCCTCATTTCACATTCTAGCCGTCAGTCTCCTGCAACATATTGTTCATTTCCACCTGGACCAGCTCATAAACCTTTTCTTTATTGTTGTTTGTGCATAAGCCCATATAAATGTCATTTTGAAGGGGTATCTATGAAATCAAACTGGTATCAGCTATTCATTCACTGCATTATATCCAGTTAAATTTGTTTCAAAGTCCTTCCTGTCTATGAAAGCCATGCTATTTGTTCTTTATTGTCCATTTCCTGAGTGATAAATATTGTGTTCACCTGACTAAAAGTGTCCTTGTCTAGTCCAGAGTTTTCCAACCCAGTCCTTGGTGACATCCTAAATCTCTGTTGCCTAGTGTGTGTGGTTGGTTTCACCTGACACTTATTATTATTATTATTATTATTATTATTATTATTATTAATAATAATAATAATAATAATAATAATAGTTGTGGTTGTTATCAGCATCATCATTATTAGTAGTAGTAGTTGCTTTAACAATAATAATAATAATGCAATATGTAAAGTTTTATTAATAATTCTTACCAAATTAATTATGGTAAAAAATGGAAAGGTGCTTCATCGAATTGCATCAGTTAAGTGGCATATAATGACAAGAGCTGGATAATTCAGGTTCAGACCGGGATTTTGTTTCAACCGACCAGTTGGATACTCTGTGACTGTGAGCTCAACTGGTTGGTTGAAACAAAATCTTGGTGTGGACTTTGACTCTCTGGACCTGAATTACCTAACTCTGATAGTAACACAGATTACCTCATTAGTGACATATCTTTAACCATGTTACAGCATAATGGGCAGCAGGGTGACCTCATATTTCCATGGCTGGGCTCCATAGCATGGAGCCTTAGGTAGAGGTATTCCGGTGTTCAGCTCATGCCTGCACACCGTGGGCAAGCTGGAGATGCCCGTCACCTTAACCGCATGTCTTTGACCCGAGAGAGTGAAACCCGAATGCTGTACAAACTCCACACACAGAAGAGGTAGCATCTGAATGAGGCAGCGGCAAGAGAAATCTAACCATTATGCAGGCGATTTGATCGTTGATGCTGAAAACATGGAACAGTAACCATGTTTAAGCTTTTTAAACTTCAGAAGTTTAACATTTAATTCCATGATGCATTCATGCTCATCTGATGATAAATTTTAAAAAAATCAGTACTTGTTTAATAATGAATAGCGTACAAAAGGAAATCTAATTTGGATAAATCCGATTATCAATGAAGCATTATCTTACCTCTTAAAGTTCAGGTTTAATTCCTGAACTTGAATAAGATGTCAGTTTTTTTTTTTAATAACCCTTTCCTCCTTAATGGCTTTCAGCATGCCAGAATTTCTTTGTTTAGGTGATGCTGTTACCATAGCGCTGAATGGAAACCCAGCGTATTATCACCACTACTTGTAACTTAGGACACTGAATTTGATTCGTGGCTTCCTCTCCACACGCAGGCCAGGATCAGGACAATCACTAGTACCGTGAATCATTAACATGACACTTACGCCTCGTGCCGCTCCAGTGCCTCTCAAACACGGCTGTCATTCAGCTTGCTGTCGTGAAAACTGGACAGAGTCACTTTCATTCAAAGCATTTCCCAGGAAACTAAAAAAATTAAATTTCTCTGTATAAAACGAGCTGGCTCAACAATGAGGTAAATACCATATTCCCAGCTATATTTTACATATTTAATCCATAGGGACTTACATTTCTGAGAAAGCAAGGTCAGGCAGGCCCTCAAGCAACTGGAATTTAAGGGCCTCGCTCAGGAGCCCAACGGTGACATCACTCTGCCGACAATGGGATTTGAACCAGCAACCTTACAATCACAGGCACATCATCCTGATTACAAGCCATTTTTGTCAGCTAGGCTACACCTAGCTAACACTGATTAAAATGAGAAAAAAACACAAACTGATAGTATGCAAGTTGTTTATTTAGTTTCCTTATAAATATATTATGTACATTGTAACATTACAGTCTCCCAACTGTAAGAAAACGAAAAGGCATCAAGGTATTATTTCTGATATTTACAATATTTAGCCGTTGCTGCACATTTCACCAAAAAACCCACAAACACTGATAATTCCTGCAGAAATGCTTTATATCCAGTGGAAGAGTCCACACATTTCAAATAATCCCACAGTAAAATATCAGTCTAACATTTTCAAATGAATTATGAGAATAATATTTTAAAACCAAAAATTACCCAAAAGATTAATGCTATATTTCAAAGATTAGTTTGTGAGGTACATTTCTTCCTTGCGATTCTGTTATTTTTATGAATTCACTCTGAAATATACATTCATAGCGAAAACCACTGAAATCACACCCAATTATATATGACCAAATAAAGGTCTTACCATCAAAAGATCAGTGATCAGGGAGTTTACTGATTACTATATTATATAAAATGTTTGCAGTAAATACTGAAAACATAATCTCATTCCATAAGATGCACCTTCAAAGACCTTCAAAATCAGTCAAACATACTTCCACAGTCAGTCATCACTTCCTTCCTCCCCCACATCACATTACCAGCTCTGTAGCCTAAGTTTACTCTTTCCAAGTATTTGGAGTGATCAAACATCCACATTTAAACAAATTTCTGCCAAGATGAGCCCATAATATTAAAGCGAGTGAGCTGTGGTGAGTAACTGCACAGCTCCCTCGCGTCGGCAGACCGACCCGCACAGACGGCACCAGCTAAGGGAGCGAACGTCTGCTTATCTTCAGCAGCAAACATTGCGGCACGGAGATCGGTGTGAGTCGATTAATGCCTGCAGCTTCAGCCCAGCATAGGACACACCTAAGCAGTCAGGACTTGCTTAGAATGTCAGCGGAGTGACCAATCAGACCAGGGACCAATCAGAAATGCGGGACATTGGTAATGGACTTTCACTGCTTCAGTCTTATTACAGCAAGACATATAATTATTAGACCAACTGTTCCACCATAACTGCACACTCATTACAATCAAAGGAATGACCAATCTACAGATGGCAGGCTGTTCCTATAAGTTTGCTCTGGCTAAACATCACCATCTACGTCCGCATTTTGTGCCGTCAGATCGCATCTTGGTTTTGAAAAGTATGCAACAGTTAAAAATATAAGAAGCCAGGAGTGATAAAACAAACCCAATCTTGATTCAGACAACGTGTTGTTCAAAGTCCTACCTACAGCATATCTTAGCACCCTCCATTTGTGGTGATGACTTCCCACTCAGTGGGAGAGCTATCCTAGACTAAATTAAAACATTTAGGCAAGTTCCCACTACTATGCAAAAAGTTATGTGCTTCCCAATTCAAGACACATTATTTTAAACATCAGTTGGATTTAAGTGCTTTAAAATATGGGCAATTCAAAAGAAAAATAACAGAACTACAGAGCAATTATTTATATTCCAGTATCCAGGGAAACTATTAATATCCCATTTGACCTGAATGCATTAATGGTGAGGGAAGCATATAAAACCTAACAAGATTGTAGCCACTGGTTTCTTTGGTAAGTGCAAAGATTTCAATTATATCCACAAAGCCGAACCTACTTCCTCGCTAATGCAAGCGATTACCTGACACCACGCCTGCAAGAAGCATGGTGCGACGTGTGAAGAACTTCAGCTTTTACTTGCCCTTTGAGGAGAAACACTAAAGCTCCGTCTCTGTGCAGCAGTGTGGCTTGGCTGCTAATACATACACTGCTCGCTTTATTTGTCAGAAAGCATCCTTCGTCTCAGTGCTGGCTCCTACACAAACCCAAGGATCTACATGCTTTTCGACATTTTCAATAAAAATGGGACCCTGATTTGACTTTTCCCAGAAAGCTTACACCAAGCTTACATCTGAAGCTATACTCCAATCAAGAATGCCCAACACACTGTATCAGACGCCTTTTTGGCCAACAAACTGGCATGAGAAACCGCATTTGGCTAACAAACTGGCACCTCTACACTGGTGTCACCTGCTGACCAGGTGTGTTGGCAGTATTGGGGAGGGAAAGTCCAATTCAGGTAATTCTGGAGCTTCTGTCGTGCAAAAGCCTCCATCAGCCAAACAGCCATTACTCATTCAACTAATGAGGACTCTACCTCCTAAATATGGCTATAACGGTACGATAGCTAAGCTATGTACATCTTATTAATAAAAAAATTAGTTACATTTTTCATGTAATAATAATAATATAATGACCCATGCAGATTAATTTACAGTTTTTGGCATTGGGTCGAGAACAAAGTTTCCCTTTCTTTATTACCTATTATCTTTATCCCGTTATTGAGTTTTGGGAAAAGCGAATGACAACATTACAAACATACTAACAAAAGTACACACAGACACACTCAAAAATAATAATAATAATCACTTCATTTGTTTGTAACGTTTGTGTCCCAAACAGGCATTTTTTCCTAATGGGAAGTTCTGTAATGGCGAGCATCAGCCTGGTTGTTCAGCTGAATCGCGGTGGCAGCTGCGCGCTTCCATTTACATGTAATTTTGCTTAACGTCTATATGTTTACGCATGTCTTAAGGATGCTGTGTTTCAAATTACGCCGCATTGTAACAATAAATCACAATATTCCTTTCTATCACAATTTAAAACATACCTACGTATTCTAACAGATGTTCATTTACTCATTACATAAGTTTATACATTCCACAGACCACACCCTAAAATACACAGCTAGCCAATCCGAGGCCACCCCATAAATCCAGCACAGAGTAAATTATTTGGGCCAGGACAGCGCCCCCTTGCTGGGTTTTAGAGCACCACCAAATTCAGAGGAACAGCTGGAGATCCACCAAGGGCAGACAAACAGGACTAGAAGTAGACAGAGCCATGTGGCCAAAACACTTTAATAGGGATAATATTAGGGGAGCAAAAAAAAAATGGGGCAGCAGAAATAAGGCCAGCGCCCCCTGGTCTCAAAGTGAACCGGGCAGGAATCCCACGGAGCCTGGTGTTGGTAAGGAAAGGCAATCTTTCTACGCAGAACCACAGGGGATAGAATACATCATCTGCGAAGCGCAAGGCTCCGTCCAAAGAGCCTCAAGCGTGGTGGTGATGCCCGGCTCCCAGACCAGGAACTCCTGAGGCCGGATACTCAGATCGGAGAACCATGACAAGTGATGGGGATGGAAAAAGGAGTGAGGCAGCTGATGTCACAGCCAGTCATTTGGATGTTAGTTTTCGTATTCTCTTCAAAAAAACATAATAGTATGATGATTTAAAAACATAAAAAAAGCAAAGCAGCTCAGGGATTACTTTGAAAGGCGTGTATTTGTTCTTCAAGTATCGGTTTTGTGTGTATTTTTTTTTTTCTATAAAATACAGATGTTAAGTTGACCTTGCAGTCGTACAGTAGGCAGAAGACGATCCATGCTTGGCTACCACTTCCGGGTGATGGCTATTTTTCTTCTCATTGGACACTAGTACCAGCTCAGGAATTTGGACAGGGAAGGAGAGAGGAGACCGATATCCAAAGCAAAACAGATTAAGGGGTAAGTTCTTTTCGGCGAACGTGATGCCTCGTCCAAGCAAAGC